>NC_088132.1:60205991-60509021 GCF_036370855.1 Dromaius novaehollandiae | reverse complement strand
GCTGCATGCTGCTTTGCGTTGCTTTTTTTTTTCCTTCCTTTTAAAGGTAGTCAAATGTCTGTGAAGGTATGCCTGTATGAAAGTCACTGCTCTGCTCTCTGGTGAAGGAACCTGGGGAGGTCCTTGGCTTTGCTCAAAATGGATTCAGGATTTTTCAAATCTAAAATGTACTGAATAGTGGTGGTGTTTATATTTGTTCAGCTGAACAGTTGCACCAGCAGCTGGTGTTTAATGTCTTGTGTGATTTCTCCTCCTGCTTCCCCCTTAATATATGGTAGCACTCTTAAAGTACAGAGATGGGAATATTTGTGTAAGCTTGGTAGATGGACTCTATATTGTACTGGTGTTTCAAGCACTTTGCAGTCAGTTTGTTTTCTCTGCTAGTCCTGTGGTGATGTGGTGCTTTGCCAATGGGTAAAATAGATTGTGCAACAGCAGGTCAAAATGGAGCGTGGATTTTCTAACGCTAGGTTAGATGAAATGATTTTGTGTACTTTGAAGTGGAAAATTCAATCAGAACTTTCTCCCTTTTTGTTTAAAGAAACATAGTTATTTATTGATTTAGTCAGACTAAGAAAGTACAGAATGCAACATGGTAGGCAACAAATAAAACGTAAAGTAATATTTTTCTACTTCATTTTACTGTGAAGTACTTGAAAGAATTAAAGATCAAACCGCTATAAAATGAACGCATACTAAGATTTACTGCATTAATGTTGGCAAGTATCAAATTACTCCCTTTCAAAAGGGTTTGAGCTTCTCATTTAAGGAGGCTTTCACCTTTTATTAATAGCAGTAACTACTCTCTGAGTAAGCCACATTGCATTAGTGGTGTTAGGAAGCAGAGTTCGTGTGTTTTGTGACTGCTGCTTTCAGCTGAGAACTTGAGATGTAGTCCCACTGTATAATGCTAGTAAGGATGGTCTGCATAATTCTTAACTGCATTACCGTTTCTCATTTCTCTCATTTCTCAACGGGTTACTGATGCAAAGCAGTGGTTTTTTTTTTTTTTTTTTTTTTTTTTTTTTTTTTTTTTTAAATTGCATTTTTATGTCCCTGAACCATTGAATATTTATGAATTTAGGTGGTGTAAATTAGACATACCAGTAAGACTGCTTTTTTAAAAACTTGGCTTTTCTCCTCCTCATTTATATTCTATGTGATAAACTTTATTCCCATGAAGGATATGTTTTGGTGCGCACTTGTGAACCTGCTAAACACTGCTGAGAAGGAATATGGAGTATGAGTGTTCGTAGTCCTCCTGTTTTGTTTTGCTTTCTGGCCAAGTCTGTTTCTCTTTCCAAGGAAAATAAAGAGATTGTACTCAAAACATCTTCTACTGACTGGCTTGTGCCGTATACTGCCTTTTCAGAGAATATCTGACTCTTAGGCATTAATCTAGGTTCTTGCTACTGTGTCTGGACCATTTCGATACTTTCTCTACTTAAAAACACTAGTTAAAGCCTATACATTCTGGTGTAGGAGCTGTTATTCTCTTTAATTTCTATTAATTTAGTTCAAAATTTTAATGATTACAGCATTATTTGAATGGTATATCTTAAATAATATCATTCTTAATGAGTGAATTCTTTTGGTTGCTAGATCTTATTGCAGACCCTGTCACTGGAAGATCTTCAGACAATACCCCTAGGATCATTCTGAAATATTTCATGTTGTTCCAGGGGGATCAGTGTATTCTAGGGCTAAGAGAGTGTGTAGAAGAATGGGTGGCAAAGTGAAACTCATCTAAGTGCTGTTTACTCATTCATTCTAGTCTATTATAAATCTTAATGTTGCCATAGTATCTAGTTCATCTGTAGGAAAATACATATAGATTGTTTAAATTGGTTCCATATTGCACAGGATAGAGAGACTGATTTCTTTTTTTGTATGTTTTACTTACGCTGTTAGACAGTCTTGTCAATCCAGTTAATTTGCATCTAAATTGGTAATGTCTAGCTTTAAGTAGGCTTTTGGGTATTCCTTTTACATCACATTTCACTACTTCTAGAGTGGGTCCATAGATATGTTTCTATTTTGAAAGAGGCAGTCAGCAGTGCCTGTAACAAAAGCATGCAAGTTAATTGAGGAGACAAAAATGAATTGTGTGAAATGCAGAATATCGACGTACAGAAAATGTGACCTTTTCTGGTTAAATCTGAGTGTAAGTGGCTCTTTAATTTCATAATATATCTCCTGTTAAAATCTGCAGTAGGTGTTGCTGATTTGTTACTTGAGTTTGTTATTTGTGTGGGTTTTTTAGTGTTTGGCGGGGGGAGAGTTAATATGTCCAATAATATCTTTGTACACTGAAGTGCATATTTAAAATATTAAAAAGCAGCCTTGCATCTTTTGCCAAGGACTGTACAGAAAATTGTTGGAACCATCTGTAGGCGATGATGAAGAGCTGTGCGTGGAGTTTTGCTTCCTGAATAGTATTAACTACCTTCCAAAGCTTGCAAATGCAGAAGTGGCAATTTTAATTCATGAAAATGCTTGTGAAGAGATGGCTTTTGATTTACTTGATGTGGGTACACACTAAGCAAAAAAACCTTGGGAAACTGGTGGCTGCATCTGTATGACTAGAAAGAATAGGAAAGCCAGGCTTTACCATGAAGTATGAATAATGCTTTGCTCCTTGGCAGCTAGTGCAAAAAGGGAATGATGGTGATCTTAACTGGGACTTGTGTTACCAGTGATGAAGGCATTGGTACAGATTAGTTTTCTTAAGAAAAATAATTACAGAATTACATCTTAGACCAGCCAGATCAGACTAAAGTTTTTGAGAAAGACAGTTTAGCAGATGAGCTAGCTTGGGCCATCTTGAATTGAGAACAAATTTACAGTTATCATTGTTCCGTAAGATGCCAGATCTGAGTGAGGAAGTCTTGATTTACAAAGAGAGCTGAACATCTTTCACCTCCTTTTTGAAAATTGGTTAATTCTGCCTTGAACTGTAATATAAAGTCAACGGTCATGCTTAAAATTCAACTAGTGTTAATGGAAAACCATTTCTGAGACAAAGAAACTTACCATTCTTGGAACCAGGAAACATTATAAGTTACTGTAAGAGCAAAGGATAGCTTCGATGGAGCCAAAATTACAGCAGGGGAGAGACCTTTAATGGTAGTGTGGGACACTAATGCTCTGAGCATCTGATGTGACTCATTTATTTCCATACTGAACCCCTTGATAATGTCTTCTGCGAATTTGAAGAACACAATGGTGGTAAACCTGTAAGCAATCAAATAAAAAGCAAAACCACCCTTTGTCTCACTTACAAAATATTTTGAATAGATTAGTGTAATGGCTTGATATATTAATCTTACAAAGAGGTCACGATTAGCTCATAAAAAGCTCCTGCACAGTGGAACAGTTTTCCTAGATAGATCAAAGCAATCCTGTGTTAAATTACTCTCCCTGATTCCCCCCCGCCCCCCCCCCCCATTCCCAGATTGGAATGCAAGATCTGCTGTCATCTCCTAACTTTGCTTCTGCAAAAACATAGTAACACTTAAGAAGAAAAGCCTCCATATTCATCCCTCAGAGTACTAACTCTTGCTGTCAGTGGATATGGTAAGAAGGCAAATTGTGTGCCATGGCTGATTTCCTTCTGCCCCCACACTGTTACTAGTGCAGTGTGTTAAGGCCTAACACATATTATCAGAAAGCCTTCAAATGTTCATGGCCTATGAAGAATGGGTAGAGCAACAGTGGAAAAAAAACCCCAGTATTAATCTTAGTACATATAAGCTTTCACCTGCTGAAGAATGCATTACTGAAATTTTCTTAAAAGTTTGTTTTTCAGGGTATTTCACTGAGAACTGAAAACTCTCTAAGATGTCCAAATATTTGAGAATCTTGCAACTGTTGTTAGAAGAAGGAGCAAACTGCTGCTATGGTTTTGAAAGCTACCTCAATTGACAACATTGGCTACATCTTTAGCAACTTATGAATGTACCAGCTTTTTATTGATTCTTGAAAACTGAACCCAGCAACAAGCAATAAGTTAATTGCATCTTTTCTTCCCCCCTGTATAGGGGAGGAAATCGAATATTTTGAATTTTCTGTAACTTACTAGTCATACATAAAAGAAACTAAATGAAGTTGGTGTTTTATAAGTCACTACTGTTATGTAAACCTTTTTATTTAAACTTTGTTGTAGGTCAAAGTCTTTACTTCCCTAACTGGAAGCAGAGTTTAAATAACAGAATTAATGTTTTATTCAGTTAGTGTTTTTTGTAAGACTGGGTATCTACACCTTGCCATGTTTATTAAACTTGTCCGCATTGAAATGTCAAACAGATGTGTAGGACCAGAGACAGAATCAAATTCTGGATTTGTAGTGGTAATAATAATAGCTGAAATAATCAAAAAGCATCTGTGGTTGTAAAAGCATATTATTGATGGTAAAAAGCACAGAGCATAACATGTGAACTGATCAGTGATTGCTGTTGTTAAATCAGGTGTCTTGCTGCATCATTGTAGCAATCTGGCACAGACTTGCACAGATCTCTTAACCTGAGACAAAGCTTATTTTGTTTTCACACCACAGTTTTGAAAAGCAAAGGGCCTCAAGGGCAAGAGTCTCTGGTTCTTAAGTTTGCTTTGTGTGATTGCTGTGGAATCAAACAGCCGAGCCTAAAACCAGCCAAACCGGCCAGAGGGAGGATTCCACACAGGGCAAGAGCAAAAGAGCGTAGAGTTGTCGTCTGGGGCAGAGCTGGTCCCTGAGAACCATACAGAGTGCTTGTGAAGGATTATGTTTTTATGTGTGTGTTGTTTTGGTTTTTTTGTGTGTTGTTTTGGTTTTTTTGTGTTCCAGGGTCTTTCCTGATAAGTACTTGACCTGAAGATCTTGATACCACCAAGTTCTACTGTCAGCTGTCCACAGGCTTGTGTGGATGCTGTACAGCAGAACTAGGACACCTGGCATTTTGGTGTCTGGTGTATTGAGCCTTTCAGAAAAGAAACGATGTACTGCCTAAGAATGCTAAGGTAGTTATAGGTCACTCGCAAGGTAGCTGAGAGCTGAACCCTAAGGATTGCAAGCCTGAAGAACGGAGTGATTTGCAGTATGGTATTGTTCAGTGCTTTTCTCTTTTCTGCAGCTGTGAGTGAAACAGCTGAGAGCAATTGAGTAAAAATTGGGCCTTTTAACTTGTGAATGATATAGCTGTTTTTATGCACCTCCTAAATAATTGATTTTTTTTTTCCCACCTAAGCTATAACCTAGCCCCATGTGGAGTGTGTTTCCGCCACTGCTACCTACTCTGTATAGACTCTGCTGCGGAGCTCTGCTGTACCACTGTATGTAAAGTAGGTATAGTACTGGCGAGTCTTGTCTGGAGTAAAAAAGCTTACATTGACACAGCTGATAATGTGATAAATTTTTTTAGGTTGCCCAGAAATCTTTGGGGCAGGCGAGGCCTAAGTGACATGAAAAATCACTAAAGAGCTGTAAAAACTAAGCCTGATGTGAAACAGAAAAACAGATTGCAGTTTACTAGGAATTATTTTGTGTTGGAGATGCTCAAGCTGGGGAAGCATGGAAGAAGGGACCTGGCATTTTAATGACAGTCCTGTGGTATATTGGAAAAATGAGGAGGTAGTTATCATCCAGAAAGGACGCATATTCATTTCATTTCTCTGTTTGTTTAAATGTGTGCTGTCAATGGCATTTTAAAATCCAGGTTCATAAAAACGTTATTTGCAGGGTTTGTTTGTCTGCCTGTGTAAATTGCACGCTCGAGGTTTTGTTTGTTTTTTTTAACTTGGTACTTTGTCAGTCCTTGCATCTTTACTTGCAAGTAGTTAGAGTGAATCCTTTCTTAAGGAAACTTGCCGAGAACCAAAAGCAGTGCTTCAGGGGTGGCATCCATGAGAGTGGGCCAAGAGACTCATGCGACTAAGTGGCCACAAAAGGCAGTATCTGTCATCTGCTGTGCAGTTATAATGATAAACTAAACCACCAAGCCCTTGGATTTTGCTAAAGAAGATCTAAATCATAAGAAACAAATTTAGAGTATGTGTTAATTTGGAGTTCTGTTAAATTAGATGCAAAACCAAGTACGATTCGTGTTCATACATTCTGGCAGTTTTTCCACAATTATTGTCCATTACAGTGTGACTGTGCCTAGAATTACAAGTAAAGTTTTAGGCTAGAAATGAAACACAATGGCATTATAAATACCTAAAGAAAAATGATACAAAGGGAAGTACATGGGTTCTAAATTGCAGTTACATTTTGTTCTTAATGAATGTGACATTTCCAACTTAGTAGAATTACACAGCTTCATAATGCAATATTGTATGCAGGTGTAACAGTTCTTTTGTATGTAAGCACATGTTATGCTAAAAGATGTTGTTTTAAATTGCAAATTCTGAACAGTTGCTGGAACTTCCTAGGAAGTGCCAGAATTTGTTACCAAGGCCTCTAATGCTGCTCTCTTATGCCTATGCGTTATGATCTCTAATTACATTGTTTCACACTATTTTTTCCTGCCTCATTCAGTGAACAGGATGGGTGGCGCTCAGGAATTGAGCGGCTACTTGGTATTTTAATCCTTATCATTCAGTTAGCAGCCCCTGCCTTATTTACTGCACACCATTTAAAAGTTTCCAAAGAATACATAATTATTCATTCCCTTACGGTCTTTTCTAAGGTGACTGACTGAACTATTTTTATCTATTCAATTGTATTTTCATGTGCATTGTCTGGTCAATGGCTATAACTTCATTTTTATATGCTATGTGAAATTAACATGCGTGAGCAGATATGCATGTATGTCTATATTTATATGTTTACTTTTTAAAGAAAAAATTGGCTTCATTCCCTTTGATAGCTTTTAGAATGGAAATGGGTTAACTTTTACATGCTTTAAAACAGTCTTTCATGGAAATATTGAAGGTAAGCATAAAAATAATGCAAATGAGTGACTATAGACATTGATCTGCAAACTTGAACCATTCTCTTATGCAACCTTGTTTTCTGTGATGCTCTTTGACTTTAAAAATATCTGCCTTCATGTCCTTTAGGTCAGACAAAGTTGTTCCTTTGTTTAAAGGCCTGGTGTGCTTCATGCTGAATGCAGTTAAGAGGAAGACTTAACAAATGCAGCATTTAGAAAACAAGTTTGTATGAGAGGTGAAGTAAGGGAACTGAAAGCATAAGAGGACATAAGAAACATGTGAAAGTAAAAAATGGAAATGATGGCAATAAGCACAAGTTGAAAGACAAGAAATTGTATTAAAACATGAGTGGCTGAACACTGGACAAGGTTGTCCAGAGAGTTTGTGGAGTCTCTGTCCTTGCAAATATTCAAAACCCAAACGCTTTCTTGAGAAACCTGCTCTAATTGACCCTGTTTGAGCGGGGGGTTGGACTAGATGATCTCCAGTGGTCCCTTCCAACCTCAGCTATTCTGTGATTCTGTAATTCATTCTATAACAGAAAAATCTATTCACAGGTGCATATCTCATGCTTATTTTTGATGGGCAGAGCTTCATGGATCCTGTGGTTTTCTCCTACATTGAAATGCTAGTAAAGCACTTATCCCCACTTCTCATTTGGCTAACGGATTATCTAATCATTCCCATAAACAGTAGTTTAACTGTTCTCCTCATCAAAATGTTGGAAACGTTTGTATAACACAGTTCTGTTGTTACACTGATACTCTGCAGATGATTGTAATGAATTATTATAACGCATTATAATTGATGTAACTGTTGTCCTTTTATCCAAAAAAGATGAAGTCCCTGCAGTAGTGAAGAATCCTTGGTGATGATGGTGACCTGTTTAGGGCTTCATCCTGTTGTTAGGATTTCTTTTATCACTGACTCTTGCTAGTTTTACTACATCTACCAGTGCATCATGTTTCTGACTAAGGTTTTCCTATAATATTCTTCTATAGCTTGAAATATTGCTAATGCTAGTATTCCAAATTAGAATAGAAGGCAACAAGTGAAAGATGGTATATATCAAATCTATATAATCTTTTATTACATTCTAAATACACCTATTTTTGTCTGTCTGCTACTAATGGGACTGGAGGATTGCAGTACTTGTTTAAAAAAAGGCTGCTTCCAATTAAAGTAAGTTTTATTGCTAATGTAATGTAACTTACTTTTTTTCTTTTGCAGAAGGAATTGAGCCTTCCAAGAAGAGGAAGTTTGTAAGTATCTGAAGTTTCTTCTGCTGTGTTTACAATACAGTGTGTGGTTATGAGAGCTTGTGAGTAGGCTATTCTTCTTTACAGGGGAGATACAAAGAAGGTTAAATGTGGCACTTGATTTGCCTTAAGATACATTAAAAAAAAAAAATAAGATTGTGAATGTATACCTGTGCATTGTGCAGTGACCTTTTCTTACGTCCTTCCCATTCTTCTAGAGGAGTTACCTGAAAAAGATTTCCAAGATTTCATGACAAAAAAATATTTTTCATTTTGAAGCTTTTATTTTGTATTGAAGGTTTTTATTGTTACGATCAAGGAAGTTTGTTTTTTCTCATTACCAATATAAATGAAACTTGAAATGTAGGTAAAACTTACTGCTCGTGAAAATTTATGATCAGATCTGTGGATGAAAAAGGAACAAAAAAGAATAAATTCTGTTAAGTGTACGGAGTTGTATAGTTAGTATTTTGATAAGTGGAAGTAAAGGTTGTATGTGTATTCTTGTCTGCATTGTTATTGAGTTCGAGTAATATGAATTCAGATACTGTGATTAGCTGAGCTTTGTATATTGATTTTTGTACCTTGGCTTTACTTCTCTAACAGTTTTGAGCTGTTTGCTTTTTAAAGCTTGTGCATTTTTCAGTTTTATTTCTTCTGTGTTAGTAATTTATTGAGAAGGTATTAGGATAAGAATTTAGCAAAATGTCTACATTTAGCAAAATGTCTACAAACAGTAAGCTCTGTTTGCTTACTACTTCTTTACAAAATGCGTTATGACTATACTGTTATCACTGTACTTGAATAAACTTGTGTTAATGTGACAACGTGTGTGTGTGGGGAAAACCCCGACCCTTGTACAAAAGGCCAGTTATTTGGTTTTATATTTGTATGTTTGTTTTCAACTTGATCTGTATAGTTTGTGGTGATAGTGAAGATAGGTATAAGAATAACGAACTCTAATTGCTGGCGAGGTGCAGAGAAGCATGGTACATCCACTTTAAATGCTCTGTTGTGATTTAAATGACTTAGGGGAAATCTGCAGCTTGTAGGGCATGTGCTGAAGACTTTATTGTTTCAAGTTCTGACAGATGAAATATTATATACTAAATAGCAAGCAGTAACGTTACTTCATGCAAAGTCAGTAAGTTATAAAACTAATTCTATATCAAGTATTTGATATTGCTTGGAGACATTACGAGAAGAACAGTTAAAGATGATGATTTTTAATGCCTTCTGGAAGCTTTGTATCAACCTGAAACTGTTGTGCAGACAAAAGCCCGCTTTTGTTGAATTAATGGCTTTACCCAAAGCAGAAAATGGCTCTAGAGGCTCTTTTTTATCCGTAGACAAGACCTTGCTTACTCCTGCTACGTTGTTTGACATTGAATGTTATTAGATACCTGTTTTTCCTCAAAGTTCTGAAAAATGTCTGTGAAGTAGTCGCCTCAGTTCCATTCATACGTATTTTGAGAGCCTGATCATTGAGATGTAAGTGCAGATTCTGTAATATTGCTGAGATTTTAATAACGTATAAAAAAGAAATAACCTCTTGTCAGCATAATCATATCCAGCTTTTAAAGTGCTTAGGATTTTGCAGGTGGTATTTTAAAGTATTTACTACTACTATCTTAGTCAAAAGGATTCACAATGCAGAGGTAAGTAAGTAAGAGGTTAGTAAGGGCTGTATCACAGGTTGTGTGTAGGCCATGCTGGCTGCTGTATTTCCATGTTGTTTGCATGTTTACAAGGAGATTGAATTGCAAAGTGTGAAGGGTCCTGTGTTTTCATTGGCCTAAAAGTCTAGATATTCTGAGTAGCTGCCTGTAGGCATATCACTTTGCCCTCTGGGCTTCAGGGCCAATGGCCTGCTGAGGATGCAGCTTTAAGCAGGACAGTGAAGGAGAGCCAGCTCAGGGGTGATCAAATACAGGAACTTGGAAAATGAAGTTTGGGTTGATGAGTTACTTTTTATTTCCCCTTCCCCTTACCTGAACTCATCTCTTACCTGCTACAGTCACAGGTGGAAGGGAAGGAGGGCTGCATGGGGAAAGATTTCTTGCTTGTGGCTCAGCATATGGATATGCATGATTTAAACAGCCAGATTGCAAAATATTTAATCTTTCTTTTAGAGTTGTTGCATTACTTTTATACTTATTTTAGATGGCTGCTTTCTGGACCAGGGAGTTGGTTTCCATCTGTATGCAGATAAATTTTAAACAATTTTTTTTATGATAGGTGTGGTCTACTGATTCCAACTCTAGCTGGGGGTCTGGTATGGTAATATGGAATGGTAGATGTTTGGGAGAAAGCATAGTGAGTAGCAGATCATTTAACAAGAAAAGGTATTTGACTGGTACAGAGTGCCAGCTTTTCCTTACCTGTTCTGCTGTAGCAGCCAGAGCTCTCTGACTTCTTTAGCCATGTTCCCAATTTGATGGCAGAAGTGGTACTCGGGTTTTCCTTACTGAGTTGATCAGATATGCAGTAAAAGAGGGTAATTCTGGCTTATTGCCAGCTAAACAGTAAGCAGTGGAGCCTGCCTGTGCAGTAGCTGTTATTCAGAGCTCCTTAGCAGCAGCATCCATTGCGTCCTGTGTTGATTCCCACACGTTGTGTGCCATGCTGGCCAGTTGGCAGCACTTGTTTACTTGTTGAACCTCATCTGCCATTCGTCTGCCAGGGTGTCCTGACTGGGTCATTAAGTACTTGTGTTCTTACCATGTGTGTAGCTATTCCACCTTGCAGTTGACCTTTTGAGCCAGTTGTATAAATGCCAATCTACAAGCCCATTTGGCTTCAGTTAAAGAGCACGTCCCATGTTTTCACTGACCTATTTGCGTTCCCATTGCTCAGCCCAGTATAGAGGCTCCTCTGATAACCAACTGTTTCTCTGCTACTTGTCACACAGGAGTCAGCTTATGTAAGGGACAGGGTGGTATGAAACACTGCTTGGTTTTGAAATAAGACTGACAGTTGAAAGCATGGTGGTACCAGAAGTCAAGAAAGAACCTACAGAGGTGTTGGAGAAGGAGGTGTGGGGTCTTAATGTCTTAGGTGATTTGTGGAGGAGATTGAGCACCTAAAGTCCAGGAGAAGGAGAGAAGGGAAGAGAGAGAGTGTGAATGTGTCTGGGGAAGATGTGGAGACGTTAAGCTATTTCTATTATCTTGCTGTAGCCTGTGGTTGTGGGGGACTCATTTTGGATCTCATGATACAAGTTCACCTTTCTGTGGGCATTGTACAATTAAACCCAATTCACACTTTACAAATTGTTAATCAGCAACTCCTGAAGAAAAAAGTGGAGATAAAAATGCGTTTACGGGTTAAAGCTAACTTGAGCATAGTTAGCATAAACTGAGATTGGTGGTGCTGGTTCAGAAAGAAGTGATCTTTTCTGTCCTCAGTGTTCCCTGGCTGTGATGGCACGAGTGTTTGCGTGGACACAGGCACAACTGATCCAGGTTACAGCTAGCTTCAAGTGGGTTCTTGAATGTGTTTGGCTGTGCAGCTGCGCAAATGCCTTGCTGACAATTGCATATGGTGGCATGGAGGCCAGATGAGTGGCAGGGCATTGTCTCTTGGGGCTGTCTGTAGCAGCAGAGCTGACTTTATTCAAGCTTAACTTGACTGTAAAGCTGTGTGGCTGTTGCTATCCCATTCTGCAATTCCTAATCTGGAAGTTATATGCATGTTCTTTACTGCAGTATAAACTTAAAAATGTATTTCTACACACTGCCACTACAGGGATGGAATATTTCTGTATTACTATGATAGCTGCTTTCTTTTTTTCTTTTTTTCGCCACCACTTTCTACACTTAAGGCAGGCATTTAGATATGTGCTTGACATTAGGCCAGGTCCAAAAGTAAAGGTTTAATTTGGTATAGGTAAGTGTTGCTAACATATTTTCCATTTGTTTATGAAGCATGCAAGTACTCTGAACCAGGGAATACCTCTTTTCATCTAAAAATACCCATCCTTTATACATGCAGAGTGTAACTAGCTAAGAGTGAGGAGCTAGAGAAGATCTCTGCTTATACTGTGTGTTAAACAGGTGAGTTTCCATCAGTGTGTTTAAGGCATGGGCATGCCCTTATCTTCTTCCATTTCCTTTCCTCACTCACGGAGCACAGCAGAATGAGATCTACAAAGAGGCACAGCATGAGCTCACAGGTTGTGGTACAAAAGCTACTTTCCCTCAGTTTTAATTACATGCACTCTGGTATAAAATATCCTTCTAAAAATGAATTAGCAGTGGACTTCCATGAGGTGGGCAGGAGCCTTCAGAAACGTTCATAACTAAATACAAGTAAGTGGGTAGGTAGAAGGGGGTCCTCCCTTCTTTAGGGCCTCAGTGGTCAAATTACCTACCACGGAAGTAAAATACCAGACTTTTCCAGAGTAAACCATTTTTTTCCTTTTTCTTTTGTTTATCAGAGATATTTCAGTCTATTTCAGATCTAGATAATTTTTGCATATTTATTTTTGCAGCATCTGTCATTCTCCTGAAGGCTCTGAAACTAATTTCAGTAATTATGAAATGTGAACTCTTGCTCAGTTGCAGCAATTATATAATCTACTTGCACCTGTGGAAATGTCAAAGTTGGTCACAGAATGATCATAAAACTCATTTACTCATTACAGTCAAGCAGCTGATATCCTTGGATAACAGCAAAATAAGAGTGTGATTAGCCAGGAATTCAAGAGAAACACTGGCTAAAGCCACTGCTTGCTTGAGGGTTTAATCTAACAAGTTTCAAAGAACTTGATGAATGTTTTGTAAATGAAGTTTTTAATCAGTGACAAATATGGACTGTCAGTTAATTCAGCTATTGTCAGGAAAAAAGCGAGAATGGGAAACTGAGTGGAAATAAAACATGCCAACCATGCTTAAAAAAAAAAAAAAAAGAAAAGAAAAAAGAGAGCAAGTGCTCTGAGGCTGTTGTCTTGCACATGGACAAAACAGGAATTGATTGAAAGTGTATATGCACATATGTATGTGTATGTATATGGGTGACCTGTGATAAGGAAAAGTGTTTAAATTTTGATGCCAAAGCAGTCCTCAAAAGTGAAATACATTGATGGTACAATCTTAGCTCTCTCCAAACAGCTGCCTCTGAGTTTTCTGTCCCTAATTGCATAGGTTTCTTTGTGGCTTGATGGACACAACTGTCAGAGACCATCAAAGCAATTATTTGAGAGACTGTGAAGAATTGAAAAGTAATATCACAAACACCCCCCGCCCCTGCTCAGCACCCCAAAACATGTAAGAAGGGATAGCTGCTTCCTTTGTATTATGTATGTACACATATACGTGTGTGTGTATATATATACGTATGTATCTCTCTTCATCACATTTGTGCAAAAGGCAATACTCTGTTGAAAGCACTCATGTTAAGTTGCATGCAAAATCAAATATGTTATTTGCAAATTGCAGAAATTCTTATATGATTCATTATAGCTCAGCACAGAAACTTCATTTAAGGATTTATGAATCTTAGCTAATTCATCCTAGATAATATTTAAAAAATTTTAGTCATTATAAATAACGTGCAATTTTGGAGCAATAAGAAAGTATTTTTCTTGTTAATTATAAAATTCAAAACGCAGCCCTGATATAATTAAGCTACTGAAAATATGTTTTCTTAGTTAAAATACAATCTGCCTATTCTCTTTATGAATGTTTTCTTGGGTTTGTTTGGATTTTTTTTAACTGAAAAAGCACAGCCTCTGAAATATGGTGTTTACTGGGAGAAGTTTGAGTGCCTTAAATTATAGTAATGTGCAACATGCCATTAAAATTATTACAAGATAAAAGTTAATCCCATGGGAGAACTTTGTGCACAGCACATCAGCAGTGATGCCTCCATTTGAGGAATGCATTTCTCATGCTGCAGCTGGAGATTTGTAATTCAGTAGCTCTTTGCTGCTGCTGTTTATATCTGTATTGAGATGAAGTAAAAAGTTGACCTGAGGTGAGGACTGCGATAAGTGCTGTTGTTGCAGTGAACGTGTAGCAATTGAGATCTATTCTGTAGTGTGTCTGCTGCTATGATGATGGCTTATGCATCTTCTATTAGAAGATATGGCTACTGCAAATTAGTGTATGCTGATAGAGTACTCCATCTGATGGCCACTTAAGGAATTTGATGTGGCTGAACAAGGGGCATGGGGCAAGGCTACCTCTCAGGACGTCCTCATTGCTGTCTCTGGCATGTTGGCCTTTGGCAGGAAGCGAGTAGGCAAGAGGGCTTGTGAGCCAGGGCTGCCTGGAGCTAGCCGGTTTTGTCTCTGGTCCTGGTTAGCTTGCGTGATGCAGTCTGTACAGTGGGCACAGCTTATGCTTAGCTCTGAACACAGCTATTCATACAGTTGCTAGTCTTCCATTTCCATTGCAGAAGTGCAGGATGCTTTGATTGTTGTAAATGCAATTTACATTATAACACTTCAGAAGATCCGTACAAGTATAACATGCGTGTATACTCACAGCAGTGCTTGTGTACAGTCACTTGACTGCATGCACATACTTTGTCTTTTTTTATTGTCTGTTAAGCTAGATGAAAAGCAACTCACCAGCCCTCCCTTTTTTGGTGTACCTTCCAGATACCATTGAGTATGTTCATTTCAGAGTAAAAAAGAAGTGAGAGCAATGGTAAATAATCAGAGAAATAACCCTTCTTTCCCATAACATTTCAAAGCTCCATATTATAAGACATAGTATAACCTTAAAAGCTGCTCTGGAATGCTTGAAAGTGCCATTCATTTTTTTTCTTTAGACCAAAAACCACTGTAATGGATCCTTCAAGAAGGCTGACCAGACTACAAATAGTATTACACACCCCAGAGGTTGAGTGATGATGTCCCCATTTACTAGTTCGCTAAAGCCAGCTAGCCGTGCAGCACTAGTCTTCAGCTCTCCATAGCCCCCCCTTTAATTCTTAAGTAGTATGTGCTTTACAGTTAAGTGTTATTAGTGCTTTCTTTATGCATTTCTCTGTTAGTGTTCGTTTACCTGGTTTTCTCCCTGGCAGCAGTATGCTGTGCTCAGTATCCTGTACAATAAGCAGTAACCACATTTCTTTTCTATCTTTCTGACAAACTAAATTGTTTCAAGTTCTTCACTTCCAGGGTTTTTCTGCTGCTGTCATGATTCTGGCATTTTTTTCTCCCTGAGATTCTAATTTTTTGATGTTTTGGCAATACTATGGGCAGAGAAGTAAAAATCCTCCCTCCCTCTTGTTACTACTCTGCTGCACTGTTTATATAGCTCTGTATTACTGTTCCCATTAGCGTCTTTTGTTACGACACACTGGGAGTAGGTTGAGAGATTTGTCTTCTAAGCACCTGTAAGTTATTTTTCATAACAGTGGCTTCCTAATTGCAGTTGCTCACTCCAAGTTTCTAGATGCTTAATGTTGCATTTGGCATTAAAATGGAATTTCATTTGAATGAGCACAGATTACCAAGAGATCTGGGTTGTTTGGTCTGTGACAACCTTGTTCTCCTCAATATTTATCATTTTTCTGATGTTTCACCGTTGAGCTTTCAGCAGTGACTTTTTCATATTATTTCCAGATCACTGATGAAAATGCTGAATAGCATCGGGCATAGTATAAAACTTTATGAACCTCTAGAAGAATCATCTTTGTACAAAGAAATTTCCTTCACTGACAACCAGTTTTTGAGATCCGTTAATGAGCTTGAAACTCACTTAATGTATGCTTATTACTAACATACTGGGATTTCGATGAAAGTTCTGAGTGACTAGTTCAAATACTCTGCAACATCTACGTGTCTGGCCAGAGTCACTTGCGTGCAGCACAGAGGACAAGGGTCTCTGGCTGTTGAGTCCTCATCATGTCTCTTGCATTCCTTGTGACTGACAGTGAATAACTGACTTTTCTGGATGTGTTTATTGTATACTTTAGGAGCCAGCAGTTATTGTAGCACAATCCCTTTCCCTTCTGAATCTTGCTTACTTCAGCCTCCATAAATTTTAGGCAGGTCTGCTGCCCATTGTGTGTGTTTCCTCGTCGCAGGCTGCGTGGGGCTAGCAGGAAGAGATACGGCACATGCAGCACACTGGCGCCTTGTTGCCAGCTTCCTGTTGTCATCGTGGACTTGTCTTCTGCTGGCCAGTCCTTTGTGCTGTGGAGAGCACGGGCCGGGGGCTGCTTCCCTGCTGGGGTGCTGCTGGCGCTTGTGTACGTGGTGATCAGCGGAGCCGATTCTGTTAACTGTTGTTCAGCTGTTTCCTTTGGTGCTTTCACACGTGTTTCTGTCCATGCTTCATTCGTACCAATCTTAATACTGTTACGAATCTCTGCGTGTTATCTTTTGACTCATGTTTTACTATTGAAAGTATGGATTTTCCACAGTGAAGTCCCTTCTTTCCCATTTCTCCCGTCATGTATTAGAGACGGGAATAATCTGCTTTAGTATGATTCATCGTGCCCTTTCCAATGAAAGGCATATACGCTACTTCAGGGGATTTGAAGTTTTGTGAGACCTAGTTACTGGTAAATTCACTCACCTGTTTGTGTGTGTCTGTGCTTACAATCTTTGCATATGCATACAGAAAATAGATGAAATACCTTCAGTAATTTTAGAAGTAGGAGTATACTGTATATATCTCAGCTATAATACTAACCTTTTATTGACCTTTTTTCCTCAGCTAAAAATGTTACTATTAAAAATTGCTGCTTTCTTTAGCTTTGTGTTTTAAACGTTCAACAATCCAAGATCCAGAGTTTGGTTACACAAATTCATGAAGGGAGCAGGTTTTCATGTCACCTGAAGAGATGTAGGAAGTATGATGTGACTAATGCTATTACAATAGCTTAGAAGACCTGACATATAAATTGGCCTGGGAAACCTTTAAGAAAACGATGGGTCGGTCTGTTCTAAGTTCCAGCGGTGGAGCTGTTTGTGAAAATACTTGCATTTAATCAAAAAAAAGAGCTTTAAATAGAGTTGACAAGAAAATCATCTTTTTTCTTTTGCCTGCTGGTTGCCAGTGATGCATCTATCTAAGTGAACTCTGAATAGGGATCTGTATATTTATAGGAGTTCAGCAGTCAAGTGAAATAAAATGGCTTTTATTCAGATATACTTCATGCAGACAGAACAACTATATCAGACTGTCCAGAGAGTAGCATAATCACCATGCTAAGCTGTTAAACAGCACCTACCAAACTAAAAGTATGCTTTGGTTATCTGACAACTAATCACAGTTATCCGCATGGAAAGTCCTGTCAACAAATGCTCTCTCCCCACTAGTCCCTTCATCCAGTTGACTTTTGCTTTCATTTTGAAATGGGTTTAGTGTTTTGAAAGTTGCTAGGTTGACAGCTGTGGGAACAAAGATTTACTCTGCCTGTAAAATGATTCCCGTATTGACAGGATCACTGCAAACTTTCTGCAGTTTTTGTGCTATCGACATGATTTGATGAAATGATTTTTTGGTAACTCCTCAGTGGCTGTCAGTGGTATCAGTTCTTCAACTAAGTTGCAACAGAAACATGCCTTTAAAGAATTTATTGAAGAGAATTCATACATAGCGGCTAACTGCTTAGTACGTTAAACAACAGTCAGGTAGTGATTATTGGGTATTTTAAAACTATTCTTCGTTGCATTAGGCCACATATTCATACAGCATTGCCCATCATACTCTTTAACCATACAGATAAGTTTACAAGGCCCAGAACATCACAAAATTTACTGCAATAATGTCATGGTTACCTGAGCAGAAAATGAAGCATTCGGGGGTTTCAAGTTTAATAACTGAGTGATACCTGCTATTTATCCATTGCTCTGTGAGTGCTGTAGTGTTTTGCGTACTGTAACTTATCACCTGTCCCGTTCCTGACTGCGTACCATCTGCCTCCCAGCAGAGCTCTGGGTGCCCTGTGCCCTGTCAGAACTGCTCCAGCTGCTTAGGCAAGGACAGGACAGTGTCGAGAATGAAAAGTAATCTTAAATATTTCTTTATCAGATTTGTGATCAGATTAAGCCGCAGGGGAAAAGTAAAATAAAATCGGCCTCTGGGATCAGGCTGTGGTCCTGAAGGAATATCTGAGGAATTTCAGGGTGGGGGATCACATAATTCTTGAAGGGAGCAAAGTAAGTTAAATCTGGGTGCCTCTCTGCTTTGCCTAATTCCAAAAATTTTCTTTTTTAGTTAGAATAGATTATATGAAACTTTAAATGTCCATGCATTCATGCAATAATTCTCTTATAGTGCATTAGGTTCAACCTAGACATTTGATGTAGACTAAGAAGGGTCAGATCTTATGGCTAACTGATTGATAGTGATCTGGAAGCAGGTGATGAGACAAGATAAATGAATCTGTACAAATAAATTACAAGACAAAAGATCTCATCACTTTACAACTAAAACTTGTGTGAACTTGACAAAATCATGCAGAAAAGAGCAACTGAATGGCATTCAGACAAACTGGCTAGCATACTATTGTTGCTCTTCCCATGTGACGGTCCTCTCTGCTGAGAAGCCTTTTCACCTTGCTGCCTTTTTCACTGAACTGCTCCACTACTGGTTCTGCTCTTGTACTCTGCATTACCAGCCGAAACCAGTAGTTTGCTATGTTTGCAGTGTTTCTGTGTGCATAGAAACAACGACAGGTAAGAACAGAGGGAAGATGCTGAGGAAATTTCATGGTGGAATGGTGAGTGCTGAGGCAAGGCTGTAATAATCTCTGAGCAGCAGGTTGGGGCTAAGGGGTGGCTTGGTTTGTGAACACAGTAATTATTACATTTTCTGACTTTCTGACATTTTCTTTGGTTTCTGACTTTCAGTGGCAAATATGATAAGCCCATGTGATTAACAAAAATATTTCAGAGAAATACTCTTTTTAAACAGCTTTAAGTTAGCATTGGCTGTCCTCTTGTTTGCTTTGTGACAAAAGTTGCTTTGCCAGCACGTGAGCAAAATTTTACTAGAACAAATATTGAAGAGAAATAATGTAAAACTTGTATGGCATACACCAAAAGAGCAAATGACCATGTAACCACCTATTTCATTCTGCTGCCTAAGAAAGTACTTACCAGTGAGAAAACCGAGGCAAGACCATAAGCAGCACTAGTCAGTACTGCTTGAATTTCAAATAGCAAACCTTAGGAAAATCTGATATACTGAAACAGTATCTTGTTCACTGTTTTGTTGGTGTCCCCCCCTGCCTCCATGGCATTAATTTTGGTCTGTCCAGCTTCCTTTAGTTAAAGAAAATTAGAAGTTTGACAGAAAGAATCGTTTGTCACAAAGGATTTATAATGTCCTTATGAATTGCATGATCAAGCCTACTCTGTGCTGTATTGATTGATTCATTTTTTTTGGCACTGATCCCACAAATGTTTGAATAATCTCTTAATCTACAGAGAGAATTTTCTGAGGCTGTGCAGTTTCTGGTTTGCACACATTTAGCCTCTAGGACTGGGGTTATGGTAGGTTTCTGGAGAGACTTCATGATTGTTTGAATCTGTGCTCTGCTTAAAGAATCGTAATAAATTTTTTGTTGATGTTTTTTGTAGAGGTTAAAGGGGACGTATAACCTAAGAAGAAATGTTTCATTTTGTTTTTAAGAAAACAGCGCGCAGGTTTCTGCACAATATATTTGTTCGTCTGGTAGTGATAAAATCACCTGCATTCTAAATAATTGCTCTGAGGTAAAGGAGGCAGTTGCTGAACAGCAGGGATCTGCCTGCCTTGCATCTTCTGGCACATTACAGATTTTCCCCTGGAAATTGTCACTATTATTACCCTTCTGTTATATAAAGTATAGGCTGACTTTCTAGAGATGTCGCTTTCTAGAGATGTCAGGATCATGAAATCCCGACGAGCCACTTGTTTTCTCGTAGAGAAATTCTTTCTTCCTTTCCTCTTTTCTAAGAAATTCAAATTTGAACATTTTTATTACTCTCACTAGTCTAAACCAGTACTGTTGCTTATCATAAGTATTCATGTATTCGTATTTATTATCTGAACCTTCTTTGTCACTCAGCTGGGCTATCACATCATTTGGGAAACTCCTGTTAATGCAGAATGCTTCAGTATCTTCAGAGGAGCATACCGTATCAAACCTGCTGCCTTGTGCTCCATGTCAGGGTCTTGATCCTAGTTGCTGTACAGCTTGGGATCAGAGTACTGAAAAGAGTACCTGAAGTAGTAGCTGTGTTATGTGGTTTCTAATACCAGCCTTTTGGCTTGGAGCGGCAGTGCACTTCTGAAGAGAATCCCCAGACATTCACTTGTACTGTACATTTGGCTTTCAGAGCAGTTCTGTTACCTTCAAACTGGAGATTTATTTTGGATGAAGCCAAACTGGAAGATCCTCTGTAGGCTATTAATCTGATGTACTCCATCCCCTAAAAGGGTAGAAGGGTCCAAGCAATGAGTGTGTACAGAGCACGTGTACCAGGAGAATGCTCTTGGACCACTGAGTTCACGCAGTGTCTTCAAGTCTGTCTGCCTCTCCCTATCTGTCTTGTCTTTTTTGTTTGTTCTTTGGTTTTGGGTGTTTAAATCCACCTTACCTTCTGTGGCAGTCTCCACTTGTTGGGCCCCTTTCTGAACCTTTTGGCTCTTCATGAATGTCTCCCTTTCCCCTTTTCTTTTTATAACTCTCCTTCCAGCAACTCCACCCTCCTAAAACTGCCAGCATGGTGCCGTCTGGGGCCTGGATGGATTCTGCTCATTAACCTGTGCCACAAGAAGGGTAAAAGCTACTTTATTGTTAGTATCAGGAGGTTGCTGCTGGGTATGAGAGGCTGGCAATGACATAAAATTTCAGAAGAAAAAGCTTCCTTCTGGAGGTCCAGGAACAACATCCAGATCTCAGAGGAGCATCATGGCAAATCAGGCATGTCCTTACTGGCAGAACTCTTGAACAGAGTGGGAGATGCTACCAGTCTGGGCAAATTTTCCTCTGAAGCCTCTGCCCTGTACTCCTGGGCAGCAATGGGTGAGCCAGCTGCCAGAAGTATTGTAGAAGTGGGATGGTTGGTTTGATTTTGAGGAGAGAGATGTTTCTGGGGCCCACAAACACACTGTTAAGACCTAAAGCA
The DNA here is from genome assembly GCF_036370855.1 of Dromaius novaehollandiae. NCBI lineage: Eukaryota > Metazoa > Chordata > Aves > Casuariiformes > Dromaiidae > Dromaius > Dromaius novaehollandiae. Next base: position 60,487,769 of record NC_088132.1, on the reverse strand, counting down.
GCTGGGATGTGGTGTGGCAGCTGGAGGCAGCCTATGGTGGTTATCAGGACCTCTCCTCTTGTGGTGGCTGTTTCTTGTTGTTCATTAGTCCCTTTGGACATACTGTGTGATGTTTGTGGCAGTGGCTGTTTTGGCCTTTGTAAACACCTCTGTCTTTGCCTAAAATTTCTGGTTGAAGCTGATGGCTTATTACGAGGCTGCAGGTTGCAGAAACTCTGAATAGGGTGCTTCAGCCAAAAGCCTGTGCAACTGGGTAATTTTTATGTAGGGCTGAAAAGGAAGGGGGGGGCTGGGGCAGGATGGAGCTCTTCTCTTGCATTCTTTGCAAGCAAAGGTTTCTTTGGCAGAAGGATGCCCTCCTATTCTGCAGGGCCTAATCAGCTGGCTCTGTCTCTTTAATCTGTAATAAGCCTTGGTTGCTTGAGCTGTGGCAACAGCTAACACAGGCATTGGTGTGCTTTCCTGCTGTTGTGTGCCCTCTTCCTCCGCCATCTCCTAATAGTGGGAGTGAACAAATCATTTCTGTTTTTTCATCCTTTCTTCAAAATACTGTGGTGCTTCTGCTTGTCAGTCACGTTTTTGCCTAGCAAGGCAGTCAAGTTTATACATGTGAGATTTACTAAGGTCTGTTGTGACAGCTCTCATAGGCATGTGAAAAGGTCAAAAGGAGCACAGGGAATAAGTGAATACCTAATAGAGCCATGCTTGCCTGAAAGGGATGGCAGATCAAATGCCATGGGGGAAGCAAGTGTAGGGGCTAAAAAGGCTGACACAGGTTTTGGGAGTCAGTTGCTTTGTATTCGTTGCATGTTCGTTGCCACAGTGCAAAAGGCAGCGTAATTGCATATAATCACATTTCCTCCTGTCCCTGTTGGTTCGCTCATGAATGCCTGGAGTGGCCGTGCCCCTAGGCAATGAAGGCAAACGTAGCATCCAAGACAAATATGCTATCCCAGGTGCCCCAGACATATGCAGATGGCTGAACATGCAGCTGCCAAAGAAACTAGTTCTTACTGTTCTAGCCTGAATTAAAACGCTCATCTGTAGCTTTGTAAAGGTTGTGCAGGGCACGTAGGCATCGGAAATGCTTTTTCCCTTGGTTACGTGGTGCTATTTTGCAGTCAACTAACCAGACACATGTTCCACTTCAACACAGCATGTGGTATGGTACAAGTGTGATTAAACCAGGCGCATGCTTCATCCACACAGCCCTGTGACCCAGCAGCGCAGGGGGCATACATGCACATGCTGTGAGCCATCTTGCTTCTCATGGGAAAGAAAGTGCCAGCAGCCCCTTTGAGTCTGAGGCTGGAATTAATGACCTGTGAAGCTTTCCAAAGGCAGTTTTTAAGTCTGCTCTGGTAATCCAGAAAAGCCTTTAGGCCAACTGAATGGTAGTTCTTTGCAGTGTATGCAGTTGTAACTGCCCTGGGATGGGCACTGGGTTGAAATGTGGGATCCCACCTACAGTTTTCAAACTTTTGGGGACCGAAGGCCCTGGACGTATTGGTGTCTCCCACAACTGTCCAGAGCTAGAGAGAGCAGAGAACTGCCTTGAAGACCTCAAAGTCTGTGGTTCGCTTGTCCATTCCAAGCTTTGTAAGCCACTGGTAGGAAACAGAGGGTTACGGATCTCTACTGGCTAGTACTCGCGTGCTTGAATGCAAATGTGGGCTCCTGAAAGCTCATCTGATGATGCATTCATGGCACCAGCTTACGGCAGCAGGCTTTGGCTATTACCCTCTGTATCCAGTGCCAGTCACCCCAAGGACTGCAGTCCCATCAGTCCAAGTTTGAATCCCAGGCATGGTACTTCTGATTAGCTGGGACAAAACAGTTTGAGCAGGAAAAAAATGCTTTGATCTGCTGGTTCTCTCCTATTACACCGTGCTGTTTGCTGATATAGACATATACTTAGAATTACAAAAAAGCCAGTGACAGAAGTTTACAGGGAAGCCAGTGCTTGCACTTGCAGGAAGTGGAGTTTTCCTAGAGACTAGTGAGTAGTGAAAACCCACAGTGTGAATGATGTCAGTAAAATTTGATGCCACTTTATTTGCTGGAGTTTTGTGGTGACTTTTACTATAGCAGTTATTAGTTAAGTGTATTTGTAGCTGGTGCAAAGCTTAGGTTCGATTAGCCAGTCAAAGATGAACTAGACAGAAGAAGGTTGTTCAGGTCTTCTGTGTTGTTTTGGGAATGTAATCTGATTTTTTTTTTTTCCCTCCCTACATCTTTCCTTTGTACTTTCCTGGAATAGGAGGCTCCACAGTCCTTACTTACAAGGGAATGGCAAAGTCTTACATGGAAACCAGGCAGAGTATTTAACTGGTTTGGTTTCCAAACTGGCCCATGATTTACAGCCCTTATTTCATGAATGAGCCTGACAGTGGAGTCATAACTAATGACCAGTTTTATATAGGTGAGATGTTATTTTGGCGAGTAGGCAGTAGTCTGAAAGCAAAGATCAAAAGAAGTTCAGGCAATGAGAACCTGAAGCGCACTGGTGAAAGAGGCAACTCTCTCAAAAGTTTCCAGCCAACAAAAACTGTGGAAGTTTGCTTGCTAGATTTGGTGCACAAATGAGTCAAAATGGAAAGTCTGAGTAGAGAACTGGGATCCAAGGGGAAGGCCGAAGGTAAAATGCTACCCAACTACACAATCACAGGCTTTACGCAGCTGTTTGTTTTGAATGATGTCCGGGGATTGTTTGGCTTATTTATGATGGTGTGTCACTGAAGAAAAGTAATACAAGTGAAGTTAGCAGAGTGTTCATCTGCTAGGAAGCGGCTATTCAGGGCTGTGAGGATAGTCACAAGCCCTCAAATCTATCCGTGGTTACTCCTGGCAGTCACACTGTGCTCTTGTGTACGTGGCTTGCACCTGAAATTGCTGCAGAGCCATCTACCTTTTCTTTCAGCTGCAGTAGTACTAGTAAAGTGGTGCGGAGCTGGGGACTCAGCTTTGCCGCTGATCTACCTGATGGCGGGTGACTGCATTTTCCTCCACAGCAATGCTTGTAGCTCCTCTAGACCAGCTGGGCAAGTCTCCGCTATGAGCTTGTCTGTGCTGACTGCAGACAGGCAGACAGCACCACGTTGTCCATACATGAATGCGGGTCATGGTTTCTCTTCACCGCAGAGAAGGCTTAGTCTCCCCCTCACCCTCCAAAAAGAGAGAAAAATGGCAGCTTCAATTTGGCTAGAGTTGCACACCTCTGACAGTCCTGTAGCTGTTTCCATGCTGAAACAATAATGATTATTAGTCCTCTTCTTATTTTAGTTTGAGACATGAAGTTTTTAAGTTGAGGGGACCATTAGACCAGCTGATAAAGTGGGTGGTTTTTTTTTTTTTTTTAAAAAAAAAAAAAGAGGCAGCGTTTCTGGGCTTCCTAGCCTCGTGCTTTGGGTGCTTGATTCATCATGCCAGAACTGTCCAATTTTAAACCTGGTTGTTAAGCCTTCCAGGATTTGCTTGTTTTGGAAGTAACTAACACCCTGGCTCTTGCATGAATGTAATGGTTGACTTGCAGTAGTGGAACCAATAATCTTTAAAATCAGTGACCAATGAAACCATTTTTGTAGCTTTAGTTCTGTTCTTTAAGCATCTAGATTTGTGTGTTAATGGTCAAGGAGTGTGTAGTGTTGGAAGTACTGCGATGTGAGGTTCCCCCCCCCCCTTTTTTTTGTGATTACATTTTTATTTCTAGACAGGAATGAACTAATTATACTAATAAAATTCTAATATTTTTGTATTCTTCTGCGATCATCTCACTCCCTTAGTAAGTTAGTAATGTTAGTAAGACATGAGCTTTTAAGTGTTGATAAATCTGCTAACTTGCTCTAGTGAGGTTAAGTACCTTTTAGAAGAAAATACTAGCCATGAGAACAGGATTTCCTCATTGGAGCTGAACTTCAGAGAACTAATGTGATTTGGCTTAATGTGGTACCTTTTTTCAGGTTTATTGAACAGTCTATAAGAGCATCAAAGAAATCTTCAGATCTGTCTGTATGAGCTGGTGCTGCTTGAATGTGCAATGGGATGTTGACCTTTTCAAAGAGCCCTTGGCATTCCCTATGGCTGACTTTGGTGCGGTATATGTATGCCCTTGGGTCAACAAAATGCATGTAGACACATTTGTGATCGTAACAATGAAAGCAGGAAATACTATATATTGTAATCTGAAGTTAGTGCTGTTAAAATATTTAATGACTTAGATCTGTAAGCGTATTTGGAGTGAATAAAGCAGGTCATAAAAATGTGCACTTCAAAATTCTTTTTTTTGTTCTTTTATTATATATGAATGTTCAATGCAGAAGACTTCGAAATGCTTGTGCAAGACAGTCTTCTGTTGGAGGATTCTGTTGAGCGCTCTCCTCCAATGACCCTTTCCCCAGATCTGCTTCCAGTGAATGTTTAGAAGGTTCAGGATTCTTGAGTATCAGTCAGGTATTGTAAAACCTAACTTGAAAGTAGATTTCTGTGGATTTGATGTGGTATCATAGATGCTAAACATGGTGATGGTTTTGGAAAGACAAGTATTTTGTTCAGTAGATGATTCATTTTCTGTGAGTCACTGAATAGGCCTTCTGTTGTAACAGAAAATTCACTTACGGTTGCCCCCTATTAAAGGGTCTGTCCTAGTAGCATTGAGACCCTGCTGAATATTGTTTTTCTACAATGCTGTCCTGCTTTGCAGATGCTTCTCTTCTAAATTCTGCCAGGAGTGCTATTTGTGCTATGGTCTCTTGACTTCCAGCTCTCTGCTACATGCTTTTGTGCTTTACCTTTATGGGCTTAAATGTCTAAGCTTTTTGATGAAAGCTGATTCCGTGTGTGTGTGTGTTTTAATATATATATAAAAAATAAATAAAAACTGCTTTCATAGGGAATATGCTCTCTTGTAACAGGCAACATTATTCAGTTGTGTTTTTCTTTAATGACATATTTCCCTATAGAAATATTTATATGGCTTTTTGTAAGCATAAGACAGACTTAAATAATTAAAAAACCCTTCTGTCCTTTTAGTGAAAGACTGACTGCTGTGTTGCTGCTGCTGCTGTCTGTTCAGAGCACTTGCCTCTCCCTACCTGTTTGCGTAGTAACTATTGGGAGAGAACTAAGACGTATATGTTTGAAATTTGGCAGGCATACACATGGTAAGTTTATGAAACTGTGGGCATGCATGTATTTATGTGCACGGTAGGACCTTATTAAGGCATGAGTTATGTATCAACCAGCCAAAACAGTGTATAGTAATATTCTAGGTATATGTTAGTTGTTAATGAATAGGTGTAGGGTGTCGGGAGAAGAGCTGTGTGCTGAAGTCTAGATTTCTGAAATGTCTTATTGGTGCTTTTACTTTTTGAACAAGATACTCAGATACCTGTGGTCTTACAAAAGTCTTCATTAGAAGAAGTTTTATATTGTCAAATTTTTTTTTGATAAAAGAATAAATACAGGAAAATTAAATGGCATCAGCTAGCACTGAAATATAGCGTAAACACAGGCCAGATAAACAGATGCTTCCTAAGAACCTGGACCTAGCTTATCACTGGGTAAAAAGGCTTTTGAATTTAAACAACGGTAACTACTTAACCCTGTGTGGCGCAGAACTCTTCAAAAATTAGAGCTATTTTTGCCTATAGCTTTTTAAAAATGTTGCTACTTTTGTATTGAAAGGCAGTGCAGATTGAGAACATAATTATTAAAGCCTGATTTCTCAAATTTTTTAGTTTCAATATTGGCTTGATGTCTATTGACAAGGGACTTTATTAGTCAAGAGCTGTATTTGTTGCTTTCTAAATTCAAGTTGGGAGAAATCTCTCTCTCATTTTTATTTTTATTTTTTATTCTCCTAGTAATAAATGTGAAAAGTGGTGGGAGGTTGCCTAAATCTGAAGTAGCTACTCTTGGAGTTTTTCAGAAAAAAAAATTTTGACAAAATGAGTGCTGTTGAATTGGTTGAACTTTTGATATTGTATGGAATATTATTTTGGGGCTTTCACGGGCAAGTGCAAAATGGTGCTGTCTAACATAGGGAGATGAAGAGACACTTGGTGGGAATGTACGGAAGACCACATAAATGTATTATGTTTTGTGGCACCTCTTGCTGTTTTTTTGCTGTCTTTAATAATGATAAAAATCCAAGTGATGCTTGGACAAAGAGGAGGGAGCTGCTGTCTTGCTTTTCAACCAGACACCTGAGATGCTCCTAACTGCCTTCCGGCAGTTTATATTCCAAGACCACCCAGCATCAGTCTTGCTTTAATTTACAGTCATCTGCTCCTCTGTATGAGGAGGCAGTTCTGACTGCCGGGAAAATTTAAGAACTACCTGCTGAAACTCACTGTGGAGGAGTGGGTGAGAGTGAGGTTGCAAAGAGATTTTGCCAGATCTTGGCTGCTGCATGTTACTGATTCTTTTTGCCTGCTTGGTTTACACCTTGGAACGTTTTAGCGTCAATGTTTTAAGTTGTGATGTTCAATATGACAGCCAGTTGCTGGCTTAACTTCCCAGAGGTCTGTATATCAGTTTTTATTTTTAGCAGTTAATTAACCTTGCTAATAGACATATTCTTTTGATCTGTTCCTTTGTCTAGGTACCATACAATACCATAGATCTATCAACAGAACATGCAACTCATAAATGTTTTAAAAAATACATTTGAATTTAATAGAGGGCTTCTTTTAAACTATAATTTAAAAACAACCCCCTTGCAGAGCAGTAAGAAGTATGAACTCCAAATAGGCTCTGGCAAAATGTTTAGTAAGACCACCTGGGCATTTATCTTGTTGTACTCCAGTGGCGCATTAATAAACTGCATTATTGTAAATTGCTTACCAGTGTCAGATTTATGGGCATGCCTGTACATTTCAGGAGATCCATGATGCTGAAACTTTGCAGAGTTTAAGGCTGGAAAGGGTCATGCAGCCTGGCTTTCTGTATGTCGTGGGCTACGAAACTTGTTCCCATGCCCTGTGAGATTTGAGTGCTCTGAGTGTTGAGAAGTTTTGCTCTAAGCTGTTGCATGCTGCAGGCAGGGACCCAAGGAGGAGCCCAGTCCTGCTGAGGTCTGAGGCCCCCGCAGCGGCAGGTACTTCAGTTGGGCATGCCGTGCCGAGCCTGCGGTGCAGACTGAGCCCCTGAGTACAGAGAGCAGTGAACACCCTCTTCCATCACCCTCACCCTCTTCCCTGTCCTTCCCCAGAGCCCCAAAGAGACAAAAGACAGTCCTCCACCAACACCTCATATCATCTGACCAAGTTGAAAAATTCCTTGCCATTGCAAATTGGGCAATTATTTTGAGCCTCAGCATATGAGCAAGACATACCAGACAGGGATCTAAGAACAAGGATTTGTTATACCATCTGGTATTGCTGCCTTAGTTGTGGCCAATCTCAAATGCTTCTGAAGAAAGTAGGCGGTAAATGACAAAACAAGCAAGAATAAACCTGACCAGTTACACATCAATAGGAAAAATATTTCTTGACCCTGTCCAGCAGCTAACTGAAGCATGAGATTTGCTTTATAGGCATTGTGTTGATACAAAGCTGCAAGTAAAGTCAGTCTGCTGGCTTCAGTCAGAGGGAGGTAACAGACTGATGGATTCGTATTTCAAAATCCTCCTTCAACTACAGACACAGGAAAGAATGCAGAAAAGTAGGCTGGGCCTGGGTTTTCCCAGTTCCTTAGTGCTGTTTTGCATGCTTCTCACTGACACCAAGAAGCAGTATTGTACTCTCTTGCTTCTACATCATTCCTGCTAAAATTAATTTCAAAACCACAAAGTTAGCAATGAAACAGCTACTAGGATCTTGAATGTCTTTGAGTTATAACTTCGCATTGCACCTTTTAGAGAATTCTACAGCGTCTCAGGTTTGACTGTTGAATTTGATGCTAGAATTGTGAAATTCTCTCAGATGCACAGAAAAGAACAAAGCTAAGTTTTGAATATAGCAAGGAAGGAAGGCAGGCACTTGAACAGGGAAAGATACCAGAAGCTGATCTGTCAAGATAGCTGCTATGGCATCATGGTGAACGGTTCATTTAACAGTATATCCAGAGATCTTAAATTTTCCCATTGATGCAAGATGACAGAATACAGTATCACATGTGGGAGATAGTGCTACTTTAAAAAAAAAATAGGAAGCATTGTTAATGTACCAGATGCTTTCTCATCCTTGCAAGCTGTGCAGTATGACACTAAACTGAGAGAAAATTGTCTCTGAGTAGCACTTCTGAGTTACAAATGTGTAACTGTCATGCAGTGACCTGAATACCCATTCGCTGAGTGTATGTGTCTGATTTTCATAGGTGAGTATTGCTGATAGTTGTCGCTTGAAATGGGTACATTTCACTTAGAGATCATTTTATTGGGAGGACTATTCAAGTTCAGAATGATAAATCACAAGCTATCATCTGATAGGGCCCGCTGGGAAGATTCACAGTAACGCTGGCAGTGCCTTGAATAAATCACCAAGGTGGGGGAAGGGGAATTTAATGCTCTCTTGAAAAGTGGAAAATAAAAATTTCAACTTTTCTTTTTAAGTGTAAGAAAACAGTAACTTGCCTTGCACAAAAAATGTGGACAAAACCAGTTGTTTCTGCCACTGTAACTTTTTGAAGCTGTTCTCCGACCAGTGATATGTTTGCCTGACTGAATCACTTGTGGAATTACTGGCCTCTGCAGTGAGAAGGCAGTGGTAAACAAAGAATTAATTCCACCTCTGTTTAGGGTATATATATATATATATATCTTTTTTTCCGAAGAGAAAGAAAGGCCCAGAGGCCAAGTAGGTAACTGAGAATGCCAGGATAATGAGGGCAATGCAATTTTTGTTTTCAAAACCATGTTTTATCAGTTTTGCAATGTAACCATAGCAAAAGTAAGTTAATATTAAAATACACTAAATAAATTGTTGTTCTGAAGTTGTTTTGTCCATGCCAAGAATTGAAATCTATTAAAAAATATTAATGCATCCAGACCTTTTCACTGTTTTTTATCTCCAAAGCATGGTATGTGGCTAAATGTTACAGCATCCCTATAAGATAAGTATTTGCTCTCCTTAACTTGCAGACTAAGAATCTGATAGATGGAAAATCAGGGATAAATACCAGCTCGCTTTAAAGTGGTATTATAACTTTGGTGTTCTTTAGTCCTGTATTCACTGAATAATGACTATAATTAAAGTAAATAGTTTTTATCATGATTTCAAAATAGAATCCTAGTTTGAGGGGGGAAAGGAGCACTGTATGTCTACATTAAGTGTTGCTAAACAGACTGAGTTTGCTGGACATGCCTGAACAGCTGAACTGGTATGCTAAGCAAATTCGATAATGGGAATTCAGGTTAAGCGATCTTTGCTTTACGGACTGTCACAGAAGGGAGGTATCCATGGTCACTGGCTGTTGTGAATTGTTCACTAACTCTTGCGTACCTTTGGAAAATATTGGCCAAGTGTGCATGCAGAGCGGAAGGGTGCACTTGCTTAGTATCTTGGTACAACTGTTACTAAATGCTAAAGAGGAACGAAAACCAGAGGCACCTGCACTGTCAATGGCATTGTCTGCATTACCATTGTTTAAAGAAAAAGCAAATATATACCTAATGGCTGGAGAAGAAGGGGACCTTGAAAGCATAGACTATTAAACTGAGGACTGTGGTAAGGAAGAAAAGTCTTTCAGGTTTGTGTTTCAATTAAATAAAATCTTCTACTGTGCTTTTTTTTGTTGTTGGTTTTGGTTTTTAAGCAGATATCTGAGGTAGATTACTAAACACAGAGAGACACCAGTAAGGATTTAGATGACTAATTTGAGATGTGTTCTTATATTTCCCTTCTTAAATTTGACTTTCATTCTCTAGAGAAATGGGAGACTGGGGTTTACATTTGCAAAGGAATGCGGTTCTTAAAGAAGCTCCTTTAGTCCTGTTCCTCACCTTTTGTTTGAGGTTGTTCTTTCCGTATGAGAGAGCTTCTTGATAGAATTTGGGTCAATGTAGGCAAGATTTATCAATATTTTCAGGTTAATCTGAATAAAAAGAACAATTTAATTGCAGATTAGTGTGCAATATTAAAAGAGAGATGAACCAGAACCAAGGATGGATTGATTACACCATTGTGGAGATCAGTGTGTCTCCAGGGTAGGGAAAAAAAGCAGTAAGAACTGAAGGGAGTTCTTCAGGGAATTAACTTCCTGCTTAATTGAACTAATTTGTCTCATGGAATAACATTTTCCTCATTTTCCCCTTCTTCTTGAGCTGTGTAAAATGTTACTTATCCTTTGCTTTGTGTGGTACCTTGATGCCTGATGGGTTTAGAAGAATATAATGTACAAACCTGAAATAGCTGCTAGTTTTATCTTATGTACCAAAGCTTTTTTTAATCTACTGTCTAGAGTGGATGTTTCCAGTCTTCGCCAAGTTGCTAGCAGAGCTCCTCCTTGTGAAACAATGCTGTTTCTTGACAGAAGGAAAAAAAAAAAAAAAAAAGGAATTTTTTTCCAGTAGTTGTATTACAATAGAGCCCTGAGGAGAACATCCAGGCATTTTAGCCTGTGGATGCTGCAGTTTTCAACTTAAATCTCATTAATGATAAATTAAACTCTTTAACACAGTATTGCAGTATCGGTGATAACCTAATCTTTTATAGTAAGTAATGCAGTGCAGTACTAAACCAGTAGGATTAGTTTTATCAGTAAAATAACATTCATGACACCTACTTCAGGAATGCTACCAAAGTCCAAGAAATCGGTTAAATCGTTACCTTTGAGACAGTGATGTTGTTTTAGTCCTTGCAAGTATAATGAATGTTGTTTATCCTAGGAATAAACTACAGTTACTTGAAGTGAATGAATGAGATTTCTTTTGCGGTACAATGAGCCTTCTTTTTAACTTCCACTTGCTTCTTCAACTATATATTGATGGGACTGACTTAGATATAAGCAGTCTGAAATAAAGTGCAAACAGTTGTTTTTGACTAAATTGAAGTCAGCTTTCACTGGCTAGATTTCGTATAACTGCTGCTAATTTTTGCCCCCCCCCCCCCCCCGATACGTGTAAAGAGTTCCCATTTCCTCCTGCAGAAGCTGCATGAGTGTAACTGTGGGCAGAATTTGATCTCCTGCTATGTATTCATTTATTGTTTTCCAGTAAATCTAAATTTTCTGAACTTCTACCTGAATAAGGCAAAAATGCATAGAAGAAGAAATTTTTTCAAAGTCAACGTATAGCTGAATCTCAGTTTAGAATAATCTACCACTAATGTGATGTTAAGTGCCTGCATGAATTAGCTCTGTAAAGAGGTCGATTTATCAAAATAACCCTTACATGCAGTTGCTTGTGTTTAAACTGCTGTGTTCAATTGCCAGTCCTGCTCTTTCTCCTGTAGTCTGGTTTACTGGCAGTGTTGTCCTCCGGCGGGTAAAATGTGCCTATTGCCTAAGTGTTTCACACCATAAATCAGCATTCTGTGACATACTCTTTTGCATGTTTTTCTTCTTGGTGCTGCTTCAGAAACAGCGAACCCACACCCTGCTTGTGGGCTTGTCTCCTCATATCACCCTAATGATATTAAAATTGGCTTTATGGGAGTAACTCTTAAAATTCGTATCATGCTTTTGAGGCAAGCTGCACTTCTGAGCTGTACTTCTGCTGTTTTGTTTATGGAAATCGTAGCTGTGGTTCTGACCGGATTGAATGGCCGGCCGGACACACGCGCTCGCTCAGGTAGGCAGCGGAAGGGCAGGGGGCCTCTGCGAGGCTGCGTACCTGTGGGGCACGCGCACGGTCACAGCTTACCTGCAGGAATTATCAACCCTTGTTGGGCCTTGTTCATCAAGAGCAATCCTGTTCAGCAACAGAAGCAGCAGGGTGTACAAAAGATTTCATCAGAGGAACTGGGGAAAAAAAAAAAAAAAAAAAACCCTGAAAAACAGAGCTTGTTTGTGAGAGGTACTGAACTGTCCGCTCTTAGCAGTTACGGGAAAAACACAAGTCTGTGGCTAGTCTTGCATTGTGCTACCTTATCTCTGCTCTTATGTGACTGTCTCCAAACTCAGCCATGAAGAAAAGCTGTGGGCATGGACAGCTTCACCTGATGGCTTCAGGGCTGCAGCTGTTTGGGCAGCTGATCCTTCTACACTTTTTTTCAAGTTTGAGAAGATCTTTAAAAAATGTTTTGTTGTCTGTTTGAGTAAAATTTGAAGAATATATTTTGAAAGAAGCAGTTGGAGTTGGACACTTACCTGACCTATGTGCCCTTGAAGGTCTGTGAGCGTACCCATGCCAGTTTGCAATCTTGAATTTATTCCCTTAGATCCAGTCCTTCTTTTTTTTTTTCTTTCAGATGGTAGGAGAATATAGAACCTCCTTAGTAAGATTATTTGTAGGATGCTTGGTTTAGCTGTGCTTGCTGGGGCCTGAGTTTGGTATACTAAAATCCAGATGTGCCTATTATGCCTTAGACATTCAAAGCTGTAGTTCTGGGTATCCTTCAGTTTTGTTTCCAGTATCCTGTGCATGAATACTCAGGATAATACATTAGTTAAATAAAAAATGTTTTCTAATAGAAAAATGTAATAGGAAAAAAAAAAGAATTTAATGATTATTTCTTGCTGTGTGTGAGAAACACTGAGCTCTTCTGAGCTCAGGAGATGTGCTGCCTCCCTTTGTACAGTAGTGCACATATTTCTGATGTTACTCTTGAAAAATAAGTGGCAAGCACTTATTAAATGTCTAGTATTTGTTTCCTTAAAGTGCTACAAGCATCCCTTAGGGCGCTCTTCCTAACATGTTAGCTCGAAATGTAATTCTTACAGAAAATCTGAATGTCACCTTGAGCTGATGTTTCATTAAAAAAAATAAGCAGGCTTTTCTAGCAATAAGATCAATTATCAAAAAATGATTAACATTTCTGCCTATGGCTGTTGGGGGGTAGGGAATCCAGTGGTGTAGCCCCTCCATCCTTGGGGAGTGAGACTGGACCTGCCTCCTGCCGCCCTCAGGGAGGGCTGCCCAGCCGTGCAGGAGACGCCCACCAGCCTGGCCCGAGGCCGCAGCGGGCGCCTCCGTCGGCCTCCCCGCAGGGCTGGGCTTTGCTGCCCTTTCTGCAAAGAGCAGTGCAGCTCACCAAATGCCGGTTAACTTCCCTAAGCAGGAGGTCTCCCTCAGTTTCTGAAACCCATGGCTCTGTTTTGGCAGACTTCCTAATTTCTCCCAAAAATGAGCCGGGGTCTAAAAAGCGGCAGCTTTATTTGGTCCTGAATTTTGACTAGTCTGTGGAATGTTTCATGCCTGGAACAGGGCTCGAAATCTTGCAGAGTGAAAAAAATTGTGAGATTGATTTTATCATAATGTACAAGAGGTACAAATTAGAGTTGCATAGGAAAATTATGCAGGTGAGAAAATATTCTGACTCTTAAATTAGTTCAGATAAATACGTGCACACTAGCTTTGCTTTTCTTGGAGTTTTATAGAGCTTTAAAAAAATGCTAGTCCTCATGGAACAATTTGCAATATTTTTTATTAAAAAGGTACACTCAGACTAAGAGTATATAAAAAGGGAATAGAATTAAATTAAAATTAGCATCCTGTACAGCATCACTGGTATAAAACTGCCTTATAAACTGCTGTATACTGGTTTACTTTGAAGTGAGGATACCTTTAAAAAGATAGACCTGAAATTGATAGCCCTTTTTTCTGCAGTTTCCAGCTCTGGCTCTCATCCTTAATAAGATCTTTCAGTCATTTCCCTTTAACATTCAATGCAATCAAGACAGAACAGAACATTAACTTTTCCTTTTGTATCAGCATGGGTATTATAATATATTTGTTCCTCAAATCCCTTAGTGATAATTGTCCATGTTAAAGAGGAAGAGCATATTTTTCATTCAGTGATTTGCTGTTCTGTTACTGCAGAAGCTGAATGTCTGTTTAGCGAGGAGAGGGATTATGTGACTTAAACAAGATGGCTAAATTCTATTCGACAGGATCAGAGGGGGTGGCGAATGTTTGACATTTGCTGAGAGAAACTGTCTTAAGCCTGCAGGGTTGTGGGTGTTTTTTTTTTTTTTGCGCTGTCAGTTGGCGTAGCGAGGGGGACTCCTGGTTCCTCCGAGGTGTAAAGCCTGCGTGTGTGAGGGAGGCAAAAGCCTTTTTAGAGGATGAGGAATGAATTACTCGATGTGCGGAAAGGAAGGCTGCGTCCGCTTCACAAAATCAGCGCAGCGTGCGTTGCTGTTAACCTGCAAAAGGCAGCTGACAGCTCTCGGTGACAGCTCTCGGGGGAAGGACCCAAACTTGCGGTGCTCCCCCGCCCCCAGGAGATCGATCGTCCCTTCCTGTGTAGTGGCTCCTTTGGCTCGCTGTCACCACCAGGATGCTGCCACGGAGTGTGTGCCATGGTGACAACGGGGTGTGCTAGCACACAACAGCCATGAAAGCCCAGCGGGAAAGGCTCCAAATTCCAGGGCTGACCTTGGAGTAAGTATTGTCTGTCTTTAATATTTTAATGGTTTCTGCATGATGCTAGCTGTCGCGCAAACGGGAGCTGTTTAACATATGTTTGTGCTGACAGTCTCGGAGCGCTGCAGCTTTAGGTTGAAGGAACACGTTTTAAATCCATTGCAGTTGGTTTCAGCAAATGTGCGAGCCTGGAGCCGGGATATTGCAGTACGTTTGGAAAGAAGGCATTTCTGCATATTTAAAGTTACTGAATGTCAGTGCGTGAGGCATCCTATCAGCTCCTAGTGAAAGAATCTGTCAGTAGGCCATGGTGTCTGTCTTCCTCCTCACTCTCTGTTGCTGTTTGTTTATCCCACTGCTGCCTTTTAGAAAGGCCTCTCTGCTGAATAGTAGAGAGCACTGCAAGAGATTAAAGCATTATAGAAATGCTATTTGCAAAAATCCATCAGGAATGAGCCATATTTTACATCTATAACTACATTAATGAACTGTATTTACATTCTGGAGGATTCCTGATGGTCTCTGCAGTAACTATGTTTACCTAGTTTAGCAGATATTTACTTGCTGTTTTCTTAAAGCTGATTAACTCATTTGCGTGCTTTCAGCAATTTAGAGAGTAACTACATGAAAACATGTAATTTTAACGTATAGTGATAATAAGTACAGTCTTTTATTAATATATGCCAGCATATATTTACCCTAGATTTGTTAGTCAAAGCCAAATATTTCTGTACATGCATACCTACATTTTACATTGACATGTACGTATGCATGTAGCAGAGACCCTGAGAACTCACTAATTTTATCTAGGCAAATAGATATGGTTACGTCAGATCCTTTAGTATTCCCAGGGACTTCCCCATTCTTGCTGTAGAAAAAACTCGAATGCTGCAAAAGCCTGCGGTAAAGTTATTTAGCTATGGAAGGTATTATCTCTGACATCTGCCATGTTTTAAAGAGGAGGCTATAGGTAAGTGTGCAGTGTAGCAAATAATTTATTCTAACAATCACATGAAGGTGACAGAGCACTTTATTCCAGGGAACAAGTGTAGATGTTATATTGGGTTCCCCACAACTGTGCTTGTCATAGAAATTCTGCATTTCAGTCTGGCTTCTTTTACTTAGAGCAGCGTATCTTAGGTGTGAGCACATTAAGCTGTAGATATTATTCTGAAAAAATAGCATTGCTGATTTCTCATGAGTTTTGGAGGAGGGTCTTATCAGGGAGCTCATTAAAATGGTTTCCATGAATAATTGATAATTGTACTTCTTTTAAGAAGTGGAAATTTAAATATTTTTAAATCAGTCTTTGTAGAATTATGCAATCATCACATCAGAATAATATCAGTAACGGCAAAGGATGGGAAATGATTTGAGTTACTGTTTTTTTCAACATATATGTGTGTTTGTAATATGAGGCAATCATTTTTTTTTCATGGTTACCTTTTTTCCTGGTAACCTGACATAATTACACTTGCATTGCCATATTTCTATGATATTTAATTTCAGTATTGCTAATTGTTTTTGCTAAAACATTGTCCAGATACAGATCATTCATATATTTTCATTTTTACATATTTTTATTAGACATTTTTGGCCATCACTTTTTACTTTTTAAACTCCTATTTATATGCAAAGAAAGGAAAACAGCCTGTTTCAATTGCTGCCCCTTAATGGTTCTCATAAAATTCTTCCTTCCTGATGTGTCAAAGTTGAATCAATGCAGAAGTCATCTCAAATTCCTACTTTATCTATAAAACTTTCAGTTACCTATAAAAGCAAATCTATCTATCTATGTAAAAAGCTTATTCCTTGAGACATTGTTCAAACATGGTTTCTCATCAATTTTCTTTCAATAGAATTTAAATGTTGAGACTAGAATTCCATTGTATCTCTGAGAAATTATTCCAGTCTGTCTACTTGATATTCATTACTTGCAGAAAGCTCTTTCAAAGACTATTAAGAGTCTAAAATGAAGCATTCCAAATTTAGTAAATGTAAGAGTTAAGACCGCCTGTCAGCCTTGTGCATATGCACTGTGATAATTTGTTTTAACAGGTTTTTGCATGTAATTTTTAGGTCTTAAAAAGCAAAGCTGAAAAGCAATCTCTAAGAGCTGGATTGACACTCCTGTGTCATCAGTTGGTGCGAATTTATAGATGCGTAGCACAAGCACATCTGATGTTGAATGCCCTGAGAGTCTGCTCCACAACTGAGACTCTTATGTGTTACAGTAATGAAAATGAGAGATACTAGTTGAGTAGCTACTACTAGCCGGTGTAAGATTTTCACCTGCTCTGTATATGCCAGCCAATAGACAGAGGGAGATTTGCTTTGCCACTTCATGTCACTGGGATTTGCTCACAGCAACGGGAAGGTAGTGACTTAATCTCATTTCTGATTAGGGTCTGAAGGGAGTATAGTCGTCTCCTTCAGTGCCAGCCCATTTTCTTCCTCTTCCTTTCGATGCTCTGGTTCCTTGCCCCTAGTCTTTACTCCACACTGCTCCCCTCACGTTGCCGAGCCCTGGTGGCCTCTGGCCAGCCGGTGCCAGCCCTCCTTCACTGTCCACCTGCAGTTCTCTTTTGATCGTTCTCTGCTCGCTTTCCTGGTTCTTACCCTTCTGGAGGTTATTCACTATCTGCGTTGCCTGCATCCTTCTCTTCGCTTGCTGCACACCCCCAGGAACAGCCCGGTGAGCTCTGGCAGCGCAGGAGAGGTCACCGGCTCCCAGGCAGAGTGGCAAACAGGACTGCCTGCTCTGCTGCTGCTGGCCTGAAGTGGAGAACAGAGAGTATGGTGTAGATGGAGCCTAAAAAGGCAAAAAAAGCTTTCTCACAAGCCTCTATTGATCATACACAAGCAAAGACCTTTCCAATGCATGTTGCGGCAGATCTGTACAGTGAAACAGAGAGAGGACACCAGTGAACCAGCAGGGATCTCCATCAGTCATTTCCCTTGCTCTGCAGGCCTGCACAGACTGACTGGTATGAGCCTAGATTCAACCTAGCCATTTCAGGAGGGATGTAATGAGCCTTTGGCTCTTAATGGAGTTTACTGGCTCAGAAATATTGTCGTGCTAGCACAGCTTATCTGCAGCTGAAGTCAGACTAGCTCCTCTCCAGCTGCTGTGCCGTGTTCAGTGTGCCCTTCTGTGCCCCAGTGCTGGGCTAGCACAGGCAGAGCCAGCAGCCACACGCACTGGCCCAAGCACGGGAGCCTTGTCAGAAAGTAACAGCCTGTCTTTGATGCAGTGTGGCATCTCCCTGCCAAACTTTGTGTCTTCTCAGGGGCACAAAAATATGAGAACCTCTTAAGAAGGATTAAAAGAACATACAATGTCAAAAATGTGTTTTCATTAATCTGTTTTAGAAGCAGTAATACTATTTATGCTGAAACTTTTATGCAAAAAAGCCTGGATCAGGTGTCCACCTCGAAAGGTTTTGATGGGAGCATTCTAAAGTGTGGCAAAGCTGCATGCAGTTGAAAACAAAGGTTTGGGTTGGAGCTAGTTGTATTCAGGGTATCAGCCATTTGTGGCTCCCCTGGAGACAGGACAGGAACGGGAGCACTGGTGGTGACTGGCTGCGAGGGTCTGCTATGTAGCAGAACAAGTCATTGCGCAGGTGTTAGAAGGTACCCATGAGCTCTGCCTTTGCTCAGCCTGCACTGCAGGCAGAGCTATGTGTAGTTTTGGACCAATGTATTACTCCAGTGAATGGCAACAAGAGGCATGCTATTTTTAAAAAAAACAAAAAAACAAAAAAAACCAAACACCAAAAAACTTGCTTGCAAGCATTATGGGGAGATGTGCATGAGACCGCATGAATGTATTTTGGAAGTGTATCTGTGAAGTCTGTCCGTGGCCTACCATTTTATTGTGAGACCTTTTGAATTGAGCTGCACTTTAAGCAACTTTAAGGAACCTTTGAAGCCAAATGCTCAAGATTTTTTTTCTGTTTGGTTTTGTTTTTGAGATTAGTCACCTATATCTCCATTTGATTATGTAGATAAAGGACTTTGTATTTGTGACTAAGCATTTCATGTTGAATGAGAATTGTTAGTAGCTAGCTGGGTCACTTTTAATTTTTACTAAGTGCCTGAGTCTTAGGTGCTCAAATTAGAATTTTTTTACCAAGAGTTTTCTTATTACTGATGAAATTATTTTTTAGTTTTCCTTTTGTTTTTTAATGGAACTGATTTGCATATCAAATAAGCTTTAAAAATTCCTAAGATTAAGGGAAAAAAAATAAGTGAAACGTCTCTACTGCATATCCTGTTTTACACAGGATGCTTAGAGGTCTGAAGCAAGTTACCAGTTCCTTCTTTGTGGACTTGTATGCAGGTATGCCAGCATCGTTCCTGGAGAGATCAGTAACAGTCAAACGTATACAGCCAGCACCAGATTTCCTTAGGCTATTTTCTAAGGGTGTTTGGTATTTGTTTTTATTTAAATCAATTTCATTTTCAGGCATGTGTTAGAAACTGTGGCTACTGTCAGTCATTTCATTTGGGAGGACAGTATTGTTTTGGCACTAACTGAAACTCTTTTCGTAACTCCTGCACTAAAACATGCAACTCTTACTAAACCTTCTGTTTACTAGAGATGACGTTATTTTAACTTTCAGTCTCACCCCAAGGAGCCTGAGCCCAACCCCAACAAGCCCTTGCAGTCCATGCAGTCCTCTGTTCGCTTTTCATTTTTGGAGGTAAGCGAGTAAACTTCCATTGTTGATATTTTCTTCTTTATCCAAAACCTGACAATCAAAACATATTTCAAGGGGAAAACTGAGGAGAATCAAACATGTCTGTGCAATCAGGAGAATGTTTTACTTGACAAGCTGTTGTTCTGAAGTTAAAGTACTTTAGGGAAAATTACAGTATAATCCATATTTTGAGAGGGATTAAGGAGATTCCAGATATTAATGCATAGTTCATGTGGAGTTGTAGAGAAATCCACTAACTATATTGCATTTTTATGCATTTAATTGTACAACACTTTGTTACTAGGTGTAATAGGCTGAAATACCTTTAAATTGCTTTTGTTTTACTTTCTGTGGAGAGATTGCTTGTGTATGTGCTCACTTTCACCTTCTTGTAGTTAGAGAATTGTCATAGCAGTTGCTCTGGCTTTTTTTGGTCAGGAATGCACGTGCTATTGAAATTTTGTAGTTTGTTTCCTGTGATCATATCTTGAGCTGTGGTCTCTCTTGTCAAAAGTCTAAGGTGAGTTCAGAAGTGAGGGTGATTCACTGAACACATTTTTGTTTTTTGCTTACCTGACAGGCAGTAATATGTTCTGCAAGGGCAGGTACCAGAAGAGTTGAGTATCCGAGAGGTATGTCCATTTAAAAGAACCTAGTCGCTTACAGTAGGTTCGTAGGGCTGTTCCTTCTGCTGGGGTAGGAAAATCTTATTTCTAATACAGTAGCATTTTAGATAAGCCCTAAGCAGACACGTCCAATATCCTTCTCATTCTCTTCTTTCTCCTACCCTGTATTTCATACAAGAGGATCATTTTTTGTTCATGTCAAAAAGATGTGGTTATGAGATCAAAAAATCATTTTTTGACCAAAAAAACCCCACTTGCTATTATGGTAAAATTGTCATAATAGTTGAAGGATGTTTGTCATTTAGAAAAACGCTTTTTGCTTTCTTCAATTTCTTGATTCAGAAAATAAAACTGCCTTTCGTAAGTGTGAATTAGTGAGATTCTGCTCCATGAGGAAAAGTAAGTTTCAGAATGTATTAATAGAGGTATCTGTATCATGGATTTAAAAAAAAAATTAATAATCAAAAGTTTCACTCGATACTGTGAGGATGAAGGCATTTTAGAGCAGTATCAGCTTGCTAAATTACCTAATAAGGTGTATTCATGCCTATTTGATACCAATGTCTTTAATCTAGCATGGCAGTGAAGTTGTTTGGATGTGTTATTCTGCTTCAGCCTACTTTAAGTGTCAGTTTGTTTTTAACTTTAAAGTCTTTCTGGCATGGTTCACATGTCGCTGAAAAATGAAGCAATAATTTTGGCACTTGCTACGTGTTTCTGAAGAAAGATTTTAATGCTTTGTCATATTTACTGTTTTGCTATGGAAGAGATGGGATGAGAATCCCAATTTTGTTCGTTTGCAGTATGGTTGAAATCACTGAATACATTTTGTTCTCAGTGAAAACTTTGGTGTGTGTGTTTGAATTCTCTGCAAAATCAGTGTACTCCATGGAGTTTATTGTGGTGGTAGGGAAAGACTGGTACTTCTAAAAACTAGTATTCTCTAGTACCCTCTTTAATTTATATAGCCAGAACGAATCACTTTTCCTGCGGGAGGAGGAGAAATGCTCTTTTTCAGACTAGCAATTTTATGGAATTAAAAGGCTGTGTGGAAATACCTCGATCTGTGTGAGCTGCTGAACTGTGTCTCTGGCCTTGTGGCTGTCCTGCTGTCCAGACTGTGCTGTGGGCACAGATTTCACGGGTTTTGTCGCCTTTGGAACCAGGCACTAAAACTGGGCCGCCGAGGTGTTGGCCTGCCCCGCGTGGCGGCAGGGGTGCCCAGCAGCGCGGGCCGGAGCTGGAGCCTGCTGCCTGGCGGTGGGCGGCCCTGGGAGCCAGCCGCCCGCGGCACCCGGAAGACATGGGACGGAAGGGAATTTCTTGACGTTCTTTAACGTAACTCCTCCCCAGATTGTCCTGAACAATGTCAGAATTCCTGCTTTTTTTTAAACTTCTGAAATGAGTCTGAAGCTCTGCCAGACTGCATTTTCCCTGGAATGGAAATTTGAAAAGTCGGGTTTAATTCATTCTGAGTCTTTGTTCTGTGTGTTGTGTTGCTGTAGCTGTAGAGAGCTTTTGGTGTTCAGAACAAGACCGACCTAGGTTAATGGGGGAAAATGCGTGTGTTGGTTTTAGGGTATAGAAGTAATTAGCATTTCCTGCTCCGTTAGCTTAGAGTACTCCCATGTGTGGGAGGAAAGGAATTACTTCAATGTGACTGCTTTTGCTCGTATTCAGAAGTGCTAGCAGGATAGGGCATTTACCAGTGTGAACGGATAGGATTTTCCTGTGGTATTTCTCTAACATGCTGTCTCATCTCCCCTGTGTCCTTTGGCTGGCGCAGCTGCTCCTTAGGCGGTTGTTTCCGTTGAAGTTCTGCTTGCAGTAGTTGTCACATACAGTATTAGTCTAAAGGGAACCTTTTGCCAGCTAGATGATAAACATCATTTCAAAACAAACTGTATCATCTTGTGAACAGAAGTGTCTGTGGTAGCAGAGCCTGCCGGTGCAGCATGGTGGTGGCATTATGGTAGAGGTGCTGGCTTTGACAGGACAGCTATCCGTGTTTTACTGGTGCTCCCTGGAGGGACCGAGGGGGAAAGGTTTTTCAAAGTTCAGGCAGCTAGGCGTGTGTTTCCCATCAGCTTCATAGCTGTTGTTTGTGTCTTCTGAAGTTTTCAACTTCCGGGGGAAAAAAATTATGTACTGTTCTAGCACAAATTAATGTAAACAGGAGCAGCAGACTTGTAAGGGAAGAGGGAAGGTGCAAATAACATAAATCACTCAGCATAGCTGCTGAGAGATTTTAGAGGGTACTTATTCTTCTCATATAATAATTTTAGGGTGATTTTGAACTTTGTTTTGGGTGTGTTAGTGTCCTTTGGGATAGTAATGAGGAATGGAGTGGCAGGAGTACTGGAAGACGACTAGGGGAGAAATGCGAAGTGTGAGAAGTTGCAGTAACTTCTAATAAAAAGGCTAAAGGAACTGGCAGTAGTAAAGTAAAAAATGTAGAGCAGTATAAATCTTTGAGCTTGATTAATAGGGAAGGTGGTTGGAAGCAGAACGTTTTTGCTCAATCTTCTGCTTTACTAGAGCCCCTGATAGGACAGGGGAACTGGAGCAAGTCTGTGGAGGGCTCAAGTCCACATAGCAAGGAATAGCAGTTTCTGTTGCTGCCCGCCTGCAGTGGGGCTCCAGGTGGAAAATTTGTGTTTGCCACCTTTGAGTGCTCTAAATCTTTCTCATGACCAATATAAGACACTTGCCGGCTGATGTTTTCACTCTGTGATTGAGTTGTGCCTGGTAAGTTGATGATTTAGTTTGTGATTGTTTTCTGCCTTTGGACATTTACAAACCTTAAAAGGATTCAGTGCTTGTAGGGAGAACTAGAAAAAAGTCTTTACTACAGAGAGATAATTCAAACTCCTTATCATCCTTCTTAGACAGAAGGTTTCAGCTGATACAAAGGCGTATCTTAGTTTATCAAAAAAATGATTGTGGCAATGCTTCCTGAGCGCCCTGGCAGGGAGCCTCCGGCCTGCAGGCGCCTGGCCGGCAGCACCTCGCTGCCCCTCTCGGGAGCGAGCGCGGGAGCAATTAATTCCAAAGCCTCAGCAAAGGAGGAGGCAAACACAAAAAGCCCAAGCTTTTTTGTATTTTTATGATTTTTTTTTAAGACAGTCTTATTTCTTTGGTAAAATCCAGTTCAACATATCTAAAGCTTTGAATTGACAGGAGGGTAAAGGAAGATTATTAACAACACTGTTTGATAATGCAGACTGCTCTCTTAGCCTGCTTCTGAGGGTGCCACTTAAGAGAGCATTTTAGATAGTGATATTATCTGCTGATTTCAGTTACCAATAGCAGTCATTAAAAGTAGAGCTGGTGTGGACTGAATTTGATTTTACGACAGTGAATTGAGAGAAAAAATATGTCAATGTCACAGATAGCTTAGAGCTCTTAGCCAGTTGCTGGTGTTCAGTACTAGATTTTTATATCTGAAAATGTTGACACTTATAATTTTTCATCAAATGTAAGCTGAATATTTAATATGCATGAGTATCCATTACAAGTCTTAGGAAGAGTTAATACCAGATTTTGCAACTTTATAGAAATTGAAAATCAAACATTAATTTTCACTGAAACTGTATTTAAGCTGTTTGGATTTGTATATGCAACTTGAATACAGACATCAATATCTATTTAGTCAGTGTCCTCCTGTTCTTGCACATTCTCTGCCTGGGCTTTTATTTATTTATTTAGGACATTCCTGCATCCCTAAATCAGATCAAGGCAGCAAGCGTAAAATAGCCACTTTTTGGCAACTGTATTGCTCTGTTTGAAAAACCCCTCAATGAAACTGGTGGATCTTGTAGAAAAGCAAACAGGAAAGATTCCAGGTTTTTTTTCTAAAAGTGAACATGTTTAAAGAGCTTTTAAGTGTTTTATAGTTTTTTACTGTGCTGTGTGTGCACATGAGCATATGTGCAGATGTGAAAAATGGAAAGCGGGAACTTAATTTCTGTTTTTCTGTCACTTGAAAACATAAGCCATTACAGAAATCAGTAGTGGCATTTTTAAACTTACCAGCCTCCCTCTGCTTAAATAGGGAGGAGAGTGATATGGTCCTTTTTTATTTGTTTCACAGCGTGGCCCTAGACAGCCGGGCTGGAGGGGTTGGGGCAGCGTGGGGTGGGGGCTGCTCGCGGCAGAGCTCTGGCAGACGCCCACAGCCTCACGGATGACTGAAACCTGTTCAGCTGCTGGCTGCTCATCCCTACGACTGTGCTCCTAAACCTCTTCCTTTTGTGAGCTCTTGTGATAGTGTGGCTGTGGTCAGGTTGGATCACTGCTGTGGCTGAAAAGGGATCTTTTTTAGAAGGGGGCTGAGGAGGGAGCAAAGGATGGATTTTCAGTTTCGTGGGAGGCAGAGCTAATGTGTGCTTGGGCTGGCTCTCTGCTAACCGCTGGGCACCTCATTTGACGCGGCTGCTGGCTGTAGCTCCAGAAGTTACCAGCTCAGACCTGGTAACAACCAAGGTGACAGCTGTTGTGCATGATTGAATCTGGTCCAAGTGTATAGTCTAAGTAGCCCAGATAGTGAATATAGTAGAGAGGAAGTATTAGCATCCCCTCTGTGATGAGGATAGGGATGACATGGTTTTCCCAAGGTAGAGTGAAATTTTGTAGAAGAGTTAGCAGTTACATTTGGACCATTTTTGTCTCAGGCTGTTTTTTTCACTTCTGTATTATCTGCTCTAGAGCTGCTGCTACTTTGATTTACAAGGTTTTAAAAGATGCAGAAAAAGCGTACTTCAGAGGATGCCTCCTTTCCCCCGTCTTAATGCTGCAGTCGACATACCCAGGGATGTTCAACCTGGGCAGGAATGGAAAGGAATCTGCTGCAAGCTTTTTTCTTCAAAATTTATTTCCACCTTTGCTTCTTGGGATCAGTACAAAGTACCTTGACCTTAAGGTTATGCTGCAGGATTCATTTGTTGATCTGTGGCTCTGGAGCAGCAAGGTCATGAGAAGAACAGACGTGGGCGATGCACGGAATCACTTGGCTCCACTTCTGTCCCAAGTTATTTTGTTTTTGTTTAAAATGAGGAAAACCTACCGTCTCATCTTTTGGAATAATCTGTTTAGCATTCATTAACACCTACTATGAAGCACAAGTTCCTCAAGGTGAAATGAATTAATATTTAGCTTTCTCCTCCAAAAAAAGATTCTCTACTCCAAAGTTGTCATTATGTCCTTGCTGCTCTTTTACCTCTTTCTGTGAGCCTTTATTTAACCATACAAAACACATTTTCCTTGGATACTTCCCACAGTTTCTCTTTTTAAAACTTGTGATTTTTACAAGGGAGTGCTGTTTCAGTTGGGACTTGGGGTGTGTGAGTATCCTTGGAAAATGAGAAGCAACTTCTGTGTGTGCATGAAGTTTTCTGGTGAAGAGCTGGGTTTTGAGGAGTGATTAGGTAAAAGTAGCCCCTTTTTCAGCAGGTCTGATCCTCTGTGTATTTAAAATCACTATACCAGCATTGCCTTTTGCAGTATTTTCAAAGCTTTTAACTTTTCTGAGCCCTGTAGAGTCGCAGCAGATGAGAGGATTATGTGTTTCTATTTTTGCTAATGAATCACCATCAGTGTTTTATTGAGTGGTATACAGTTACACCTGTATAAACCTATTAGCAGCTTAATGAGCTTGCATAGGTGTAAGTGTGGGTAAAATTTGAAGACTGCGGGTGCTGCACAGTTGTCATCTGTGGCCCTGGGTCTCCTGGAGAATTTTTACTCTGTTTGCCGCTCCGGAGGACTGCAGCAGCGTGAGTCTCTGGTCTCGTGTTTTGTTGGGCTGGCAGTAAAGAAAGTGCAGCTCTGCTTGCGGCACACTGATGCGGCATCAGAGGGGCCAAGCCTGAGGCTCTACAGTGATGACTTGGACCAGAGCTTTTGGAGTACATGAGAACAGAACTTAATTTGATCTCATAATGATTTGGTTGTGAGTACATTTTTGAATGCTCCCAGGAGAAATCTGAATTCTTGTATATGTCTTTGAAAAAGTTACGTGGAATATGGCAATTTAATTTGTGACTTGTGCTACTTGATGTCGTTTGGAAGATGGATTTTTTTTTCCCCCCAAAATCAAATAAAGCAAGAAGAGCAGCCCTCTCTCCCTTCTCTCCAACGCCAACATTTTACAGCATATTCCAGCTCAGAAGGATAGATAAGAGAATTTTCAGGTTTTACCAGTTTAGAGTTCTTTGTAGTGCTCTAATTTTTCTCTGAATGTGTCAGATGTATCTTAGGAGACCGTGAAAAGTTCTTGTGACAGTTATTTCCTGTGGTAGTTTGAAAACTACATTTTTTTCCTTTGTGGGAGAGAGCTTGTCTGAATCATTTTAAATGCCGTTTTGTTGATCTCCTCTCCCTGAGCTCTCACAAAGATCCTCCCAAAGCAGTTGTGTGCTGGTTTTATTAAATCTTCTGGCCTTTTGGGTTATTTGTATGTACTGTTGAATGTGAAATTTTAAGGTTAGTGGTTTAGATTTTCTGACCATTTTCAGGAAGTGAGAGGGTGTTGGGAATTTGATTCGTTTGCGAATTGCAGTAATTGTGGAGTGGCTCTGTTACACTGCAAGTGCAGTGGGACTGCAGACAATAAAGGGTGGGTTTTGTTTTTTAATTCTAAAATCTTCTAACGTTGCATGGTCATAGAAGTTATCTGAATAAAGATTTTGTGAATAGCTTTACTAATCTTTAAAGCACAATAGAGAATGAAAGTCTTCTAGAAGTATTTTCCATTGAGACATACCTTCATAATTTTAATTGTTACTGTAATTTGATGTGCTGATTAGATTAGTTTTCATATGGTTTTGGAGCCTAACATATTTAAATACTTGCTGGCTAATCTGTGAACAATTTTGCCTTACAGCTATTAAAAACAACTGACCTGGTATACTCTGCTTTTGAAAACAAAACATGGCATTACTTTAGGGGCAAATTTTTGTTTACCTTTGTGTCAAATTCTGGTTTCTCTTAAGTGTTACAAACGATACCATAACAAAGAACTGATCCAAGCTTTTTATCTAATTACTTGTGCCTTGTGTCAAAGATGAAAGAGTGAAGTGAAAGCAAAATGTAGAGAGAGGATTTCTGTAGAAAATAAATGTTTTCAGGTTTTTGATTAAAAAATATGAAAATCTGTAAGATTTACAAATCATAAGTATGTTACATCCAAATCAGAAATTGGAGTAAGTGGGGGAGAGACTGAATGGGATCTGTTGCGAACCCTGTGAAAAGTAGGTGACTGCTCCACATGCAGTTTTCAGAAGTCACTCCAAGCCAGGGAGGTCGTTAGCATTTGAATGACTGAGTTTGTACCAATCCACCTTGTACAGTGTGCAAGGAGCTCCCGGTAACTCTTGCAATACACTTGGAAATGGACAGTCTCTTGTGTCTTCCTTCACTGTCATACCACGAGCTTTCCAGTGCGTGCAAGCGACCTGCTAACAGCCATCATTAGTCACTGAGATGGCTTTACCTGTTGACCTAGAGGCTTTGCTTGTACAATGGTGACATATCTATTAGTGATGATTGTAAATGTCCTGAGGCTCAGTTGTCTCAATCAGCACGCAGTACTTCTGTAGTATGGTTTCATAACTGGCTTCATCTAAGTTAATGGGATAGCATTTAAAACATCCTGAATTTAAGATCCATTTATTCTCCAAAATGAGGCGGCCACTTGTACTCTGTTTTGTTGGCAGTCAGTTCTTGCAGATACGGAGAAAGTGCTGGTTCAGCCTGCTTGTTGTCCATCTCTTTTTTGTAAAAGTTTGGTCTGATAGGTATGTCAACAGTTCGCTTCTTCAAGGGAAGATACTCCCTTAGTTAATTCCACTCCTGTTATCCCAAATTCAGAAATCCTATGATGTTTCTGCAGCACAGTGTCCAATTTCAACTGGTCTGCAGAGGAACAACCTTGCAGCTGAATTCTTGAGATGGGACTGCTCAGCCCTGCTCCTTGCCAACACTGCAGGGCTATGTTGCACCTGCAGCATTTTATTGCACCTTGATAAAAATAGATGCAGAACAGAAACTAACACTGCAAACAACAGCCTTTCCTACTATGTGGAAATGTCAGCACACCACAGCACTGCTAGCTTCCAAAAGGAGCTGCTTAACTGCCCTGAGGCAGTTAAGAGAAGTGCTTTGAGACCTGCAAGGCTTTAAGTGAGGAATGCAGGAGGAGGTGTACAGCAGAAAGTCACTGCTTTCTCTGCAGTGGCTCTTTTTTGGAGGCTTCATTATTTCTGCTGTACAGGGTACAACTTGTTTTCATTTCTGTGCAGGCTGAATTGCTTTGCAATGAATGTTGGTGCTCCCCTAGGGAAAGTATCTTGCTTTGGTGTTAGCTTATTCTTGAATACAATTAAAGTGATTACTTCACAGCTGCAATTTCTAATCAGACTTTAAAAATGAAACAAAGTGGCAAATAGGAATGCAAGAAGTGTAAGACTTTTCCAGCAGAATACGTCAAACAAACAAACAAGCAAAAAAACCCTGCTCCTGCCTGCACCCCGTAAGTTCTCAGTCCCTTTGTATTTCAGAAATCTTAATGCTCCTTTTGCTTGCCAGTTACCATTGCAGAAGAGAACTGAATGTGCAGGTTCCTAGAGGCCATGCGTTATAACCACAGAAATTCAAGAAGCAACCCCTTCCCTGGTGACAGTTTGGCCAGTTTGTCATCTTGATTCATGAGGTGTCAGTGGTTAGGGCAGGGACGGCCAGTGCTCCTGACCCTAAGAGCTATTCAGCAAAAGAGCCACTTGGCTTTAAAGGGGAGAGAGGTTCCTTGGTGTGCTGGTGTGGAGGAGAGCTCATGGTGTGATTCAGGCATGAGCTGATCAGCTCTCTGAGTGATTCCTATTACTCTGCTAGGAGATGAGATGCAGCTGGCCTGTCGTAAATGCGCAGCTTGGTCCTAGAGCCAGTGCCGTGATGTTGGCCAGAGCAGCCTTGAGGATGTGATTCTACCCCTGCTGGGACACCAGTTTTCTTAGAAGGGCTCGTGGGGCTCAGGCCCATTGCTAGGCTAGAGCATAGTGCTAGGAAGCAGGGGGTTGAGAGGCCTGAAGTTTGCAGTGATGCTGACTTCAACGTGTCCTTGTCTCCATCTCCCAGGAACGCTAGTTTAAGTAAGCTTGCGTGTTTGTCAATACATGGTAAGCTTTCCCTGTTAGTGTGTGACAACGCTGACAGTATTGTTGTGATACTGTGTTGTCCTGGGTGTATGTTGTGATGTGTGACTTTGAGCACTATGACTTTCTGGGCTCATACTACAGCAGTCAAGTGCTCGTATCCACAGCGTGTTCAGAGGCAGTGTCTGTTAGGTCTTGAGGCCTTGGGAAGAAATGAGCAAGGCCTGCAGAACTCTTTTCTAGCAGGAAGAAAGCTGCTGTCATAGGGCAAAAGCATGGTTCCTGCTCGCCCTAATTAGCAGGAGTGATGGCTGCTGCTATTTCTGGTCTTCAGGACCTGCTGCTAAGAGCAACTGCTGAGACTGTTGTGGGGCTGGAAAGAGATGGGGACTTGCAGTTACCAGTGCTGGCACTATAAGCACTTCAACATCAAAGTTGATGGGAGTTTAGAGCCTCAGAGCTACATAGCAGAAAGTTACAGTCACAAGGATGCACCTTGGAGAGTTGGGGGAAGGATTGCTCCAAGAGTGGTTCTTAGATGGGAAATGCCATGATGCTTCTTGTCCAGGAAGACAAATTGGCCATTTGATACAGAAGTGTGCAGTGACTACAAACAGGCCTAAAACTTTCATACAATAAAAGACTATTTAAAAAAACATGTTCATGGGCTCCAAAGTACACCAACAACAGTCTAGAAGAGGTTCTTGTCATATTTTAGGAGGCTGTAGTCTCAGGCTACTGTAGTTCTGTTGGCAAGTACTTTGGAAAACATCCAATTGAGTTTGAGAAGGCAATTAATGCTATGTGACCTCCCAGACTGATAAAACCTGGAAATATCTCTAAAAATAGATGCAGTGCTTGAGAGGAAGGGATGACGATGTGTGCTGGTGTTGATAATACATGTCAGCCCAAGCCAGCCTCTTTCAGTATGAGCAATCTGGTATGTTTTTCCTGCGCCCTTCCATAAAGCACTTTCATTGCCAGGTGAACGCTTGGATTCTCAACGCACTGCTGCATGCTGGATTGATGAAGCCTGCTTTTCGTGTGCATATGTCCAAGTGTGCAGGATGGAGAATAAAATATACCTTTGGCTGATGGGTGAATAAAAAAAGATAGCATTGGAAGGTAGTAGCATTTACGACTGAATCAAGTCATGTTATTAACAGTGTTTATGAAGACGTAGTGGAATATGTTGGGATAATTCTCTGACAATATTGAGCCTTGTTTATTCTTTTAAATTTTGCAAGATTGAAGTGATACATTAGTTTTGAAAGTGAACCAACTCCCCTACAAAAATTTCAAAACACAGACATAAATGAATATACTGATGTAAGAGAAACAAACAGATAATTCTATGCATGTAGTCCAGGTTCATTAAAATCCATGGTCAGCGATGTTCAGACGTGGCTGGAGATGGCCAAAGAAGAGGCCATTTGAAAGATGAAGGGTTTTGAAGTTGGGTTTATTTTACTGCTGACATACAAAGAATGTACATTTGCGGTGATAAATGATTCAAGTCCCTTTTGTATCAGGATATAGATATTCCAGGAAACAAACATCCTCTGCAGTTGTATGAATGGAATAATAATTTTATCCGGTATCAGTGAAATTAGGACTATCGGGCAGCGGTTTGAACTGCTGTCGGAATGCTGAGCACTAATTTTCTCGTTTCAGCTATGGCCAATAGAATTTTCCCGGGTGCTGGAGGTATGACAAGCTGGCATGGATCGTGCTGATCCTGCATGCCCTGTTTTACATGGCTTTGACAGGGTGCTGGTGGAGGTGCTGGCTGCAGTTTGTATGTTACAGGAGGTTGATGGGCTCTCTCAGTCCTATAAAGCTGAAAAGAAATACATGCGCTCATCTTTGGAGGTGAGGAAGGTGGAAGTCTGTGACTTGTTGTGGTGTTCTCCCTGATTCTTGTCATTCTCCCTGATGTGCATGGGATAGGCATTTAAGACTGTTTAACTCATCTTAGTCCTGCTCAACTTGTTATCCTACAGCCTTTGCCTGTAGCAAGG
The DNA here is from genome assembly GCF_036370855.1 of Dromaius novaehollandiae. NCBI lineage: Eukaryota > Metazoa > Chordata > Aves > Casuariiformes > Dromaiidae > Dromaius > Dromaius novaehollandiae. Next base: position 60,456,803 of record NC_088132.1, on the reverse strand, counting down.
AGGGTGGTGTAAAAATAATTTGGTACCTCTGAATTTTTACACTGGTCAGCCTGAAGATCTCCCTGCTGTTGTATGCTCCTTTTCTTTATGCCTTTTTTGAGCATTTCATGCAAATGTTTGTGGAATTACCTTCACTGCACTCCTGAGAAGTAGGAAGGCATTATTATCTTTGCTTTACAGATGCAGAACTGAAGCACAGAGATTAAATAACTAGATAACATTCAGTCTTAGAGCTTGAGGCATCTTAGCAGTAAGATTGCTTTTAGTATTTTGTCCTTCATTTCAAGGGTCTTCTCTCACATTTTGATATACATAAATAACTAAAATCATGTTAACCTCTCTTGTACTTCTAGATGCTTGGTTTCCATTTTATTTCTAAAAAGCTTACCTTCTATGTAGTTAATCCTACTACTTCCAGTAGCCTTTGTTTCAGCAACTGTATCATCTGCGTATGGCATCTGGAGCATTCAGCTACAGCGCTTTCTGAGAGACAGGCTCCTCTATTGTTCAGAAAACAATATAGGCCTAAGAACATGAGGTGTCAAGGTATCTCTTCAGTTGTTTCACCTCAAGGAGTCCAGAAGGTCCAGGTTTTTCTTACTTCAGTGTAATTAGGTTTATTCAGAAATTCAGATTGAAACTGCAGAGTGTGTGCTAGAATAGGATTTTTTTTTTTTTCCTTTTGAGTAGGAGCTCATTAAGGATGATGTGTAAAGAGATTTAAAGATGCCATCAACTTGCAGAGCTGCGTGCTCATTGCCTGAAATACCAAGGATAATGTTAACAGGCAGTCCACATAATATTCTTTAAGCATAATATTTCCCCTTTCAATTTCCGATGTCCCCAAGTTCCGATTTGCCAGCTTGCACTGCATGGGGCGCTCTGTCACCCCGCGCTCTGCTGACAGCACATCAATCACTCGCATCGGCTGGAGCGTGAAACCAGATGAGTGCAGGGAAAAGCTCAGGAAATGCTGCTGTGCTGGTATGTATACCACAGAGCTCTGCATTCGTAGCACCTTATTTTTACTCACTGTGGTATAGGTCAGGATTTGAAAATAATTTATGTATTTAAAATACCTGAAATAAACATAGTACTTGCTAATGTTGGGGGGGAGTATTTTAATGTCCTTGCTCTGAGAGATACTTAACAGATCTGTAGCCATCAGTCTGTGCTGATTTGGCAATTGGTTTAGGACATTCAGTATGCAAGTATATCAGCTGATGCACTTTTCTGTCTCATTGCAGGCAGCACTTATACTGAATAACTGCTTCTAATTTCAATATAATCAAAATCAATCTGTAGAATTTGACAGGCTTGAGTGCTTCTGCTCTGTGGGGAGGGTTACTGTGCTGACCTCCAGCACCCTGCCTCCATGTGAAAGGTGTTTTAAAAATGAGAAAAGTTGCAACTCATGGTGGCAACTTTCCCAAACCTATCAAGGTTGAATGATCTCAAACACAAATTATGCTCGATTTCTTTCTGCAGTTGATTTGGCTTTTGTGCAGAGAATCCCCTAAGTCTGTTTTGAATGGTAGAATATGGCAGTGGGGTGGCCAGTGGCAGAGCTGAATTCAAGAAAATGTCTCTATATAGTGAGCAGTATTCCTCTAGTAGGGGTATGTTGTTTGGGACTCTCTAACGAAAATTAAGTGGTTGCATAAGAAACTGCTGCACTTATTTCAGCTGTCCTTCCCTCCCAAGTGCTGGGTTTTGCATTTTGTTTTCTCTTTAATAGCTTGTTAACATATGGAAAAAAAGCCCAAACCCAAAAAACCTTAGCATTGCTGAACAGTTATTTTATACATATATTTGAAACTCCGTTTATTTTAAACAGTATGTGTTATCTAGTAAAGACAGAAAAGGTCTGATATGAATATTTGCATGTTAAAAAGATACAGAAATATTATATGATATATAGAAGGTTGATACAGTCTGCTAGAATTATTTATTTTTAATCTTTAAGGAACACTTTTTTTAATACAACTTCTGTTTTAAGAATGTGATTTTATTCTATAATTAAGAATTTTTCTCACAAAATATGCCTTAGCTGACTGCAATTATTATGCAGATTATATAATAATAGCTAAGTGCATACTATTTTAGGAGTGATTGTATTCATGTTTTCTTAAGAAATTATTTAGGAAATTTCCTTTAGCCTTAAGTATCATGCCATTGACTGCATAGGCTGTGGCCACTGATTTTTTTTTTAACAGATGTGAGGAAAGATATGGCTGGATGTGTGAATGCAGGAAAAGGTCTCAGTATGTAAAATGGCCTGGGCCAGTGCAGTGAATTAAATCTCTTAAGTGTGTGAATGCCTTGTGTGAAAAGCACAAAAACATGGAAAACTTCATTACAGCTCTTTGCATATCAGTTGGACAACACATCTGTCTTCAGATTTATAGCAGTGATAGTGTAGCCACTAAAATGGCTAATTATTGATTTGAAAAAAAGGCATGACCCTCTTAAGATGCTGGTAAGTCCTGGCAAAAAAGGCACTTGAGGAAAGGCAAAGCAGGATGGGTAATACGATATATTTTTTTTCCTCTGACATTAATGATAATGAAGTCAAGGTCCATGCACCAGGGTACCTGGAAAAATGATGAAATTTTTCACAGACATTTTCTGTTTTGCTAGAGTTGCTTATCACGTAAAGTAGCTCTTCTGAACCATAGTAATGCTTTCTCAATTTGCTAAGATAGATGTAAATTTAGTGATTAAAAATTGGAAATTGCTCTTTCATACTTTCTCGTTAGTGTGCCCGTTTGCTCAACTAGCTCTGATTGAGAAGGTAATCTCTGGGACCACAGCAAATGTATGGAGGCCTAATTATTAACACGGTTTTCTACACAATAGATGCAAAATGTTGGATTAAAAATAGTCTTGCCTGGTTTGCATTTATATGGCTGATGCAGATGGTTGCACAATATATATTTAACTTCCAATTAATATTGTGCATTTTTTTAGAACTTTTTATGGATGGGATCAGATCCAGTGACCATTGATTTTTCTTACATGCATTTATTTTAAATGAGCTGTAATATGCCCCAGCAGTGGGAGGTTAATTTGAATGTTGCAGATTACTTTGTAACTGGTTAGAGTAATAATGTTTGCATGCATTTATAAACGTTTCTAAGTAAACTTAGAAATTTGGCAGAACACCACCTTCCCTTCAGTGGTTTCTGCAACTTATCTTCACACTGTACATCCCACAGTGAAAATCGTGTGTGAATTCAGTAGAAGGTAATAAACATAAAACATCAACCACTAGAGGGAGCAAGATTTCAAATATTGTAATTAAGGGTAATATAAAAATAATTAGTACATAGACCAATAAGATCCCGTAGTCTAACTTCGTATATCAAATAGGGTGTAGAACCTTGTCTACTAATTTTTGTATCCATCCTATAACTCCTGTTTGAAGTGTGAATCTTTTTTTTTAAGGTAGAGAGGTATCTAATCTGTAAGACTTATAGTGATGGGAAATCCACTGTGTGCCAATGGGTAAGGTTAAAATAATTTAAAACTGTGCTTTTTTCGTCTAATTTTTGCCTTTTGAGCTCCTAACTCTAATATGTTTGGAGGAGGGACAAGGATGGAGTTCACTATACTTACAGCCTGCCTCTTCCAGATGGGGATACTTTTACTGAGTGACCAAATTACTCTTTAGGCTTGGATAAGCTAAATAAATTGAGCTTTTCAGGCCTCATACTATAGAATGGCAGGTCTCATTATCATATATATATATATTTTTCTGAACACCTTCTGATTTTTTTCAACAGTCAATGTGAAGTGGGGATGTCACAACTAACTATGCTCTAATCCCCCAGTGCTCAATGTAGTAGTTGTATCGTCTTACTCCCATGAGAGATTTGCCTGCTTGTGGTGGAGCATTTGTTCTTTCAGCTATATCGTCACATTAGGAGCTCACATTCAGCTGCTTCTCTGCGATAGTACCTAGAGTCTCGTCATCCCTGTCTTCTATTCTGTCTGCTGGGCCTATGTTGTTTGGGGTTTTTTTTCTTTTTTCTTCTTTTTTGACATGACTTCATGTCTGGCAATGTTCATATCTGTGTTGTTCAAACAAGGCAGCTTTATCCAATGACAAACTCTCTTGTTCCTGTCATTATTTACCACTTTTATTTTGTCATTTACTAGAAGGGGTATTATATTTTCTTCTAGATCACTGATAGCAGTACTGAATTGTATTAAACCAAGAACATTTCCTTCCAGTGGATCATACTAGGATATGTTTCATCTGTGTTTACTTTTTGAAATCTCTCTATTAGTGAATTTTAATGTTTCCTGTAAGTTTCATAAGTTTTTTACATTGTGCTAATTATCTTACTTAAACATGATGCGGTCATAGGTTAAATGTTTTACAGATGTCTTAATGTGTTGTCAACTCAGCGGTTTATCAACCAGACTTGAAATCTCATTTAAAAATGATGTTTGTTTGGGCAGACTGGCTTATGTGTAAAACTGTGTTTAGTGACGCTAAATACGCTGCCGTACCCGAATTCATTACCAATGGCTATCCTTCTTGTTCTTTCAAAGTAAGGCTATGACATGATGGCTTCATTTTAATACTGCAGAATTTCTGGGTGTTCCAAAACATTTTGAAAATAGCAAGAGCTGAATGAGTAGCTTGGTCAGTTCCTTTACTACAATTTGGAAAATAATTATCTGACTAAAAAAAATCACTTAACCTCTCCCCCTGCCCCCATTTGCAGCCTCCATTGACATCTAACCTCCTTCTAAGTTACTGATAGAATAAGAAGTATTTGTCATTTGAAGATGTGATTACATAATCTCACTTTCTTATCGGTATAGAAAAGAAATTTTAAGGCAACAGTTATTTTTGCCTTTTTCTTTCATAATTTACATATTTACCCTCTTTTATCAGTATCAGGCTTGTGTGATTGTTAGGATTTTGCTTGTCTGTAACATACTTAAGGAGCTCTTTATTATCTGTGCTATTACCAGTAAACTTCCTTCAGTGTATGTCTTGCTATGAATCTGAGCAGTCTTTAATGCTTTTGGGCGATGAGTCCAGAACAATCTTTGTATATGTTTTGAAAAATTATAATGTATATTGATTTAGTTATTAGAGTGAAGGAATCCATTGGAATATTATATGCAAAATCTTAATTTGTATTGGTACTGTATTTTGATTTTAAAGACATACTGACTTCCTAAGTATTTTGTGGTGGTACTTAAAATATGCATACATATCAGTATTGCATATTAAAACATTTCTGGGGAAGAACTTTTATTCCTATTAATCATTGGAAATAAATGTTGACATTTTGAAATCTTTTTGCTTATATATTGAAAGGGAATGTGTCTTAGAGAAAGCATGCCTTTTATAAGTTTGCTTTTGGAAATTTAATTTTCTTCAAAGCAAGGGTGGATTAGTCACTTTTTCTGATCTGAGTGACATTTTTATCTTCTCTAAGTAAATATAAAAGGGAAAACTTAATGATCTTTATCCCTTGTTTTCGTTATGTGCTACCTTATGTAATGCTTTGTGAAAAATAACTCATCAGCCAAGTTGCATAGTAAAGCACCTCATAAGCGATGAAGTTTCCTGAGCTGCTTGTTGTTTTTGGGTTGGCTATGCAACTGAAAATGTAAGGCAGTTAATGATGCTAAGTGTAAGCTTGCAGGTTCTCAACTGTTGTATTTGATTTTAATGTTTTCATCAACTACAAATTTATCTAAAATATTTTTAATTTGATAGGACGTTCATAGTAGCTGAGCATATAATATTTTGCTGCAGGGGAAAATATTTAATTGTCAAGTATGTGTTTATCAGTGTGCTGTAGATCTGTTCCTAGTAACCTAGCCATTATATATTTATGAACATGGTGTCACCTATATTATGCGATTTTTCTGTCCAACTGTACGTTCAACTAGTTCTCTCCCACGCACACCAAAACCAAACCAAAGCAATCCTCCCCAGCCTGCCTGCCAAGCCTTTGCTTGCCAAATTGTTGCAGGGATACGGTGTGCTGCTAGACTGTGGGATGAAGGGGGCTGGGGTTTATCAGGGAGCAGGACACTCCTTGGCAGCAGCTGCCCCATCTCCCTGCCCGGCCACGCGCTCCCTCTGCTCCTTTTGGGCTGGGCTGGGCGCTTGCTTGTCCGTCCACGACCCGGCTCAGCTCACTAAACTGGGAGAGAGGGTGGCACCTTGGAGAGCAGTGTGGCACCAGCTGTGCGAGCTTGTGACCCCTCTCTTCCTTGAGATACTTGCTTTGAAATCAGGCTTTCCTGTGGCATGGAAAAACACAAACTGCAGGCACCCCTTTTGACGCCGTTGTGCATTGACGGACATAATGAAGTTTTCAGCATCGTTTACGTTTTGCGCTCTGAGCGTAAGGGTGAAGTTTCCCTTTCTGAAGCATGCTCATTCATGTAAGGTTGTTGTGGGACTGTGGGACTTTTCACAACTCCTACCTTCATTTACCTGCCTTTCTCAAAGTCTCAGTAGTACCTCAATATGCAAATGTCCACCAAGCATTTCAGAAAAATAATTACTCAAATCTCCCTTCTGGCCTGTATTAAACAGCCTGACTGGTTAGCAGGTTTATGTGCACGTATGTAGCTGTACACAGAAAGCCAAGGTGAAGTTAAGTTTAACCACAGGTCATGCAATTCTGGGAGCTTTTACTTGTGAATAGTCTATGCAGGGTCTGGAAACAGCACTGTAAGGGTTTGACCTTGGCCATCAGACCCCGCAGCTTGAAATGACCTGTGCTCAGTACTAACTGTAGAACGGCATTCAGATGTGATTATTTATGGTACTCTCTGTTGCTATACAAATGGACAGAAAATTTATCTAAAATTTCTTTTCCTTTCTGCATTTGCAAAGATCCAGCTTGCCAGATTGTGAAATGTATATTGCAATAGTTAGGTCTATGTAGTTGCTGTAAGGACAATCATCTGTCCAGCCTGCTGTGTATAACTTCTTTTGCTATCAGAATTTGTCTAAAGGCAAGCAGCAGTCTACCTTTTCAAGTGGGTCTTTGCCCACAGAATGATAAACTAGTCCTGCTTCATTTTTGAAAATTTTTAGGATAGGTTTTGGGATTGGATGCCTCAGATCATTGTTGTTAAAGTGATTGAGGATTTCTTTGCAAAAGTCTCTGTTGAATTACAGCCTAGCCTTGCAGGAGAAAAGATTGTTAATATTTGGCCTTAATATGAAATGAATTTTGAGCTCCATGTTATATCATCAGCACCACATGCAGTGCATTTGGCAGAATGTGACTGAGCTGTGGAAACTGAACTGCTTTTGTTACTCGGAGAGGGAAGATGGTCCTTCAGCTGCCTCTTGGGAAAGGTGAGGATGGGAGGGAGTTTGCTGGGAGATGGAGACACTGAAGCTTTTTCTTCATGACAGGTGGAAGACTTTGTTGTTACTCTTTACACAGTGCTGTTCACAGCATCAAACATGTACAGTTGCCTAGTCATCACTGTATACAGTTCTTTCTGCAAACATGCAAATTACAAGCAGAAGGTTGTGTATAGAGCAGAGAAGAGGAGGCAGTGGAGTGTGTGGAGGAGGAAATGTTTCTCAGCATTTATGCAGAGCATTGGGAATTCTCTTCCCAAGCAGTAGGAGCTTTAAGAATGAAAGGTTCCCAAGCATGCCTGCCTTCATGTGAACTTTAAAACCTTCGCACTATGTTACTGGCTATCATAGGTGTATATACCGCTCTGTTAACACACAGTAGTATAGAAAGAGCAGGCATATAGACAGGGCGAGGAGGGCACTCCTGCCCAGCCCTTGCAGAGGGGGCGCGAGTGGAGGTTGGCCGAAGTACTGCCTGCTGCAGCTATTTCAGTTGCTCATACAATACAGTTTGAACGAGAAAATCTGACCTGTGAACTAGATGGTGGCTGTTTTCCCTCCTTCACATCAGTGATCTTTGTCTAAAATTAAGATACCTTTAGAGAAGTGTTAGACAATTCTTTTCTGTTTGATCTGGGTCAGACTGAGCTTGGCCGTGGTGGCATGTCAGTAAGTCATGTCTGCTGGTGGTTTGTACTAGTGCCTCTGATTGATAGCTGCCGTATGAACACTGTATTAAATGCCTATCTAAACCCATCTCAAGCATTTTCTTTCTTACTCTATCTTCCTACTGTTTATCTTCCATTTTGTTGTGTGAAGGTTTTTTTTTTTCTTCATTGTATTTCTCTGTGTTCTCTGAATAGGATAAAATTTGTATGTGTGACTTACAAAACCAGAACCCAGGATAGTGTTTCTCTGCAACCTAGAAATAAACATGTTTTGGTCTGTTAGAGGACATTTTAGCGCCTTCTTTGCAATGAGCGGTTCTGGAGGCTTTTCAACATGTAGGCTAGCGTTTAGATGCTGTTATGTGCCTCGCTGCTCTCCTCAGAGCTGCCTTGTGCTCCAGCGCATCACGAGAGCGAGCCCTTCTGGCTCATCTTGGTGCTATTCTGTCATCCCAGTGATAGAGAGACTGGTCTGTATTTACATCAGTTTTTTTTCTTCGTTTCCCACGTTTTTAGTACCACTGTTCCAGATGACTCTTTCATGATTTAACCACAGTGTTAGCTAGTTTCTCTCAGAGCAAGCAGTGTGTCCGGCTATCATGGTAGTTAGTGTTTTTTCTAAGCCACAGCTCCTCAGGTGTTAAGATAATGCAGGAATCTTGCTTTTATTAAGATGAGTAAACACTTGGCACAAAACTTGCCAGGTTCTCTCCATAACGGTAAATGTGACCCAAGTCCCTTATACGTGACCCTTAGGCAAACTAAAAGGCCAATAGAAATCTCAAGTATGTTAAAACAAACCTCATTGTTTTTGAAGCCACAGCAAGTGTTTCTCTATACGTGACTGCTGCTGGTTTTGAACACTAGAATTTGGCATTACTGAATGACACTGCAGTATAGTAGTAAATTTTAGAAGCTCCGTATGTATTTGTATACTGCAGAGATGTGGGGGAAAATGCTTGTCTAGATAGAGCTCTAGAGGGAGAAAGGAGTGAAGCCTGAAGGTGATGCTGGAATTAGGGGTGAAAAGACTGAGGACAGGAGCCAGAACACATGGAGCTAAAACAAGAAGAAAAGTGAAGGTGGAAGGATGGAGAAAAATCAGTAAAGCAAAACAGGTATGCTGGCAGGTAGCTCGGGTATGGGAATGGTGAAGAGAGAAGGAAGCTGGAGGAAGAATAGGAGGAAATGACTCAAAGTACCTGATGGTTAGGTTGCCATTTTGAGTGGAAAAGGTCCTCGGGGTCTTTCTGTACCCTTCTTTTGCCAGCCCATGGTTTAGGGTAGCTTTTTCAAAGCGCAGGAGCTGGTAATGGAGGCCCGTGTCCCAGCCTGCTGTCGAGACTGGTCTTCTGAGTGTCGGGTAGCCGTGTGGAAAATAGTAATTAAGTACCTGCACCGTCAGTTCTGCGAGGATAGGCGTGAACTCAGCAATCGCATCTGTGTGCGGTACATTACATAGAATGCTTATGGCTTTTATTTTCCATGTCCAGTGCAATGGGTCAGCTGAGTTTAACTAGCGCTCCTGAGTGCGAGGAGCAGGGTGCCCTGGGCCTCCCCAGTTCCTCACTTGTGTGCGCGTTGCTGCGGCGTGGCGAGGGCCGTCGCTGCCGGGAGCCGCCGTGCCGGGCGTAGCTCCGCAAGGAGCAGCGGCTGCGGGCGGGAGGGGAGCGGGCGCCCGCCGCCCCCCCGCGCCGCCGCCAATGGTCTCGGCCGGGCGGGGCGGGGCGGGGCGGGGCGGGGCGGCGCGGCGCAGCGCCCAGCGCCGGCGGAGCAGCCGCACGGGAAAGTTGGTGCCGGTGCGAGTTGCTGTTGCCTCCTCTCCTCCCCTTCCCGCCGTGGCGGCTCTTTCTCGCGCACTCTCTCCCTCCCTCTCCCCAGGGAGCGATAAGATAATCGCGGGCTCTTTCCTCCTCCTTTTCCTGTAATGGCATTGAGTTTTTAGGGATTTGAACGCAGAGAAATGGATATGTCTGACCCGAACTTCTGGACGGTGCTTTCCAACTTCACCCTGCCGCACTTGCGGAGCGGGAGCCGCCTGCGCCGCACGCAGAGGTAAGGCCGGCTGCCCGCGGCGGCGCTGCCGCCCGCCCGCCCGCCCGCGCCCAGGTGCCTGTGTCCCGTCCAGCCCGGCCGACTTCCTGGTTGCCTGGGCGGGCGGGCAGAGCCCGCGGTCCCCTGGCAGCGGCCGGGACCTCCGCTCCTCGGCTGTCCCTCGCCTTAAACACGGAGCCGTGAGAGCCTGTGCTTGAGGATCCCGTGGAGTTTTTTCTCTTTGGGTGTTTTTACAGCCGAATACTGTGCATTACTTTACTTTTCCTTCATTTATAATGTGTTGTTTTTTTGTCGTCTTTCTTTCTCTTTAAAGACTCTTGCTCTCAAATACTTGACCTTTTATCTGGAGCAGATATACTTTATATGGCAATTCAGGATAGCCTATTTCATTCTGTGTCCTTAAAGAGACCGATCCGTGTAACTTTGTGTTTTTTTAGACAGGCTAGTTGACATTTATTAATACAGGAATGGCCTTTTCATTTTTGTAGCATTTCCATTCTTGACAGAAGGGAAAAAAGGTCTGGAAGTAGCAAATGCTAAGTAAAAGCTAGGGATTGTGCCATTAATGGACGAAAGACAAGCTCTGACACTTTGGTCATTTTTTTGTGCTATGACATCCCTGCCATGCCTCTGTCACAAGTAACAAAAGTTTATAGATATTTGTAACGCTCTTCACCACTCCTCCATTTACCTTTGAGACGTACGAAGTGCATTGTTAAAATATGATACGCTTCTGTCTGTGAAACTACCATGAACGTTGGTTTATGTGTTATCTTTGGAGAATGATTCTTCAGTGCTGTACTGGACCTGTTGCTCTGGCCCCTACTCATGTGTTGATGTGGATGGTGCATCCCAGAGTGATGAAACTGCCAGAAGAAATGAAGGCAATACAAAAAATGCAGATTCTTCTAGTTCTGCAGAAACTGGCTTTAGTTAACTAAAAGGTACCAGTTGGACCTGCACGTTCTGGGCCAGACCTGCACGTTCTGGGCCGTATCTCATCTGGACTGCCTTCAAAGGCTCAGTCTGTCACAGACCTCACTGTTATATGAGAAAACTAGAAGGATAGCCAGATACAGGCCACAGGATTGCTCTTCTTTCTCGAAGAGTGCTGGATCTAGTGGTAACCACTGATACTTTGCATTGCTTTCCAGGCACTTTAAAAAGTATGAGTAGATTTAAAGGCAGTCTAGTTCCTGTGATCTGAATCTGCTGGCTGTGTTTAATTGAATGACTTGGGTCCACTGACTCCCGAGAATGCGTGGTGTGGTTTTTTTTGAAGTGGTGGTGGTGGTTTTGGTTTCTTAATAGTGGCACTGTCTGTGAACTACTGTCCAACTAATGACAAGCCGTGATTCTTCATGAAGCTTATAAAGAGATATTTGTTGGTCATTCTGGTTGTAGCCATAGTTGGCTTTGGGTCTCCTTGCCAATGCAAGAGCATTATTTTAATGCTTCGGTTATGCATTAACCTCTTTCCTTTGTTTATCTTATCAGTTCCATTACTTTTAACTGTACGACCAGGATTCTCGAGGTCTGTTAGGCCATGTGCTTTCCATGAACCCCTTCCTGATTTTTGGGATCGTGAGAATTGTCAGCTATATTCACTGAGAATTCTGTTTCTCTGTACAGATTTACTTGACATAGGAATTTATTTCTATCTGCTGAGGTACTAAGAAGCAAAGAACTAAAGATGGTCTGTTCTCTTTGGGGTTACAGTGTTCAGCCTAGCTGTTCAGTTATAAAATGGACATAAAACTTCCTTAGTTTATGGTCTTCTCTGCTGACTAAAGTCTTTCATTAAGATCTTTTTACTCCTGTTTTCTAACAGCAGACTTACTAGTTGAGTTTCAATTGTGGCAGCTCTCGCTGGCAGTTATACCTGAACAAGAAATATTCCAGCCTGCCTTTCAAGTCATAGAGTGGGTTTTCAGGACTGGCAGGTAGAAAAATTCTCTCCAGTTATGAATTGGAGATGTTTGCTATTCAAATCACTGTCCTTATAAATTACATGGATTGCACCGTGTCCTTTTACGGAGAAGATACCACCTGTTAAGTTCTTTTTCTATTGCTGTAGCTGTGTGGGCCCTAATTTCAGGTCCCTGCCTGAAATGGCATCTAGTCTTCAGTAAAGGAGGAGAGAGAGAATGCGCAGCTCTGTGTATGTGTATACACAGATTTGTTTAGGTAGACATGTAGATTTATACAGGTAAGTGTGTACACACACTCACTTTTTTTCATATGGAAGGGTCACTAAATGTTCTCTGCTGCATTCTAAGCTATATAGTTCTGTTCTCTCTTCTATTTCTTACTGTCTCTGTATATCTTTTACAAAACCAACAAGCCAATGATTTTTTTCTCCCACCTCTTTATGGTAGTTACACGGAAACAGAGTTTTTACAATTGTCCTTCCTTTGCGTCAGAAATTTTTTTTTTCATAAAGCATGCATAAATGCTTGCCTAATTGCTTCTCAGTCAAAGTATGCTCTTGGTTGATTTGTGTTGAAATTTCGTGTTATTTGTATACAGTCATCGAAGTGGCATTGAAGACACTTTCCTGTTACGGGATTAAAATATTCAGCAATCATCAAGTAATCACTTGATATGTTCCGACAATTCCAAATTATTTCAGAAACATTAAAAACAAAGGAAAAGTGTAACTTTCACTGGAAACTTTTTCAAAAACAGAGTTGTCAAAATTTGTTGTAGTCTTACTAGATTTGGAACAACATGTTCCCTGGAAAATATTGAGCAGGCCTTTTGAACTTTCATGAGTTGGCAGTTTGAGTAGACTTAGTGATTTTTAAGTAATAGCTTAAACTCTTGGTATTGGTCTTTACGTAGATGATATTTTCTTTGTCAGGATGGTATTACTATCATGATCCTGTTGGTGACGTAAGAAGACTGAGCATGTTTATTAACATAAAAGCAGTCACAGAAATGAAATATAATTGTGTTGATATCAGCTGAATCTGCCAGTGTTCCTGCTTCATTTATTTGATTTTTATTACATAGCAGTAAATGTCAGTTAAAATTTACTAAGCAATTGCTTTTTACTGTATTTGTGTCATTGTTTAATGCATGTTTTGTAGTACCATGAGCAGAAGAGCTTCACCTCTGTTCCTTACTTCTACCCACTGCATTCACCTTAACCCCTACATGCAGAGAGAGAAAGAGAGGGAGATGCAAATATTTATTATCCTAATAGATGTTGGACAAGTTCAGAGAGAAGACAATTATCTTAAAATTGAGGGGAATGAGAGATACACCTCTACAGGCTGTCTGTGCTTACGTAGCACATTGTCAGTGAATGTTTTGTTAAAACTTAATCTGATAGACTAATGATCCCACTGCTTTCTGTGCTAGCTGGGAAAGTGTTAACGTATCTTGGTAACTGTATTTCCTTTCAGTCACTGTAGGAGTTGTGTTGGGGGATAGTCTTACAGTCTCACTGTGAAAATGAATGCTCTGTTTTTATTCTAGTTGGTTTACTTGACCAATCTTTTTGTTAAAGCAATTAATGTATTTTTAGTTCTGCTGACAAGCTCAGTGTTGGCAATGTTGAGTTTCCCCCGATGAGCTATTGTTGTTTCTTTCCTTCAGACGGACAGGTAAGGATTTGTTTGGTCACGTCTGTTTTTTTTCACTTGGTTTTATCCTGATAGATTACTATTTTCAAGCAATTAAGTCAAATAAGTCAAAATCTTAGGATTTGACCTAAGAATCTTACTGTAGAACACTTGGGGAAGGCAAAAATGAAAGCAAGATAAAAGGAAGCTTGTAAAGCGTGCTGGGCCACGCTGCAAGAAGTGCTTTTTGTTTGTTTTAGCACTGTGGTTAATATTGCTGATGCACAGTAGGAGACAGTCCTTGTCCTTCTTCAAATCAATCAAAGGGGCAGTAGTCCTGACTTGTCTTCATTAGCTCTGGTTGTTGGGATATGTCACATGATGTGGGCACATTGCAGAGAGATTCAGCCTTGCCACTCGCATCCATTTGAATGTGGCTTTCATCTGCTACTGGTGTTCTGTAGAGCCATTAAGTTCTTACTATACTAGATGTTGACTGATCCTTCTCAAATGTAATTTTTAAGCATGCTCACTTAATTGCTGCTTCTGCTGCACCTTCAGTCAGAGAACTTGAGACTTCTGGTAGCAATAAGCTGTGTACCTCATCTTACAGTCGTACGTACTGTTTGATGGACTCGCCTCTGGTAATTCTTTATCAAAGCTGGAAGTGATACCCAGATAAGTGGATTCCAGGCTAGGCTCCCAGTGAATGTTATACATTTCAGTATATATGACTTAGAAAGTAGAAAACTTTCATGGATATGATTCAGTTAATTATTGGGCATGAAACCATTTGATATTTTGAGCCAGTGTGTTCGGAATATGAAGTTACTGCTAACTGGTTTAGATTTAACATTTTTAATGAAGCGTATTAAATGTGTCGCACTGCATTAATAATGATGTAAAACTATTTAACAGATTGCACACAGTTTCCCTTTTTTATATTCTTAGAGTACCTTTAGGCTCTGGACATGGATCAGGATGTCCCCATGTTAGATGTTACAAAAAATTGTAGTAGGAGGTAGATTCATTGAAAGGAACAAAGTAAGATGAAGGCACCAGGACAGATATATCTATGCCTTGCTGTATTTCCCACAGTATTAAAAAAACAAAAAACAAACAAAAAAAAAACAAAACAAAAAAACCCAGTAGGTAGTGTTACCCTTTCTACAGCTGCCTTCAACAGTATGCCACATTAAGTGGCAGCTCTTGGATTTTTTCTTTGGAACCTTTTAGGGGATTTTGCCCCTGAACCTTCCCAAATTCACTGCCTGCAGTAGTTCTAGCATTATACAGCCCCACAAGTGTGTGTATGTGTGTAGTATTAGTACATGAAATTGTACCTAGGAATAATATGCAAGTATTGTGTATACACATATTGTACACTGAATTTCATCTGAGATGAGGGTCTATCAGGTAATATGTGCATAGTTACTTTATTCTTTAATGTGACTTAAGATTTCACCAGTAGAGATGTATAAGGAGGGGGGGATGTATAACTCACACTTAGCATTCTTGGCATTTTTCTGTTCGTTTCTGAAACTACTTTGGCACTAATGATTCAATCTGTTTTTGTAGCAGTTTGCATTCTATATCATATCGGTATTTGGACTTAGTTAATTAACATATCAGTATTATTTAGACCTACTTAGTAGAACCATCCACCTGAATAAAGCTGAGAAATAAAACCACTTCCAGTGCATCCTTAAATCTTGTGGTAGGTCAGTTCTGTGCTTTTATTCAAAATACTAAAACAGTGATGCACTACAATTTGCATAGTAGCAAACTAGAACTCCCCTTGGCACGGTTCCCAGTAAATATAAACATATCTCAGAAGTACTGTAAACCGGAACAATTCCCAGGTTGATCTACCCAATAGAGAGATTTCAGAACTGCAAACTGCGCACTACTAGTATTCCTGCCACTGACAGATAAGTGCAAAAATATTGGGGTCATGCCAGAATAAATAAATCAGCTTTTTCTCCCTTTCTTTGAGTTAGCAATGGTCTTCCCTAAATAATTGTTTAGGAATAAGGAAAACCGTCATGGTCTATTGTTCCCAAAAGATTATTATTGTAAGTAGAATCTGTTATTCCCATGAAATACTGGCGTGCTCAGTTCGGTGATTAGAAAGTTAAAAACTGCTGCAGTTTCCTTATCCCACCCATTCTTTTTTCTGCATATGCAGTAATTATGTAGATGTTCTAGCATGTAATAGTGTGTAATAGCTTGCTTTTGATTTCTGTCGTTTGGATTTAACATATGATTTTAATCCTAGTTTAAAGGGAAGAAAAACTAGTTTAAAGAAAAATTGTTAAAAGGTTACCCACTAGTGGATCTTCTTTTTTCCTCATAAAAATGTTGAAGATGTTGATGATGTCAAGTAAGCCACTGCTTACTGGTAGAGAAGTGGCTATTTATACATGACCTGGGTTTCTGTCTTTTCTAACTAGGCTAGTTTAAAACATTAGATAATCTTTGACTTTCACCCAGATCATGGGGAAATCAAGGATACATATTGTCTTATAAAGTTATTACTTTAGCTTCTGTAAGAATTTACATAAGCAATTTTAAAAATCTATATAAATGATAGGCAGATTAAGGTAGGGCTTATTGTAGATTCAAGTGTGTTTATTCGTCTAATGAAGAAATAGCACTCCTGATGCTGCTTAATTTGTTGAAACAAATGATTATTAATTGCAGATTGTTGTATATCAAAATAATTTATTTTAATCAAAATGTATGTATCCTGACTACTCTCGGTGCTCGATTATAGTATTTTATTGAAGAGTTTTAAGAACATTGTTTTCCCAGAGCATAAGGCAGTAAGTTGGTTGTAAAACAAAATTTGTGTGCATGCATGTGTGCATCAGTCTGAACACTTTTTATTTGTTTGACAAAATTCTTGGTTTTTGTTTTCGTTTTCAGGGGATTTGCACGAATGTGAACTTTTGCAGGGTTGGAGGGGAATTGTGTTCACTGTTACCAATATTTGTGGATATCGATATTATGGATATGTACATTGTTTTATTTTTAATGCATCTGTCTATATATATACACACCTCTATGGACTGTAAGTAAATACAGACGTGTGGGTGCACAGACACTTGTGTATATAAATATTAAAGCAGTAGCTTTAAAATATGCTTGTTGAGAAGTTAAACGTGAGATTAATTTTAAGAGGTCAGTTCAAGAATCAGAAAAATGTATTCTTCTTATCTGTGTTTTTTATTCAAAGGCACATCTAGGCATAAATAGGATAGAAGCTAATCCATCTAGGAAGGGGTTTATGCTGTTCATAGTGTGAGTTCCTGCTCTGGCTTTTGAAAGCTCTCCAGGACAGCCATTTCTGATCTTGCTTCTGGAAAACGTGGCTTGTTTGCTCGGATTGAATAGGATTCCAGACTCTCTTCTACCTCTGCCAGAAGTAGATTTACTGCCTTGAATTTCACTGTCTCATTTGGTCCCAGATTTTTGACTAATGCAAACTAGCACAGCAGTTACATTTTGAAATATCATGAAATCTACCTGCTTTTTCTCTTAAGTAGGTGAAGAAAACACTTCAAATTTTTTTGTTGAGGTAGATGTACAAGTATTAATTTTTGTTGGGAGCTCAACTTGAGAGGACTAAGTAAAAGTCACAAAGTTTGGATGCTGGTACTTGTCCTCTGTGATTGTCCCAAGCAGCGCTCAGCATTTCCATACCTGAGACATTAGGGGAGGATGGCCTTCGGGTTGTCTTCCTCAGCTGGTTTCCTTAATGCACCTGGGCAGACTGGGCCGGCAGGCGGCCCCCGGCCGCCCGGTAGGAGCTTGGCATGGGCCAGTCTGTGCACAGGATCCCGCTTGGTCCAGGAGAGCTGCCTAGGTGGGACAGGTTGCAGCGTTGGGCCCTGTGGTTTTTTTCCTGTGTGCCTGGGAGAAAGAGGTTTTTACAATAGAAATTTTTTGTATTAAAGCTGTCAGAAATAAGTTTCTGTGAGATGCTCTTGCTCTGTTTTTTGAAATATATTTCAATGTGGCACTTCCAAGCATCAGTTTTAAATCTTAAAGTTGTTATGAGGAAGATGGGTAAAGCGGCTTGAGCTGGCTGAACTTCCTTTGATCAATCTGCGTGTAATGAATCAGCTTCTAATTTAAATTCTTCTGGTTCTTGAAGCTTTTAAATTTCTCATTGGGAAACTGGTATTGCCACTGCTTGGATGAGCTGCTGGAATTTCCTGGAAAGGTGTTCCTACGCACAAATGCAGGGGAACTTCAAAAGTGAAAAACAAAAGAGAGGTAGCTGTAAGAACAGTATGTTTTATAAGCAGGTACTTTAGCCCACAGACCTCCCCCGTGCGGGCGACGCGAGCTCCGTAGCGGAGCCAAGGAACCTGTGTGCCCGCTGGCCCCTCTGGCGCACGCGCAGAGCCTCTGCGCCTGAGAGGCGGCATCTTCTCTCAGCCCAGAGCTGGTGGCGTTCGGGCCGCGTGTCCCGGAGGTGGCACTGGAGTGGCCAGGGGAAGGGTCACACGTGCCTCTGGTTAGCTAAAACCACCGGCAGGGGAAGGAGCTGTTTGGAGAGTGGATGGGACAGGAGGGCTGAGAATGTTGCCGGGGGTGCAGGGGATGCAGTGTTGCAGTTCAGTGGGAAGATGCAGAATGATAGAAAACTGAACTTCCATAGTTCTTCTGTTGACAGAATTATTTACAACAGGTAGTGCCATTTAATTTAACAGTAAATAGCTTAGTAATAATGAGCCTAGAAATCTTTGAGACAAATTCTGGCTTCAGATATGTGCACTTCCTGTTTGTGTCAGTTAGTGGTGACTGAATGAAGGCAAATCACAATTTTTTTTTAGTGTATTAGAAAATATTTATGTACTTACAGATTTAACTTAAAACCTAAGTGTAATAATATAATCCTTGGTGAAATAGAAGTTAGATGTTGATAAGAATTCAGTTTTATTTTTCTACCAGCAGATGCCTTGGTGTTCACTGGAATTTGTTGTCAGGACAGTTTTCATAATGTAAATCAGCACAGAGCTTTTATTCCTTTTTGTGGAAGCTGAAATGAGAATGCGTGTATATAACTCATTCATCTTTCAGTGCTGTTCATTGAGAAGTCATAGTTAATTAATGTCCTTCGTGATAATACTGTTAACCTTCTCAGGGCTAACTAATAAAATGTTGATTGTGTGCATTCATTTTACAGATAGGCTTTTTCAGTGAGTCTCGGCCTGTCTAGCTTGTTCTTATGCATGGATAAGTCAAGGGAATTTCCATAAGTGCTGTAATAGTAGAAGCAAGGGCAGTCAAACAAGTCTAATACGTTCACCTTGTATATGAACACCCCACGCAGAGGGATGATTATATGAGTTCACTGTTTGATCAAGTCTTACCAGAACACCTTCTTTTTGCTTCCTCCACATGATGGACAAATAAAATGTATAACACATTTTGTAAGTAAGCATGGGGTTGTTTGTTTGTTTGTTTGTTTTTTTCTTCTTACCTGAGGCTTGGTGATGTGCCTTCCTCCCTGATCCTTCTGCTATGTTTTGATGATTGAGCGGTTCTGTCTGGAGGCATCTGCTCTCCATCTGTGACCTGCGCGTGACGAGAGAACATGAGTTCTGTTGGGGAACAGGCTTCTCTCTAGGTTTTTTCCTTCCTTTTGCATTGTGTATTGCGTTCTATTCTGTCTTTCCAAACGTCAGAACATTACTGTCTTTTGTAAGTTTTTGAAGATTGAATTCTCTTGGTCGAAGAAAATTTCAAAACCAAAATGAAGCTTCTCCTCCTCCCCCCCCTTTTTCCCCCCTCAAGTTTCTTTTTTTTTTCCCCCACCCCCTTGTGTGTCCTCCTCAAGTCTTAGAACAACAAATTTCTTATTTTTGTGCTGTAAAGGAAGTACTTTAGAGGAAATACAAAACATACTAGGGTATATGAATACACTAGGTTATTTTATTAAATATGCAAATTGTGTAGGTCAGACCTAAGCATTCAGCATTGTCTGTAAATTAATACCTTTTAACAATCATGTGTTTCCTTCTTCTGATTCATAAATTATATGGCAAGAAGGAACCAGTAAGATCACCTACTCTGACATTGCACAGGAAACATGACATAGAATGATGTAGTGTTAGATTGGGCAATTTTGCTCTCCTAGTCAAGGTAATGCATTTATTTAATCATTTACAGGTTTGAGAAAAGCTTACAGATTTGCCACATTTGTTATTGATCTGTGTTGTGCTGCTGCTAGTTAATTGCTTGTGCTATGTATCTGCCACTATCCTTAGTAATAGCCTCAGAGGACATTGGGCCAGTCTTTATATAAACGTAAAAAAAAAATTCCTGTAAGTCCTTTGGATCTGTGACTGTCTAAATATGGTTCAAAAGACAACAGCTGGATATTAATAGAACAGAAGGAAACAAGAATCTGAAGTGTGTCCTGTATCCAAAGAACTGTCTGCATTTTCTGCCTCAGTTCGTCTGACAAAATTTCCCAAACTTCCCACAAATCTTATTGAGAAAACAGTACCTTTTTTGGTACCTGTCCCCAGAAGCTGGCCGTGGTCCATGGGCTGGCAGTGCAGAGTGGCTTTCGTCCACACTGTGAGCTCTTGGCCTGGGTTTCTGCTGGGCCCATGGGGTACCTAAGTGGTGTTAATAATTATTTTTATGTGGGAGTGCGTGTGTGCGTGCATGGTAGGGGGAATTGTATGATCTCCCCCTGTTATGTGGGTTAAACTGTGTGGATTTTGCGGGGGGGGGGGGGGGGGGGTTGTATGAAGGGACAAGTCCTGCTCAGGTACTGTTGGAAGACTGTGTAGCGCAGTGGGAGACAAAACTTGTGATCTTGTTCGTACAGCCTGTAAGGAATGATCCCTAGAACTGCACCAGATTTTGTCTTGTAGGGAACTAGTTGGATCACTCCAAAACACAGCACAGGAATGAAGAAATGTGTGTGCAGAATGGACAATCAAGAGAACAGGATCCGGGAGCTAGACCATTAGATGTGGTAGGCACACCCACTGCTGGAAGTCCAGCGCTCTAATGAAAATGAGATATCGCTGTAAATAGCTTTAGTACAGGCTGAACAGATGCATATAGCATGTTAGATATCTGCCAGGTTTTAGGTGATACAGTGTCCTACTTCCAAGCATTATTCCTTCTTGCACTATGCTACTGTAAAAATAAATGAATTCAAATAAAAATAAGCACGTTAATATGTATGTAAGATAATAGGTATAAAATTATGATAGCCAATATAATTATTTTATAGAAAAGTTCATATGAAAAAGCTTTTCTTTTTTGTAACGGACATCTTTTGCGTCAGACAAGGGATTAGAATTTGAGAACTACTAGCTCAGTGTTTTGTGTGTTGCAGTGACCTGTTTGGAAGCATAGTAGAGCTGCACATAATGCTGCGCAATCAAAAGGAAGAATGGAGGCACTTCTCTTGTTCTAGTTTTCATATATGTTTTACAGATATTTCATCTGAACAGTTTTTGCTGTCAACAGTGATTTTTCTACTCTGCAAACTTAGTACTTTTACAAAACCACTTTTCTGAAAGATACCAAGATACAGTAAAAATAAAACATTCATAAACAATGAGTGATTGACTTGTCACTAGACAGCACCCACCCTGAGCTCAAAGGCAGTGAATGTTATCAACACAACTACTCAAGAAGAGTGAGGGGGAATACAGGACTTCTTCAAATATGTTAAAAGTCCAAGTAGTTAAAATGTAATACTTTGTTTTAGGATTTGGGAGGATTATGGCACATTATGTTTTTATAGTAAGTGCCCAGTATCAGGCTTTTTAATAGTTACTTGTTTTTTGATACTGATTTTATGAGAACAGCCCACATTAATTAATCTACAAACTTCAGTGTTTATTAGCCGATGGAGTCTCATCCATCCATTCTCTACATCAGAAGCGATGGCTACCCATTCCCTCACCAAAATCTTACAGAGCAAAGGGAAAATGATGTGAAGGTAATGGATTTTGGACCAGTCTCAATTTTTTTCCCCTTTCTCTTTTTCTTGAATCCTCTGACAGTAGTGTTCACAAGACATAAAAAAAAAACTTTCCAGACAAAAGCAGGACTAGAGAAACAGTGGTTTTATCCTTTTCTGTACATTGCTGCTTACAGTGTATTTCTGCTGTGATGCAAATAGAAGCCTTAAATTAGGTAATGGGCCAGATGAGTAGTGAGTTGTGATTACTCTTCCTGATGGCCAAGAATTGTAGCACACCCTTTTTCTGCCACCTTACCTCATCCACACCCTATTCCAACCTGTTGGAAATGTTTGTCTCATCCACATGTTATGCCTTGGTTTTTAGACTGTGTAAGCTCTTTGCAACGGAGGCTGTCATTTATTGTGTTTGTATGATGTCTACAACAATGAGGACTTCTCATACAAGCAATACTACTGTAATAGCGCTCCTCCTCATTATGCTCTTTTGCATATTGGACCAGAGATCTTGTTCTTGAGAGAAGAAGGTGGTGTTTGCTCATTTACAAACAGATATTCCCATAAAATATTTTTTCTCTGGAGGTCTTGGAACAAGACTAATCTGCTCCAGTTTTGCATAGTTTCTGCAAATTGATTCCGTTGTAGTCTAAAGAAGGAAGGCTGGGGTCTGAAATAATTGCACAGTTTTCAACAGCAACAAAAAAAATCAAGTCATAACTTTACCATTTATTCCAATCATACTTCAGTGCATTTATTTTAAAGACCTTTTCAGACAAAAAGCACTATTGAATGTATGTATAGTGGCATAGCTTTTTTGGGGTGGGTGGGAGTACTACTACGTGGCTGTATGGAAGCACATATTAGTTCATTAATTCTCTAGTTTCATATGTCCTTCTAGAAGAAGAAAAGTGTAGAAAATGAAACCTGTACCTTTTCTCTCATTGTATTTCCGTATGGAATATGAAATGCACATCAGTGTTAATACACTTGGTGAGTTAGCAGCTACCAAGATTTCCAGTGTTTGATGTATAATGTATGCTTAGTTTAAATTACTTGATTTGTTTGAAATAAGACAGAGAGCATCTTACTGTAACACTGAGTGACAATAATTTTGCCTCAGATTTGATTTTTCTTTTCCTTTGCTTCTCCCAGCATGTTGAATTCATAAATTGACAGTATTGAACTATACTACTTTTGCTGTAGAAAATATTTGTAATTTTGAGGGTGGGATGGTAAGGAGGGTAGGAGGTAAGAAAGTCGGACTTCTGATCTGTACTGTGAGCGTGGCTACACACCCCCTGTTCACCTCAGCAAACTCAGTGACCTTCTGTGCTTCTCTGGGTACGTGCGGTGGCGATAACCTCCTGAAGGTTATCCATACATTGTACCTGCTTTTTATACTTGGTCTGTGATTTGATAAGAATTTGTATTGCTACATTTATTCTCAAAACATCCTCATTGCACTTCATTGTTAGTGATGATTATAAGTCTTGAATGACAGAATTGTGTGTATATACAATAGCTACACGTCTGTTTTTGTTGGTCTGGGCAACTTTCAGTAGCTCACCTCCATTGCAAAGTATGTTGCTAATAAATTGAGCTTTGGTAGACAAAAGGTCAGGGTAGCCAGGAGTTTGCTTAACATGGATGTTTACACTGTTAAAACATTAAAACTGTCAAAACTGTTTCATACTGTTAAAATACTATTAAAACTCTTTTTAGTTAGCTTGTTGAGATCTTGAAAATCTACCCAGGACTGAAGAAAATGCATCCAGTTTGTCTGGATTTCTGAATGCTCAGTAGGTTTTTTAAAAGTGCGTGCTTAGCTACCCGTGTGCTTAGCACAAGCAGCGATCCCTCATGGTCTCACGTGGTTGGCAGCCCGGATCCGTCTGAGAAGCGGCGCTGTGCCCTGCAGCACCATCCCGGCCTGTGTGCTTAGCACTGACTCACGGGGGCTCGTCATCGTTTCCTGCAGCAGCTCCTTAGCCCAGCGCTGCGCAGCCGGGGACGTGACAGTCGCAGCACGAGGTGGTAGGGCTTCAGGCGTTGAGGCTGTTAAAGCTAAATTCGCAAAGGATATGACGTGTAGCTTTAGATCACATTACAGCGTGATTCCTGTCTCCACCACCACCAAATGACGTGTTCCCACTTTTCTACAATGATTAAGTGTGCGGGGAGACATGAGTGAATTGGAAGACCAGATTTTATCCTTTGGAGAGAGTGACTAAATTACCATCATTAAAGATATAGCTGACATAACATATTGAATACTCAGAATTTAAAAGCAGAATATTATTTTCTGGAATTACTACCATGGCTTGTTTTTAGAGCTCTGGAGTAGATGATGTTTCAGTGGTTGTTTCCTGAGCTGTAATATCAAACCTGTGAGAATGAGTAACTTACTGTGCAGTCCAGCCTCAGCCTTACAGAAACTCTGGGACCTTAGCAGATTTTTGCAAGATGATACTATATGTTTGATTCCCTGTGTTAAATAGGTGTGAAACTGTTATTTTTGTGTTTGAGTTTGTTTACTGGGAAAGTGAAGAAAAGCAGGAAGAATAAGAAAAACTAGCAAAGAAAAGTATGCTATTTCTCTGTATAAAGAATATGCAGAAATAAAGAATTTATGTGAGTCGATAAGCAGTCCCCACAATTCATATGAAATCTAACAGAAGACTTTGGGAGCCAGAGATTAGCAGATTACATTGTTATTTCACCAAACTGCAGGAGGCCGTGTGAACAGTTGAATGCTCACTTAGTGGTGAGTGTCCTGGGGTTTTTTAATTAGTCACATTTTAAAATTTTGCTGTGATTACTGTCCTGTATCAGATAAACTTATGCTAGTCATGATGAGGCAGAAGGATTATACTTCCCCATTAAAACTAGTCAACTCTGTAATCAGTTTAAGCCAGGTTGAGAAAACAATCAGTCACTTTTTTGATTAGTCACACACCAATATGTACCTCAGACTAATTGTCTGGTCTTTCTAAACTGTATACTACCATTACCTGCACAGACTTTCTTGAGATCTTGAAAGATTGAAAAATCATTTTGGTTTAATATTTAGTTATGGATTTGTAGAAGGGAAGTGATTAAAAACATATGATTATGTTAATGTTGATTTACATGAATGCTTTATCATTTAATTTACATCTTCAAAGGCGAAATCTGTTTATATGAGAATGGTAATTTTTGCAGTTTTCATTTGAAGAAAGGATAATCCTAATGAATGTCTTTTTTATAATAAATGCTTCTGGGAAGCTGTTTCTGCTGATATCCTTTTTTCTTTCAGGTATGTGCCTGGATTTGTTTTTTGAGTTGAATATAGTACATTTGAGGTGATTTGTAATAATTATTTGAAAAGCTGAACTAGAGCTTATGTTAGTAGAGACTCTAATGTTTGACTGATTAAATCACTGAACTGAGTTAGAAGTTTTGGGTTTCTAACCTGCAAAATCCAGGAAGTAGAAGATTAATGTTTAAACTTCGAGCATGGTAATATGTTCTAACCTACTACTGAAAAGGTTAGAAGAGCACAAAATGTTGTATGTAGTGGTGCCACTTGATCAGATCTCCATCACATCAAAAGGGTAGTTTGTGTAAATTGTGCCAAAACAAGGTTTAATGTAACAGAGTAGTCAAGTCTGTTAAAACTACTTAATTATTTTTAAAAACTAGATTCAGCTTTCAGCTTTCTTCAGCTGTGCTATTTGAGATGACTGGATAAATCTGCAAGACATCTTTCTGCAGTTGAATGACTGGTGTGAATCTCAGAATAATAATGATGAAGTTGTCATCTCCTGGCATTCTCTCTGAATTTACAGAAGTGTATGGATAGTCTTATTTTTAGCTTGTCCGTATTAGAAGTAATCGCTAGCATAGCGGTATGTTTCAGTAGAGAATCTGAGGAACTTAATGTGATGTGGTACTGCTTGGGCATAGCTGATAAAAGGGGGGAATTTGTTCTTCCATGGAGCCTGTTGTTGTACTGTTTTAATGCCAAACAGTGTTTCTTAGCTCTAAATCTAGCATTAGTCGTAGGTACAAATTCTAATTCAAAACAGTTGTATTCACTGGGGAAAAAAAAAAGTTCTGAGATTTTTTTTTCTGACTTTTTGAAGTACATTTCTCCTCATGCCTGAAATAACAGCTGAGTTCTCTTTGGCTGGTATGCAGTTAACAGCTTAGAAACAAGGACCTATGTAAAATAGGGCTTTGTAAGAGAGTTCCAGCTCTCTGCTAATTTTTGACACAAATTCCTTCTCAGTTTCAGTGCACTTTTTCCACCATCATCACTGCTCCAAGGCAGCTTTTAAGTTAATAGTGTTAAGTTAAAAGCTGAACATATCTGTTTAAGAACTCCAAGATTACATACTTGTGAGTTGCTTAGCTATGTGATTTTGGAATTTTCACTGGGTCGGATGTGTAAAGAAAGCCTGTGTACTGAATTGCAGTGTACGGCTTTGTTGCATGTGTCCAAAGTGGCATTCATGTTTGGGAATTCATTAGTGCTTAGATTTTAGCATATGCTTTTCTAATGTGGAAGTATTCATGGGTAGGATTTAATTTTTGACTGTTTGTTTAGGGTTCATATTAAATCTTTTAATTGCCAAAATAGGGCTTGAAACACTACGCTCCCTGCAAAAAATCCCTAAACAAAACCTAGGACAGGGCAAAAAACAGACCTCAACCCCCTAACACTTGGGATTGTCCAGTCATGACACGAATCCAGAAACTAGAGCTTTAAGAATAATGGCAAGTGTTGTATTGTATGGTTGTAACAGTTGACAGTACAGTCCCTTTGGTCTCTTCTTAGTTTGCCTGCAGTCCTGCTTACCTTGGAGCAGATATTTTTTAAACAACAGTTTAGCTTAAATAGACACATCCATAGACATCTGCCATCCTATGTTATGTATTTGGAAAGGCAGTATTTTCGGTAGCACCTCAGGTTCTTTTTGTTATTGCCAGCAGCACTGCCGGATACGGCACCTAAAGCTGTATGCTGCTGTTGTGTCTGGGGACACACTATGTGTGTAGTAGGTTGCCAGCTTTCATAGCTGTGGACAGTAAGTTACCCAGTGTGTTCAAAATTATAATATTACCTGTAATTACCACAGCTTGCTTTTTAGTCTCTACATTGGCTGTTGCTTTACTAGTCCTGTTACGTGGTACTTCCTTTGTAACACACCAGGATGAGTTAAACAAATCTTCATTGTGAAATTGTTCACCTTCAGATATTAGCTCATAGCTATTTGCATGCTATAAATCATATCCTTGCACTCTTTTTTCCTCTCTTCTTCCTCACCCTTACTGGGTGAGTCACTGACATTTGCTTTCATGAATACTGTGTGACCTACTTCTGCTATTTGTGGGCAATTAGTATATTACTTTGGTAGTAAAATACACCTTTCCCGTTGTGGACAGTTGATAGGGGAAGAATATATGGAAAATTTTCTTTCATAATTTGTTTGCAGACATTATGTTGTGTTCAAGATGAATTTAATCTTTTCTCTGTATTCTTCTGGGATACTGTACCATTTGTATAGATTTTAATCTAGTATGTAAAAGTACATAGAGATAAAACAGTTGATTTTAAATTGCCATCTTACCTTGTTTCTTTGTTTCTGGATTTTCATGAAAAAATAAAGTTACTGATTCCTGAAGAGCTCAAGAGAACTATAAATGAGAAATCAAGCTTACTTGATTCTGAAAATTGCAAGTTTCTGAAAGACATTACTCACAGGCAGATATCTTGATAAAGAAAAAATATGGATGGATTTTGTGGACCAGATTCATTCTTGGAGGAACATTTCATTCCATCAGAACTCTCCTTGGACTTGCAGTGTTGAATGAATGTCTGTTTAAAAGCAGACCTTTTCTTCTAGAAAAATGCTACTTATTTTCCAGTTTCCCTCAGCAAATTTTCGTTAGGCATAGTCAGCGATATAGACAAACTTAAGGTCAGGTTGCATTGTAGCTGTGCTGGGTCACCGGTTGTGGGAAAGAGGGTGAAGTATACCATTGCAGAGAGGAAAAACTCCCCCCTCGTGGGGTTGTGTGTCAGCTCCTTCCAGCACCTGGAAGAGCTTGTCTGAGGGACTGCAGCCCAGCGCTGCAGAGGCTTCATCTGTAGAAAAACTATTTTGCATAGGCTTAAAAGGTACTGAAATTGTATTAACTATGATATTTCTGTTTCCGAGGTTTGGATGCTCGGATCACTGACGCGACACAGTGCGTTGGGGGGAAGGGGATATTTGGCGGCATAACGTTAGCACTTCGTCAGTGCTCATCTGGGGCGGCCTACATAGCTGGCTTCCGACATCGTTCGCAGCAGTTCGGTCACTTGAAACGTACGCCACTGAGACTTTTTTTAAGGCCGTGCTATTTTTAATAGTATAAATGTGCATGTATATTCAGTGCCAGGCCTGTGGCAGCGAGCTGAAACATTTAAATCATCTGATCTTTCTTGGCTTGTGTGGTGCTTGATGGTTAAGTGTTACTAAAAAAAATAAAAAAGCGGGACTCCACCTCCGAAGCCTCGTGTTGTCATCCCCGCTGCTGCTGCTGCCCGAAGATGTTTGAATTGCTTCACTGGAGGTTATTCAGACATTTCCAATTACCTCACAGTGACTTTGCAGCAAACTGGTGTGATCCGCGTGCGTGATAGCCGTCCTGGTGTAGATGTACTGCTGTGTGGAACCAGAGTTTGCTCTAAGGCCTAGTACATGCACAGGGTTTTATGTAGGAGTAATTATTTGAGTTAGATCTAGCCAGTTAATTTGCTGACACAGCTATGTTAGTACACAGTTACAGCTGGGAAAGAGTTTATGTTCTTGTGACTTGTTCCTATTCCCATCTAGGAAAATCCGAACCAGTTAAAAAGGACTTTTATCTTTGTACAACTGTAACTGTAGAATGGAGAATATCCTGGTATAACCATACCACTATAGATATGTAGCTAACTCTCATATGTAGATACTGTATGTCTAATAAAAATTTGGAGTCAAAAGAAATGATTGATGTGGTTTCTGTAGTTTTGTAAACAGTGTCAGCTCTAAGCCAGTACCCTAAAGGGTATTTATTTTTTTCCTGTCAAATTTCTCATGAAGCTTCATTAAACAAAACGAAAATCATAATTAATAGTTATGCCAGTTATGTAAGCTCAGTCTGTATTCCACCTGGAAAAAGGAAAGACTGTGTATATGGTTTCAAGTATTATTTATTTGTTGTTTTGCTATTTAAAGGATTTAACTATGTCTGGAAAACTTCAAGGACAAAAAGACTCTAATTTATAATATGACAGATGGGTAATGCCACATTGCTGGCTGCACGTATATGTCGAGTGGTCTTAAATTTATTAGCATGGATTGTTTGTTAACTTATATTTCAGCTTGAGTTTCAGCAGACAGCCAGTTCCTGCTGAACAGATAGCCTCTTCATGGAGGCCACCAGACTTGGCATTAATTGATGTCCTCTTTGGCAGTCTCAACAGATGCCAACAGCTGAATGGGCACGGTGAAAGAACTTTTTTCTGCTTCTAGATGCTTAATTATGATTTAATTATAAGACTTTTTCTCAGCTTACTGTGCGAGGGAAGGACAACATTGGTCTCAGTAAGAGAGAGGGTCCTTTGTGAACTTCATCTGTGAAGTGCTGTCAGTCTGGCAGAGGTCTAATGGGAACATCTGCAGTTTGCAGATTGAATGCTTCACGCTTAAATGTTCATATTCAGGTTCCTAAACATCAAAGGGCCTAGTTCTCAAATGTCCACATTTTGTCCTAAATAATGATTAAAAAAAAAACCCTCCCTATTTTCTTTATTCCCTTAATTCCTGCATATTAACTGTTTGTTTAAGCACTATTGAGTACTTCTGTCTAAACAAAAGACAGTACAGAATATTAACTGCAAAAATGTTTGTTGTTATCATATGGTAAATGTGGGACTTCAGTTACGTAATATTGACTCTTAACTTTTTGAGAAGCTCAGTTATAAAAATAAGCAAGACCCTTTTTGCTGTATTTTCTATCAGCTCCTCTAAAGAAAGGATGCAAACTTACTTCAATATTACTGAATTCTTACAGTGCATATATTTCTTATATAATATTGCTTAGTTTAAAATTAGACATTTCTTGCAAATCTTTGGTGACTCAGATGTGCAGAGGAAAAGAAGAGAAATCTAAACCGCTGCAGCTAATGTCAAAGTGACATAAAAGGGATGCAAGTCATTTTCCTTATTTTGCAGATGCTCGGTAAACAACTGTGCTTCATCGTTGCAATGTTTTCCGGTCTGTGGAGTTGTATCTTCCCTCCTGGTTCTCAGGAGGTTAAAGGAGTGTGCTGAGGCCCTTCCGCTCTGTGCTGGGAGCAGAGCGTGTCTGCTGGAGACTGACGTCCTTTTTGTCTTGGCTGCGGTAAAAGGAAGCCTGTTTTGGTGGTTGTTCAAACTCATCAAACTTCCAGAAACTACTGCTGAATTAAGATACAAGCATTTGTTTAAAATGTTAGCTCTTTGTAGCTGTGCTATTTTGTCATGATTCCTGCCATTTTTAAAGGTCTTGCAGTCCCCGCAGTTGGAGGATGGGTGTATGTGCATGGGGGAGCCTGAAGATGCACCTTCCCTGCAAAGTATTTAGTGCATCTGCTTCTGCCTCAAAACTTGTAAAGCTGTAGCTCATTAAGTGATCATAGGCCTTACGTATTTAAGAAGTGAGTTTAACAGTGGTTTTGGTGAATACAGGTGAGCGCTCTGTGTGTGTAGGCTGTCACCTCCCTGGTATCTATGTCTCTCATGAGGATGTGAAGTTTTTAGAAGAGGAAAGGAGTTTCTTTGTAAGATGTGTTAAGGTTTTGCTGGGCTGGTGTTAGCAAACCTTCCTATTCCACCTGCCATTTTTCAGGTAGTGGAGGCTGAGTCCTTCCAGCACTGGTGTGTTGTGTGCCCCGCTGTGCAATGGAGCTAGGTGCTGTCTCCAGGCAAGCTCCCTGGCAGACAGCTCTTGTATGACAAGTTCTTGGTCGCAGCCACCTTGGGAGGGAGTCCTGGAGGGTCCAGGGGCAATTTTATGATTGTGGATGTGTGCATCCGCTTTCTGTGAGAAACTGGAAATACTATGTTGCTGGTATGCTTTTTGCATCTCTTACTGGACAGGTTAAGGGCTTTTTCTAACCCGCTGGCTGTATTCACTGCCAGTCACCATGTCGGCGTCTACAGAATGTTTCCAAATGGAACGATACGGGATTTTGAAGAACTGGCTAGTGTTGTGCCCTCCCAAAATGTTTGTGTTAAAAATTCCGTAAACATCTCTTGGGTCTAAGGCAAAGATCCCCCTCTGAGTAACACAGTTACTAAACCATAGTTTAGTAATTCACATAAACTTCTTTTAAGACAAAAAAGTGATGTCAGGATCTTTACGAGTGAAGGTGAAGGGAAGTTGTCTTTTTTCTTGTTTTTGTATGAGTTTGTTTACAGACTTGTATTTCAATGGCACATGTTTTCTTTTTTCTCCTAGAAGTATTTTATTTTTGTTCTGTTTAAGCTAGGCTTAAAAAGTTGTGAAAAAGTTGCACTGAAATACTGAATAATGAATTGAAGTGGTTACAGTGCATTATTCACAGATGTAATTTGGTGTTCTTTTAATTTCTTGTTCTTCAAGTCCCTTGTTCTGGAGCTGGATCTTCTCCAGCTAAAAGGTTAAAAACTACATATGCACACACACGCATGCACCCCTGTGATTGTTTACAGAAGAGCTGTGATCTGCATCCTTTTTTGGTGTGAATTAGCTAAAGATAATTCTACCAGTTTCAGAAAAGTCTTAGAAAAGGCAGAAGTCTTGCACAAATAAGCATCAGCAATGAACTGATAATAATCAGGTATAATTTGCACAATTACCATTTTAAAATAGGAAAATAAAGACACAGATGGCTGTAGAAAAACATTGACTTTTTCTTAATGTCCTAGATCTGTTTTTGCTTTTTAACAGAGGAGTATTTTTTGTCAGTTGCTGAGTGTATTACGTTTCAATCAGAAAATAGAGTGCTTGATACAATTAAAAGGTGTCTTTTAGCTTCTTTAGTATCCTGTTCAAATCAGTATAAGCAAGGAAATTTGGGTTTGTTTCTAGTAAATTTGATCTGGGGATGCAGTTTCTCTTCAGTCACCTATGTTGGTATGGCATTACATCACCTGTTGACTCTTTTCCCCTTGGTACTGTTTGCTAAAGGTTTGCAGATAACATGTTTATCATATATTCTTCCAAGGATATTTATGACAGTAAACGTAAGGTACTGCTGTGCGTCGGTGCATGGGGGAGCCTGACCGGGTACTGTGAGAGGATGCAGTCTGGGGGATTCCGGTGGAGGAAGGGTTTGGGGCTGCTGGAATCAAGCCCAAAGAGAAGCGGTGCAGAGCCGTGAGCTGGGAGGACCAAGCAGGGCAAGTGCCATCTTCGAAGGAGCAGCAGCTGCACAGGGGGCTGCGTGAGGACTGGGGAAGGGGCGAGAGCTGCCAAATTTAGCAAAGAAGAGAAGCAATTCTGTCCACGTCTACTACTATTTTGAGTAAAAGGAATTGTTGCTATTTAGTTGTAGGAGAAATGAGGTAGGTATAAATTATTTTAGGGATCAAAACAGAGGAGAATTGTTTAGATTGAATATGAAACCATGTAAAATGTCTGTACTTCAGGCAGCTTCCAATTTCTTATTCTTAGATTTTAGGATTTGGTTAATTTAGCTGCACTTCTTTCTTCATAGTTCAAAAAAGGATAATGAAAGAAAGAAAAAAGAAAATAAAAGAAAATAAAAAATTTCAGAGAAAGTCATTTTTTAAATTGTGAAATAATGTAGGGAAAAGGATTTCTAGGGTTTGTCTTTTAGTGGCTTTTTGCATGGGGAGAGTCTCTGGAGTATAGTGTAGAGCAGAGTTTCATATGATACAGGGTGCTGCATAGACCTCTGTTTCAGTAAGCCTCTTGGGCTTTTTTTTTTGTTTTTTTTTTTTTAGTTTTTTGGGGGGCTTTTTTGGCTTTTTTTTTAGTTTTAGTTTTGTTGAGAAAGTAGGCTTGGCAATATAAATTATTTTGACAAATTGAGGAAGTTTTTTTAAAAAAAAAAAAAAAGATGTAGCAAAACTTCTGTAGCACGAAGGAAAGCAGACTAAATTATTTCTTCCCTCTGCTCTCTCTCTCTTTCCTTCCCCCAAATGGAAGCAGATCAGTTGTTTCTGAGGTATGTCAAAGATGTCTACTCTGACACTAAGGCACCTGAATTTTTAGGCTGGCCATATGTATAAGTACATGATAATTTCAGATGATGTAAGACTTTAACCCTTGGAGACTTTATCAAGTATCAGCATCATTCATGCTCTTTCAGCCAGGAGTAATGCTCTTTAAATCAACTCTCCATGCTACTTGGGGAATGTTCTCAACACTATGAGGAGGTCTATCTGTCTCATCATCCTGACCCATCGACCCCTTGAAATACAGTACGTTAGGAACAGTTGTGCCCAGAGCTGCTGCTGTTGGGAACAGCTGCCAGTAAGGAAAAAGCAAAAGCCAAGAGGTGGTAGGTCTAAGCAGAAAGCAGGATGAGAAGGCTGGGGAGAAGGTGGACAGGATTTTATTGGGATAAGTATCTGGATGAGCAGATCTACTGTCTGTGGTTTGGAGATACTCCCACTCTTCATCTTTCTTCTGAACTAAGCTGGGCTCAGAGCTTCAGCCAGGCTTTCAGAGAGCTCAGGGGATGACCTTGGCTCCCTTACAGTATTGAGACTGTTTGGGGATTGACTGAGCCAGAGTGAGAAGCATCCCACACTCAGCCTAGGTTGAAGATGACCATGACAGCCTCATTAGAAGTGTCTGGCCATACCGGCTTATCCTGAGAGAGGCAGTAACCAGTACCAGGAGCTTGTAGTCTAGAGCCAAAATCTAAAATGACTGGAGTTAATACCAAATTGTCAGAGATAGCCAAGAGCGTAGGGAGGCCTGTGTTCTTGAGCTGCCTGCGTGTGCCGCAGCTGTGATAGCTGTGCTTCAAGTAAATGGGGTATGTACTGTCTTCAGCACATGATTTCTGCAGGGCTGTCAGCTATGCAAATCAAAGCACTACTTCATGTTGCTAAGATCTCCAAACTATGAACTCCTCAATCTTCACAGGTGTGATGCATGACACTTTTTTTTTTTTTTTAGGTAGTACTTTAAAGTAATACTCAACCCATTACTGTGGCTCCCAGTTATTTTTCTGTGATGCATTTTGTGTCTTTTTTTTGTGTCTCCTAAATTATGTAGAATAATAAGAATAATCATACTCAGGAATGAGTTAGGCCAGCACTGTGTATTTTTTCACACTACTTCTGATAGTGGAAAGCACGTCCTACTATTTATCTTTCTATTTTGAAAGAAATACTAGTGCATTGTGGAATTAAGTTAGTTGACTATCACGGTATGATGGCAAACGTGCTGTTCATCTAATAGCTTGGTTTATATCCCTTTCCAGAGCACAAATAAGATCAAAAAAGAAATTCAAGAGGCAGTGGGATTTAAATGATCCCATCAGTGTGTTCTCAATAGGTTGTGTGATACAAGGTTGCAGAAATTGCATTTTGTGGATATTGAGCTCGAGTTGTGCCCTGGACTGGTTTATGATCCTGAGTATTCCTTGCCTGCTCTTCACTGTTTGCCCACTTGCATGCGTTACAGACTTCTATCTTGTATGCAGCTATCTTGTGAATATTGTGCAACTGTGGAGTTGATAGCTTAATAGTCTGTTTTATGTTACATAATTAAATATTTATCTCTGTAACAGCTAAGTTCTGAGTCAGTTTTTTAGAGGCAGGAAGGAACAGAACAGAATAAAAGTACACCGTTTTAGTTATTTAGCAGAAACCCAGAACTCTTGTAATGTCCTAATCGTTTTGTGCTGTATGAGAAGAAGAAAAATTGGACCAAAATTGCATACAGCAAAAATGAGAGCAGTCACAGAAGTTGAATATATTGAACAAAGATTTAACATTCACAGTTGCAAAGGCTTAATGGAAGGTCTGTTTATTTGTTTAACGAATCTCCTTCCCACTGGACGGGTGGAAATTGAGAGGCCTTCTAAAGCATTACAGAGGTCTGTCTGTCTTAGGTCTGAGCAGCAGAGATTTCTCGGCAGATACTTTTGCAATGTAGATTCCTCTTCCCCCCACCCCCCCTTTTTTTTTGTATTGCTGAGGAAAGGCAGAGCTCTGGTGTCATGCTGGCAGCTAGTAAGCAGCCATAAGGGCACAGAAGAGGGGGTTGAGCACAAATGTGTCAGTACCTAGAAAGGACCCTTCACTTACTGTTCACGTTCACCAGGGCAGTAGCCAAAACTAAAACACATGCAATTGTGTTCCAAAGTTCAGGGCAAACACTGCCAAGCAAGCACTGCTAGCAGCTGCATGCTTTGTTGTCGTTGTATTCATTATGTTTTAACAGCACTCTCTTCTTTAGATGAAAGTTGACCTCATTTAAATTGATCAAACCTTAAAATATAAAAAGGTAAAATCTGAGTATTTGCATTATAGTAGTTCAGATGTCCATAGAATTCCAAGACGACTTTTCTTCAGCTCATTAAAGATTGATACGGAATAATTCTTTACAGTGAGCAGGATCTATAATAAACAATGTTTTGCTGTATGTATATGTATAATTTTATATATACACGTGCATACACATGATTTTGGAAAGAATGTGTGCAGACATGCAGTCTGTGAAAATAATGCTGCGTGATGCTTGATCGGTGTGAGCATGGAGCATGGAAAGCCCGTCAGAACCAAGTAAAAATTCTGAGTTCCTCTTACTATATTTAATCCATGTTCGGATGTTTGGCACATTTCTCACAATGATTATAACACCTTGCAAATTTACCTACTTCAGTCTTTGAACTAGGAAGTGCCGTTTGAAATTGTAACCCTTTGCTTCCTTACTCTAAGGTGTCTCTTAGCTTTGGGGCAGAACAGTGCAACAACAAATAGCACTGAATGGAGTTTGTAGATTTTGCTCATCTAACCTTCATTCTGCGGTATTCACAGAGGAACAGTCTTGGTTGATTTGCTTTCTTTCAGAAAGTGATTGAAGTATGCAACTACCTAACTACCATTAAGTTATGTCCTATGTATATATGCAAGCTAATGTCCCATAGCACTTGCAAGGGTTCTGGAGAGCTTAGAAATACTCACCAAACTGCTTTTTAATGCAAAAGGCTTTAAAAAAAAAAAAAAGAAAAAAAAAGGGTTGGGGGAGACAAACCCCAGTAAATTCCTCATTTTTTGTGTTAAAAAGTTCATTGGTTCATACCCAGCTTTGGCAGACAGTGCTTGAAATACTTTGCAAAAAATGTTTTGTAAGTCAGCGCAGTGTGCACTGTTGGCTCTTCAGTGTTGCTGACCATGAAGATAATAAATAACTGTGGAGTCATAGGTTAGCTAGCTTCATAACAAGTTAAATATAAATGAAATATAACTTAAATTTAACTTTTCTGTATAAACTAAAAGCGGCTGCATCTCGTGTCTTGCTAGGGATAGCATGTTCCTCCTGAGGTAGTTTTCAGCTGTGCAATTTTAACACTACAGAAACCGTAACCATCTTTTCTATCCCTAGAGCCTTCAGTGCAGTGCCGGTCTTGCGTTATTACTCTGTCTTGTGTCTACATGGTCAGGCTTTGCATTCTGGATACTGCATTGGCTTAGTTTCTCTACACTTATATTAGCAAATACAAGATTTTGTTTGCAGTCTTCCTTAAAATAGGAGGGGTCCCCTTTTAATCTTTACCTTCTGCTAGGTCAATACATCATACTGATAACAAAATTAAGAAGCTGTGTTGCAAAATAGTGCTGTGCTCAGCGTATCCCATGAAAGGTGGTGAACTGTCATAATAGCTTTACAGCCCAAATCCGTCTTCATTGCAAGTGTAAATATTAATAATTAAGGATGTTGAATTGAAATCATTATAACTGATTAAAACAGATGCCAGATTTCCTATGAAATGGCAAGTAGTAACCTCTGTCAATATATCCTTCTTTCTCTGCATTTTTTTTTAAACAATTAACCTTTCCTGCCAGTAATTTGCTCACGTATTAGCACTTCTTTTGAGGAAGAAACTTGCATGCTAGCACATACCTCTCACTGCTATTGCTGCTTCTTGATTACACTGTTAGGAAACCTGCATTAGTCTGGTCTCTCCTGAGCCTATGACTGAAAGAACGAGACTTCTGCCGCAACTTTTTATTCTATTTAGCGTTTCCAAGACCTTGTGGAGGGTAGCTCTTTCTGAACGGCCATATTAGTATTTTTGTCTTGTGTTTTGATCTGTCAGTTCCCATCGTCTCTGCCCAAATGGCTTTTGCCAGTTATTGGAAGAATTGTGACTGCTTAAGCAGTAACATAATTAAGTTTCATTTGACCGAATCTCAGCTTTGGGCAGCTGTAGTTCGCCCTTGCTTTATGAGAATAGCACGGCTCGGTACCAAGCACTTCTTAGGTAGCCTCCTCTGTTATATCGTGTGATACTTCTCACGGGCAGTGCTGCTCGTCTGGTAGGCTTTCAGGAGGAGCGACGGAGCGAGAGGCTGGAGCGCTGGTGCTGTGGCAGGGCGGGGATGAGCGAGGAATTCCCCGCCGGGCCGGGGAGACGCCACGCCGTGAGGAGGGAGCTGGCGCGTCGGGGCAGGCAGGCGCGTGGGCAGGGGCGGCGGCAGCAGGAGAACAGGAGGGGAGGCACAACCGGGCTGTGAAGGATTTGAAAACCAAATAGAAACCAGTGGTTTGGATTCTAAGATCAGGACTAGTGATTGTAATCTGGGTAGTGTGCTGATACGATGCAATGTAAACTACATCAATGCTTCCAGATAGGTAGAGGTTCAAGACTGCCGCTTTGCAAGTTCCAGGCCACAGACCAAAGTCCAGAGAGCATTTTCCTGGGAAATAAAAGAGGACAAAGGGCAAAAAATTAAAGTTTATATTCTGATAAAGTTTTTTTTATGTTTAATAAGTATTGGTTGAATATGACTGAGAAATGTTTTACATTATTTGGGCCTCTCCCACTCCATTTTTCTTCTTCGAAAAAGATTTTTTTCTTTTCTCCGCTGCTCTAAACCCTGTGTCGCATCTGCTGCCTGGCTTGCTGGTCTTGTCTCTGTGATGTGCAACCTGATCAGTACCTGAAATCCAAGGCTTAGAGAATTGCATTTTGAGGGTGTAGTTCTCCGTGGTTTACCAAGGTTTATGTTTCCCGGTGTTACAGTCCCTGCGGATTGCTCCTGCGCTGCTCTACCTTCGCTGCAGACAGAGAGGCTTTCTTTCCGGGCTGCCCCTTATCCGCTGGTTTATCATGTCGAATTCAGATGGGAGGACAATAGTTGTTCTGTGAAGACAGTAGATGGGAAAGATGCTTGATGTCTACAGAGATGTGGGATAAATGGTTTTGTCTACAGAAGGACTTTAACTTTTGAGATTCTTTCGTGTTCTGAAGATGGGTGTTTCAAGTCGAAGTGCAGTTCAGTTAGCAACCCTCTGCCACCTCCTTAGGGGGACCCTGCTTCCCATCTGTGGTGTTCTGGCAGCTTAGATCATGTGTCAAGGTTCCCTGAGGATTTTCTCACCCATAAAGAGCCTCTTCTATAACAGCATTAATCTGTGCAAAGAGGTGTGTTTCATAGATGGGGCAGGATAGGTAACGTCGTTTCAGAATTTTCATGAAATAGAATAATAATAATAAAAAAGTTACAGCAAGAGCTGTAGGATGAATTTACCCTTTCATGCAGTGATTTGCATCTTACCTTACTAATGGGACAGAGGATATTTTATATTTTTGTCCTTTTAATCTCTTAATAGAACATTTCACTGGAGTACGGTAAAAGACAAATTATTTATACAGCTGCAGCCATATCTGAGAAAATAGCAAAGATTTTTTGAAATGACACTTGGGAAAACCTGTGGTTCTCCCCACCATTATATAAGATATTGATATGGAAGATGATGCCATCATAGTCCTAAGAAATAATTCTTAAAATTACAAAAAAATCAAGATGATTTGAATGTGAAACCCTTGATAATGATCTGTGAAAGGTATTGCACTAACTTCATCTGAAGAATATGAAGTTTGAATTTTAATACAAAAAGTGAATACAAGACAATCATTTATATAGGAAATTCCGGCAAGAGTAGTAAAACTCTCAATTTCTGAATGTAAGAGTAATTGATATGGACAGATGTGTATCTGGAATCGTCTTTGTAACGGAACCAACGCAGTGCCCACTGGGTCTAGAATTTGATGAAAGTAAAGAAATGTATGTTTGGTTAGAAAAGGAGAATCATCCGCTATCTTTGAAATTTCCTTTGCTGGGAACAGATCACGGATTAGATTCTTAAGATGTGGCTGTCCTTGGGACAGGATGTGAGAAGGTGATCCTTCAGAGCCCTGGTTTTGTCCATGCAAAGCTGCTTAATGCCACACAGTGGGGTCACATAACACCAGACTGCAGCACAGAAGCTGTAGTGAGGTCATCAAGCCGTCATGGATGGATGCAGTCTGCCACGTCCTTTAGCAGAAGTCTAACAAATACCAAGAATGTCTGTTGGATTCAGTTTTGGAATGGAGAACAGCAAATGAACAGTTATTCAGGTTTTAGCAGGTAAACTGAAGCTTCCTCAGCTGCACAAAACTTGGAGATGGGATGAAACAATATGGTTTTGAAATTTCAGTCTTATGAAATACGGAGTATTTGCTCAATTTATGTTATTTAAAAAGTAGATTAAATGCTGAATACATTAAAAATACTTCTGCTAAGCTCAGTTTAACCTAGACAGATTCCTGAAAACATAAATTATATATATATTTCACATTTACAAAGTTTTCCCAGTTTAGCTTACAAATTACAATATAACTCTTCTTTTAAAAAGTTTTCTTTTGCATTTCCTTCCCCTGTGCTTTAAATGTGAATCTTTTGATTGTATCCTGCTTTCTTTTGCTACATAGATTTGTAGTAATCATGAATGTATACTTATGAGTTAACTCATTGTTTAATTGATTATAATAATAAGCGATACAGCAGATCATTATATAATTCATTCAAATGAACCTGCGTTAACTCAGTAAATGGTTGGGAACAGTACGCTTGCTGCTTGGCAAAAGATTTTTGAAAGGGACTCTGGTCTTGGACCTTTTTTGCAGTATGATTGCAAACCATATTTTTTATTTTATCATATTTTATATTTTATACTGCTTTAATATCGCAAACATGCTTTTGTGGTTCTCCTCCTCCCCGATTGCTTGTTTTCAGTAATACTTCAATGTATTTTAGAATCTGTTTTATTTAATCTGTTTTTGCTGTTAAACTCCATCCATCCTTTTGCATTTTATTCAACTCGTACAGTATCAAGACTGATCAGTCTTGCTTTCTGGTTATTACATAGGGACCTCATGTTACAAAGTTGGTCTTCAGAGACCATTCAAATATGATCCGAATCAGCTTCTATTGGAATGTACTGTATTAATGAAATTTTTTTTTATGTGAGTTTTTCCCCTTTTAGTGATTTTGAGTTTTTCTGAACCTTTGCAGACAATTTTTGATTGCAGTTCTGTAAACATTTACATGTGCACTGAAGTTTATGTGCAATTATAATCTCTTTGACTTCAAGATCATATTTAACGTGTGCATGAATGTTGCAACATTACGGGGGTTGTGTTTGTGAGAATATTAGTTATAATTGAAAGAGGAAAGAAAAGCATCTCTGCCAACAAATATTTAAAAATGGTAAGGTATATTTAAGAAAAGTGTCTCTTTTCCAAATTTAGTAGTTGTGTTAATTTACTATTTATGTTGCCTAATGATCTTGTGATATGGGCAATTAGTGGCTTTGCAGTGAAAAATGTATAAATAAAAAAATACATTCATTATCTTAGGCATCATCTGTTCCATTGACAAAGGCACAGATGTGAAATTTATCTCAATAATTAGATTTGTAATTATTGTATCATTCTCGGGTTGATAAATTATTGCTTTTCATGGCATGTGATTTGGAGCCACAGATCATGTAACACAAATAGGTTTAATCAGTGAGTGCTGATTCTAAACTGAGGCTTTTTCAGATGATGCTTGTGTATTTTTATATATTATAAAAAGGAAGTGTATGGCAGAGAAACAAGCTGTGGACAAGGAAGACTATTTTGTATGCTACAAGAGTGTGCTAGTCTTTGCACAGAGCAGTAAGTGTGCAAACCTGAAAATTATCTATGGTGTGTTTTCTGTGGAAACTGCTGTCTTTGCCAGTATCCAGCATGATGATTCTAGGCTTTTTGGAAACATGCCACTGCTAAAACAATAGCCCTGCTTTTTAAAAGGAGACTTGGAGGTGAAGGAACAAAGTAGCCCCAAGTAAAAATGTCCATATGCAGTACGTGCTCTATTTCTGATGCTAATGTCTTCTTTCTCCTTATCTTTCTGCCCACAGTTGTAGAACAAGCAACAGGAAGAGTTTGATGGGCAATGGCCAGTCTCCAGCTCTGCCTCGACCTCATTCACCTCTCTCAGCTCATGCAGGTGATTCATTTTCTTCTATCCTACAGCCAGTAGTATTAATTTTTAAAATCTCTATATGAGGAGGAGAAGAAAATAGCCAAATTCTCTACTACACTACTTCTGTTTCCATTGCTTGTAATAGCAAGAATGTGCATATCACTGCTGCGTAAAGTCCAAATCTCTGGTCAGTGTAAATCCATAAACCCTAGCTTACAGTGAGAAGCAGTCTAAAAATATCCAACAGATCACAGCTATTTTTCCCCCTTGCATTCTGACACATCCTGTTCCCTGTCTCCCTCCCCGTCTTCCCCCCCCCCCCCCCATTTCAATTTCTTCTCCGGGGCCAGCAAAATTTGAAAAGTATACAGAATAGTTTGTGGTAGCATGGTAAAGGTAGTGGGGCCAGTGGAATTGGGCGTTACATTCTATTCCTAATGCTGTTGCTCCCTAGGATGTTTGATGTTAGGCAAGTTGCTGGAAACTTCTGTGCTTTGATTTCCACAGCAATAAATTGTTGATAATTTGTTTCATTTGTAAAGCATTTTGAGATTGAATGGATGTCCCAAAATAGGAAATTTTATTGATATGGTTGTTCATTTTGAAAAGGAACATTTTTAGTATATCAAAACACATT
The DNA here is from genome assembly GCF_036370855.1 of Dromaius novaehollandiae. NCBI lineage: Eukaryota > Metazoa > Chordata > Aves > Casuariiformes > Dromaiidae > Dromaius > Dromaius novaehollandiae. The sequence goes on along the minus strand of NC_088132.1, from coordinate 60,415,004 downwards.
TCACCAAAGACTTTTCTCTTATGTTTTCTGGACATTGGCTGTAATTACATGCCAGAATTAAAGCCCTACATCAATACATGTGTATGCAAGGACACTGGGTACATTGCTGCTCTCAGATAGTGCTTTCAGATAGATGGTAAAAGAGAAGGTGCAGAATTTCAGCTGCATTTTTCAAGAGGTTGGTGAGTTTAGTAAGACGTCTGCAGTTTTCTTGTGGAAGCAATATTATAAGAGAAAGATGGTGGGTTCTCGCTGAGCAGCAGGTTGTCACAGAGCCAGGAACTCAGAAGAGCTCATGAAGATTAGTGAAGAGTTCAAGGCAACATTATTTTTTATATTTTTTATCTTTAAGAAAAAAAGAAAACCCCTGTGGTGGAAATCATTTAAAACTAAAAAATAAAATGGTGAAATTGGGGGGGGGGCTGTCCCTCCACCCCACAGATCACTAATGTAGAACAGGGCATCTGTCATTGCCATAGCAAGAGACTTTAGTTGTTCTGTGCTGCCACGATGAGAGCAGTAACAGCTCCTGCAGTGCGAGTTAGCATGTCCGTGGCTCTGAGTGACTGCTCCAGAGTTTGGAAACTCATGGCTTAGATCAGCTCTCCACAGCAGGCTTCAGAAGTCTTGAGTGAGCAACACACATGACCTGTGGGCCTGAATATAAGTTGTGAACGTGAGAGAGGCCAAAGAATTCCTGTTTGGCAGGGGCTTGGATGCCTTCAGCATGTTGCTTCATCTTTTTGAGTCAGTTCCTCAAACCCTAAAAAGGGAATAATAATGCTGGTGTCATAAAGCTGTTGACAAGCTGCTTCGAAAGTGGAAAAAGGATAGTATAAGGATTAAGACAGGTCAAGTGCAGCTGTTCTTTTCCTTAAACTGAGCAGTACGTGCTGTGTGTTCACAGCTTGGTGGAAGCTTGGCCACTTCTGCAGTTACCCAGACTGCACTAGATTCTCTGCTGATATGTTCTCCCAAGATATACATGCCAAACACTCCAGCAGTGGTGGAAGTCCTGGTGTTGAGGATTTGCATGTATACATCCCTATTATTACTTTTCCCCTACATATAATTATTTACAGTAAATACTTCCACAACCATTGACTCTTAACTTAGCTGGCTAGTGTGCTTAGACTAGGCTCCCAAAGGCACAGTTTGAAGTTAGAGCAAGCTCACAGTCACCCTTGAAAGGGTTTCTTTTTTTCTCTAGTGATTCATTAGATACTGTCTAGAGTTGATTTGCTAGCCAAGTTAAATTCTTAAAATTTGGGCAGTGCGAATGCAATCCAGATTAAATAAAGATACAGATGTTTTGGTTAAAAGCACAGAGAAGCCACATTAGTGCAAATTTTCATCTTCTACATCTACAGTAGGAGTTAAGTGCTGAGTGTTTAATGCACACAAATCCCTGGTAACTTTCATCTTAAGAGAGGGTGTGGATTTTTAGCTGTGATGCTAGAGCCACCAGGTCTTACCTACACTGTCACTCAGCTCTGCTTCCTGCTTTCCCTTGCAGCTAAGTGCAGCATACCTGGCTAAGGGACAGCATGTTCCATATAGCCTGCTGGATTTATTCCTTCTGGCATTCCTTGGCTGGGAGGGATAACTCCAAGTCAGAGAGGCTTCCTTGACTCCACCAAGAGAACCTGGTATATCTGCTGTCCAGCTGGATCATTTTAAGGTCTTTTTTGATTCTCAGCTGCTTTGCAGAGGTAGTAAGAAGACTCTACTGGAAAAGTTTCTGAATCAGAACACTGGTTTTTTTGCACTCTGCACTGGTCAGTCTCTAAAAGCTTCTTTGCTGTAAACAAAGGTGCACATTGGCTTGGCTAATTTACACTTAGAGTCCCTCATTTTTCAGTCCTTCTACCAAGAGCATGGATTATATGCTCCAAGTCTCAAAGGAACTAGGGGTTTCCCGCTTTAACATCTTCACATCTTTCTTATTAGTGGCTGCGGTTAGAGGAGGAAACAATAGAAACAGAGAAGGGGAAAAAAACCAAAATAGTTCCCAATCCTAGAGGAAGATGGGCAAGCTAAACATGCAGCAAAAGATCAGTGCTGACATTCACTGGAAACAGGTAATTGCATACATATTTGGGATATCTGTCCCAGTGATATGCAGATATTGGAGAGATCCTACTCTAGAAAAGAGTTTTATGCTTTGTTGTCAAAGCTCAGTTTTGTGCCAGAAATCTTGTTAGGCTGATGCAGCTTTCCCTGCAGAGAGCCTGCCTTTCCCCTTGCTGAAAATACAAAAAATTCCATTAGATGCACTCATTTAATTAGGTTGACTAGGATACTGGCTTGATGTTTGTCCCATCTTGGCCTCTACTGCAGGTTCTTATCGCTTTATTTTAGACTATTTTAATTTAATAAACCTGGGATCAATTCTATTAATCATCTTCTTGAGAACTCTTCAGTGTTGTCCTGTGCCTTTTTTGCATAATCTAATAAAATTGTTTCCATTGGTTGAGACTTTAGTGCCTCAGAGCTATCTGAACTCAGTGTTTTCATCGCTTGTGTGGACACCCTTTGATCCATCGGCAGCCTGTTCCCTTTTACATCAATGCATTGCCCTCGTTGGGAGAAAAGGCAAGATCTAGGCACTTACTGCATCATTTTTGCCTACGTCTCATCCCTGAGCTGAGTTTCGTGTGGACCACAAGTTTAAGCTACCTGCTTTCTTTTCCCCCAAGACCTCACATCTCTAAAGGCGAAGGAAATGCTACACACATCCTCTGTGTCAACGAAAGCAAGGTGTGTGAAGGCATGTTATGAGTCTAACAAGGTGGAGCTCTATTAGTCAGAGCACACTGCATCAGCACTCATGCCAATCTCTGTGGCTTTACTCAAGAATGTTTTCATCTTTGACACCTACAGAGTGATCATTTAGAGGTCTGATTGCACCTTCAGAAATAATGTGCCATTGCTTCAGACCTGCTGAAGAACTGATCAGCTTGCTCCTGGGTAATCATAACAATGTGGGTTGTGACTGGGGTTGTCCAAAACTCAGATTAGATGTGAGCAGTATAGGTCAACTGTAGAAGAGGAGCTTGCTTGAGCATAATCAGAATTCTTCGAGGTGCATATTCCAGGTGTGCATTCGACACCCATACTCTTCCTTGTAGTCCTGTTTTTCTCACAAGTTGAGATGGACTTGAAGGCACAGTGTGGCCTCTAGTTTAAATAGAAGGGGAATGTTTGAGGAGGAGCAGTGGCCCAAACTTAGGATGGTTCTAATTGCCCCATTTGAAAAAGATGTGTAGAGATCTCAGTGACCTTTATTACTGATGAGTTGCTTCCTTTTTTCAGCAGCTCCCAAGAAATGCTTGTCGGTGCTAAAGAGTTACTTTGTGTTGAGTTCTTTTGGTTTGGTTCCAGTTTGCGTGCATCCCCCTGGCATCCCCTCTCCCCAGTTTATTTGCTCTGAACATAGTGCAAGATTGCTCCCACGAAGGAATTTGTTTTAATCTTTGCAGATGCTAGCTGAATTAAACACTGAATTTTTAAGATAGATTTAAAGAAGTTTTTTTTTAATTGATAGCCTTACTGTCTCAGCCTTATGTTCATGTGGTAGGATGGGGGGAGAGCAAGTGAGAGAGCACCACCTTGATGAATCAAATACATTGTGCAGGATTCAAGCAATGCATGAGTAGCAGCAGTGAAAGGAGAGACAGATTCATTGGTAAGTAGCAGGAGACAGTGAAGGCTTGTCATGGGCTATAATAAAAAGTTATCAGATCAGTAAGTAGTCCAAAGCTTGAGAGATCACAAAGAGGTTTAAGGGGCCTGAGTCTGAGGGTTAAAAAAGGGAAAGGCAGAAGAAAATGTATGCAGCAAATATATCTATCACATGCATTAAGTACTAATACAATAAATTTAATAATGCCCTTTTCATCTGTCCAGGACTTGAAGCTAGCTACAGAAATAATTCATGTTGATGGAAGGCCAGCTTTTAGTTTGCATCCAGTGTCTCCCACTATACCTTATGCATATCTGTAAGGGTCATTTAAAAACTTCAAGAATGATCTCGGCTTTTAAAATCTTTCTCTTTCGTACCAGGACAGAGAACAAATGTATACCAGTGTCATTTCTCTGGTTTCAAACTTTTGTGGTTACTAATAACTGTCTTGAGTTAGTCTGAACTTCTTTAGCCTTTGGTATCTGGGCTGGCAGCAGTTAAACCTGCTGAAAGTTTTTGCAGGAACTGTGGATACATTCAGAGTTGTGGGAGGTGAAGGGTTGCAGTATCAGCTTGGACAGCGTCTGGTGCTGTTGCCAGTAATGTCCGGCTGAATGCCTGCTGCTGCGTCGGCAGGTCTTGTGCACCACCCAGCAAAGTGAATGATTATAATCTCGGCAAGTCAGAGCGCTCAGGTGTCCCCACCTCTGCAGTCACTGGAGCTTGTTCCTGTGGGTGATGGTAACCTTAATGATTAACAGTCACATGTGGTGCTGCTTAGTTGTAGCTGCTGTGGGAACAAGATCTAGCTGTTAGGAAAAATGCTCTAAACCTTGTTTGTCTGTATCTTAGTAAAATGTTTTGTGTGTACCATATGGTGCCACTAAGACAGGTACTAGGACGAGAATTGCAAGGTAAGTAATATATCGGTTAAAGGAAAGAGGACAGAAGTTGGTGCTAAAAAGAAAAATACAAAGCAGGAGGGCAGGTTATCAGTAGGGTCCTCAGATCTTGCTTTTGTGTCCAAACCTGTTCGATCTTTTCATAAGTAACATTGACATAAAATTACTGTAGGTGATTCAAGTGAGAAGGCATCCAGGACGGAGCAGCATTTGAAAATTGGGTTGAGGTGACTGAATGATCTCAAGTATTGGATTAAAAAAGTATGAAATTACATAGCAGCATGCAAAATTTTGTACTGGGGGGCCAGTAACAAAGATGTCTACTGTCAGCTCTGGACTCATCCTGTACAAGGAATTTAGGGAAGGATCTGAGTGCATTTTTGGATCAAATGATGTTTGCAAGGACTGATATTGTATAGCCATGAAAATCAAATCCTCTCTTCCCATGAGGGAAGCCATTTTCAGTTGAGTCTGGGAAGATTTCATGCCACTGAATAATGTCCCAGTTTTCATCTGGGATACCGCATACTGTTTTGGTTATACATGTCCAAGTGGGATCACATGAGGAGAAAGGCTAAGGGTATAGAATGGGAGAGCTTTTCATATAAGACTAAAAGATTGAGGCTTGTTTGACCTAACAAAAGGAAGACTGAAAAGCTTATACTGTCATCTAAATCAACCAGAGAGATTTTCTGCAGGGAGTGGAAAGACAAATACATGCTGGCCATATATACTTTTAAAAAAAATGGAAGATTCTAGGAGAATGTGAGGAATGCTGAAGGATCTTCCAGTAAGTATGGCAGTGGCAAGCAACCTGTTCCTGTTCCAACCTCCTGGAGTCAGTAAATTTATGAATGGGATTGCATGATGTATTTGCCTAAAGCAATATTTCATGGCCAAGGAGGTCTTACCTCCAATCCATAATCCTCTTTCTAAACATGTTGCCGACTTTTACTTTGAGAGTAGGCTTTTCTCTAAGTGTCAAAAATTGTTCTGTAGTAAAGCTGTTCTCTTCATGCCGTGCTAGAGGAACAGTCAAAAATCATACATTTTTCATGGTGAAATACAGGAGTGCTAAAAGACAAAGATAAGAAGGTAGCGCTCTGATTCTGTTTTCAGAAGAAAACTGATGTTTGAAGAAAAGAAAATAATACAGTATTTCAACTTTTCTGACTGCTGCTGTGTGTAGAATAATAAAAACTGTTTTGCTGAAATCAGACTTTTTATTCAGTCTCACTCTCGGACAGAGTAAAACCAGTTTCAGAGGACCTGGTGTTATTTAGGGAATAATGTAGAAAGGAAAGAGTAAGTAGTAAGTTGCATCCAGATTCAATTGACTTTTAAATAATATGATATCAAAATATAATATTGCCACTATTTTATTTCTTTAAGTAGTGATCAGAACACGCAAAGATGCCACTGTTCCTGGTATGTCCATTCCCTGTGTTTTTAAGTGTGTAGTTTGTGTGGTGTCCTCTTGTTGTTATCCCTGCTGTGTGCCAGTACTTTGGTAATTGTGCCATGTCTTATAGGGGGAAATTTCAGATTTCCTCTGGACATAGGCTGGAATGTTAATTCCAGTTCAGAGAAATGAGAATAACGTAGACATGGATACAGAGTTCTGTCGAAGGTCTCTTACCCCTTCATGTCTAGCTAGTATTAATGTCTCCCAAATGCAAGTGCTACAGAGCATGCCAGGAGACTTCAGTGACATCCAGGATGGGAGTATGAGATCTCCTTGAAGCAAGCCAGCTGCTAACCATAATGAAGTTATTTAGCGAAAAGTCTGGGTAGAGAAAGCCTGGCAAACAGATTTAAAGAGCTTGCAAATGTTCCCTGCTCTGTCTGGGAAAAGTCATTTGCTGGTGTGAAGCATAATTAATCCAGCTTTAGAAATAGCTTGAGCTCCTCACCTGTGAGCAGATCTCAGTGGAAAGCACCTGGGGAAGGGTTTGAAATGATCCTGCTGCGCAGCTGTGCGTTCTGCAGACTTGCCCAGTTCGTTACAGTATGAAAGTGAGACCTGTAACTGTTGGTGGTTTCTTGTATATTGTTCACTTCACAGCATGGGTTCACCACCAGATAAACTGGCACAGAAGAATGTATGTCCTGTGGATATATTATATTGCTGTGGTGCTGATGTACTGTGATTCATTTAAAAAGACCATCCAATAATGATGCCAAGACTTCAAACCGGAGTTGACTTTGATCCATCAGGAGTTTGGGTTAGCAATTATCATTAATTTCTTATTCCCTTGGTACTATCAGAAAGTCTTTGCATCAGAAGCTCTTTATTTCGTAAGCAGACAGCTATCAAAATGCATTAATAGTATACAGTGAAAGTAGCATATGCCTTTTTAAAAGATTTAATACATTTTCCCTTTGTGGCAAAGACACAGGACTTCTTGAAGATAATTACAAAACAATCACACAATTTAATTAATCTGGGTATCGTTTTCTCAACAATAGCTGCTTGCAAAATGAGGCCCCCCCTTGTATTGTTGTTAGGTAAAGTATTGTTCTGGTATGCTGATTGCCTGTTCACTATGTTACTTCTCCCAGAGGATGGTGGAGTTAATTATGTACCTAAACCTGACTGGTGGTCAGACATTACTTTATCAGGTCAGAAACATCAGCAGTCATCTCAGCAGCGTAGAGATACCCAAGGACTAAAACATACAACAGTCAGAAGATCCCTAAGAACAGCAGGATTTGAGTAATAAGCATTGCACATATGGGCAGAGAATTAACTGGCACTGGTTTTCATTTGAAAGTCTCTCAGGTATTAACTTGCAGATGGGTGGATGAATGCTGTGATGGATGAAGGTCACGTATAGGACTCTGCTTCTAACCTATCTTGCTTTTCTGGAATACCACACCTCAAACCAGTAGTCACTTCTCCGGTCATTTGGAGTTTGGATTTTTCATTCTCTGTTTCCACCCTTGTCTTGAGTTGTTACTCAGACATGTGGATAAACACACAGGATTTAGAAATCAGTTATTTATACAGCTTTACCAATTTTTTTACTTTAAAAGCTTATTTTCTATTAAAAACAGTGCTTGAAAACTGATTTTGCCCTTTAACAGGATCTGATGCTCCTCCCGAACAGGAGTTTGCTGCTTCATGTTTTGTTTGTAATGAAGTGATCTTTGTCACTTGTAGCGAAGTAGCTTGCAGCACTGCATCTTGTTGAATCCACCACAGTAGTTATAAAATTACTCTATTCTTTTACTGTTTTTGTTTCCATGTAAAGGTTAAGCATATGTTCTGAATAAGTAACTGATGGACAAGTTAGGCATGCTGTTGATGTATATTAAATAAGTATATCCATGTATAACTTCTAAATAGCTATCAGTAGAAAAAAATTCACAGACAACCCCCCACATGCTGACTTGTCAAATTACTTCCTGTCTAAAGGTGTTTATTTCCATAGAATTTTTCTTTAATTCTCTGCTCTTTTGCCAGAGTTTAAGGTAGCCTTTTGGCCTCCTCCCCCCCCCCCCCCCCCTTATCTAAATCCATGACGTATTCCCAATTACAGCTCATTCTTTCTAGTGCAGTATAGCTAGAGTATGGGACCATGTTTTATCTGCACAGTGTTACAGTTTTTTAACTTATCTTTATTAAGCAGGGTCTGGTAGAAGCAGAAGAAATCCAGTTAGCTGTTAAATTAAACGAACTGTTGCTCTCCGTAATTTGGTGTTTGCTGTTCATGCAGGGCAAGAATAAATTGTGTTGGTCCCCAAATAAAGATTGAAATCTGTGCCACGTGTGGCTTTGGATTCCCCCCCCCCCCCCAGCCCCTCAGGGAACAAAAATGCTTGCAGCCTTGAAATTGTCTAGGCCCTCAGAAGTGTCTGAGGAGTGATGGAGAAATGGGTTCTTGGGGTGGGGAGGGGGAAAGGAGGGTTGGTTGCAAGGACATAATTCAACTGTGATAGATAAATGGACAAAAAGGAGTTGGGGATATTGGGCAGCTCAAGTGAAATCCTTGTCTTCTGGGGCCTTGGGATGAACAGATGCAAAAATGGGATTTCAGCACAGTTTAAAACAAACCAACAGACAAAGTATTTTACATCTGCTTCTGACCCCCCCCCCCCCCCAATAAAAGTTTCTTCCATGTTTACTATCTGAATAGCTTCATGACTATGCTTTTTTGGTAAAATTAATGGGATCTGTTAAGGACATCACTATGATATGCACAATGTTAATTTAAAAATTTGAGTAGAAATCAAGGCCACATGAGGCCTTCAAGGAGTCCCTCTATTGGACTAGGTTTTTCTTTTCACAAATAGGTAGTAATTTTCTCCTCAAAAATTAGATATTGATTCTAAATGTATGCATAGAAGCTTTTCTATCTGTTGCTTAATTGCAGTTGCAGTCTCATTTACATCCCCCCAAAACTCATACAATAAATACATTCCTTTTTTCTTTTATTTGTTCTTATTGCAGTCTGTTTCTTATTTAAGGAAGCATTGTTTTTTAAACATGCGCAATAGGCTATGCTGCTTTAAAGCAAACGTTTTTAGCTTTTGGTTTTTATACAGGTGTCACCTTTACTACTTCTCTAGATACTGTGTTTCCTCTAATTACACCTGCAGAGCAGCGGGGCTGGCGGGAGGACCTCTCCCCAGCTGCCACCTTCCCTCGCTCCCCTGGCCAGCGCGAGGGCCCGTGCTCTAGTAGGAGGGAGCGACAGACCCCAGAGTTGTGACTGTTCACAGTGCGCAGTCACTTCTTACTGCTTCGGGAGGGGGAGTCACCTTTCCATGCCTTGATCTAACAAAGAACGGCGAAAAATGTCATTCTCTGTGTTTTGCCTCCTTATCTGGAGTTCAGAGCTAATAATAATAATAATGAAAAACTCATAATATAGCTGTTGTACAAAATGTTATAGACACTTTGTGTAAGGGCTAAATCATGCTAATCATGTTTTTGATTTTCTAACTCTCAAATATTTGTGTGATTTATAAACCCTGCGTTTCCAACATTCAGAATATTTCTTTCAAGCTAAAATACTGTTTTTGTAAACTTTAATTACTTTGAAAACAGAATTGTAAAATAAATTGTAGAATCCAATCATTAAAAATCAAATATAAATGAGAAATGGTTTGAAGTAAAATTCTGCTTCAGAGTTTTAGCTCCTCAGAGACCTTAAGAAGAGAGAATCAAAAATCGGTTTCTAAGCTGCCTGGAAATGCTAGGATGAGCATGTCTGAATGGAATTTTCTTTTTTTCTAACATATGTTTATTTGTGTCATCCCCTTCCCCACTAAAACAGGAAACAGTCCTCAAGATAGCCCTAGAAACTTCTCTCCCAGTGCCTCAGCCCACTTCTCTTTTGCACGAAGGTAAGAATTTATTTGTAGTAAGTATTCTGTATTTTGCATAGAGGAAATGTTGCTGGACCCGGATATGAAATGATGGCTGCCAATACGTAGCTCTATCTGTCAAGTCAATCACTGAGAATGATTAGCTCTAGCTCTGTTACGTAAACTCTCTTAAACCTCAGTTGCAACAAAGTTGTACTAGATGATTGGTACAATGCAATCATACCTTTCTAAATTAAAAAGAAATTTTTTTGTTAACGGACTTTTAATTGCAATAGATTTGATTCAGACGATAAAATCAGAGTTGTTATCTCCTCATCCACTGAAATTTGGAGAATTCTCGAGCTACATCGAGTGCCCCCCCCACACACACACACGCCTGAGAGGTTGTGAGGCGCAGAGTCTACCAGCGCCCCACCGCAGAACAGATGGAGCAGGAATTCCTGAGTTCTGTCCTGGTTTTCCTGGCAGCAGCTCTATTGTCACCACAAATTTAACATCTGACCTTGACCTGCTTCACTGTCTCTACAATTGAGAGTCATCTCTATTGTAGGAGTGTTGTGAGGATTAATTAATGTTGGTAGAATTTTTGAAGATAGAAAGTGAATTTGAAGTGATATATGAAGTAAATTATTATTATTAAATGAACCATAACCCAAGCTGATAGCATGTCACGGGAGACTGCCTAGTCGTGCCAGTGTGGTTCCATATCACTTAACACCTTGTCAGCCTACCTCGAATAATGTGTTCATTAACTCTAAGCCTGGGAGAGTAGGTAGATTTTATATGTTGACTCAGGAGTCTATATGCAAAAATTGAGATTGGAATGCTGTGGCTGTTTTTTGTCTATTGAACAGTGTCAGGTATGTAGCTGTTGCATTCTCAGTTAGACAGCGCTCGCTAGTATAGCTTTATTTCCTCTATTTCAGGAGTTTAAGTTGTACACAAAAATTTGCATAAGTAGATGTAAGGAAACGCTTTATACTTTTTAAAAGCTGCAAAGGGGGGAGAAAGCTTTACTCCTGTATTCCTTTTATTCTTATTTGAATCAAACTCACTTTAAATGTGCAGCTTATAAAAAAGGAATCTTTCTTACGACTCTTCTTCGCTTTGATAGTATCTATCCAAGAGGAAAGATGTATCTTTTTAGATTGCTTCTTTTGGACATATTTTTAGAAAGATTCATTAAGCCCTGAAATAGCTTGTAATGGAAAAACCAGATGTGAAAAATTGTGAACATTATTTAGAAATACAGCAGACAGGAAATAGTTTTCCCATCCCACCAGTAATCAACAGAAAGTTGAAATCATTATGCTTCTGTGAACCTTAAAATTCAGGAGGAAAAAATGAATTTGTCTATCAGAGTTTCATTTTGACTTTGACCATTTTTAGAGTGTTCTAAGGGCATTGCAATGTTGTTAAGTTCAAAATGAAAAGTTTTAGCTAGCACAAGAAGTTTCTGCGATTTCAGACAATTTCACCACTTCTGTGTGATTCAAGAAATTTCTTTAAACCAGTTTCCTATGGAAACTTTTTTGTTGTTTACAGCAAAAATGTTTGATAGCACTAAGTTTAAAACAATGTTTGTATAGAATTTTCTTAGCATTTTGGTATATGTGTCATGGTTATCTTCATATAACCTGTAATGGGACACATGTTGATAGTCAAAGGGCCTGTGTGTATATTGCAGCTGTTCTCAAACTCATGAGTTTATTCCTTTTCTGTTTTGTGATACTTAATGAAGGTACAAAGGAAGGGAAGGGCAGTGTGCGGGTGTGTATGTGCATGTGATACGGTGTATTGAAGGAGCAGAGGTGAGGTGATACAAGGTGTATGGATAGTCCTTTTTCATCCACCCATCCCAGTTGGTGGGTACATCAAAAAACTGGGGAAGTGTGAGGAAGAGAGGGGCAGACCAAGGCAATGGTTTGGAGGTGTCCCGTGGGAAAGGACTGCTGCTGGGTAGCTGTTTCACATCCCATGCAGCCCAGGCCAGGCAGCGGCAGAAGAGAGTTGCAGCGCTGCGTCAGGGAGGTACCTGCCCCTCCGCCACGGTGCTGGCCGCCGTTCTCCAGCTCCCTCGTGCTGTGGCAGAGGCCGCGGCCTGGCTCTGCCACGATGGTGGAGGGAGGTAGCTGTGCTTCTGGTAGCAGCCAGTTAGGCCTCTTCTGCCAATACATAGGAGACCAGCATTTAGCAGCCTGTGGGTTGCCAACAGATCCTGCTTTGCCAAGCTTCTGGCAAATGGATAGGCCTGTGCTGTAGTGCAGAGGGCACAGTAGGGTGGTCTGGAGGAAGATGCTCAGGTGCTTGCTATACTTTTATACATTCTTGGAGATGTTATTTTCCATTCTCTGCTTCCCAGGTACATTGTGTGATATCCCGTTCCCATCTCCCATGGCCCTTCTGACTGGCAATCGCTGTGTTGATGCAGGATCCCTGTTCAATCTAAATCATTTAGTAAGGAAGTATTTTCTGTCTCACAGCTGCTGAATATACAGGTCTCAGCCATGCTTAAATACCTTCCAGGTTGTTTTTTTATTAACTGTGAACAAATTTAGCTTGTGCAGCTGAGACAAAAGGGAGGAAAAAAAAACTTTTTGAAATCAAGAAATCAAACTTGAGATTAGATTTTTTTTGTACTGGTTGTAAAACAAAGCTTGAATTCACCTATCTCTTCTCCCCCAGTATCATATTGTGTATTACTAAAAACAAATCCTATTTTGTTATTTATATATGTATTATTTTGCTTTTTTTCTTTAACATATTTGATATAATTGTACTCCAGTCATGGGCACCGAAATGACAGGTAAATGTTGCCTCCTCAAAAATCTAAATAGCAATCCCATAGTTGTTTTTTGATTTGTGTCTCTGAATATTTAAATTCCATGTTGTCTCTGTGTAGATCATCTGAAGTTATGAAAAATAGAAATTGTGTTTGCCTATGAATTTTTTTATCCTGAAAAAGCATGATTTTAGCAGAAAAGTAGTTTTTCCTGATCTACATAGATCTTTCAAAAAGTTGAAGTTCTAACCTAACCATTCCAGTTACGTGACGCTAGTTTGCTGGTATCCTGTCCTGATGATCCCTCGTATTTCAAACTGACTGTGCTGGTTATTCTATGGTTTAGAGCATTGTGGATTGTGTTTGTTCCCAAATTTTTAATTTGCTTCTCATTAGTTTGCATCTAATGGACCAGAGAGTTATGAAGACTCCTTGTGTCCATTTTTTAGTGCATATTCATGAGAGAGAAGTTCTGTGGATCCGTTCATTTGCTTTGTAGTTGTTTCATCTCATAGATTTTAACTAGAAAAATAAAATGCACCCTAAAAATCCCAAAGCCTAAGTCATGCTTGCTTAATGTTTGTTTATTGTGATCCCCTGTGAAAGTTTACTTTCTATTAAAAACCCTGTTTGTATCATGCTTTTGGAATGCAGTTTTACACAATAACACTTTCACAGATGTTTCTGTGTAAGGATACTGCCGTGTGCATTTGCTAACTTCAGTTTCACAACAGGACTGATGGTCGCCGCTGGTCTTTGGCTTCCCTCCCTTCTTCTGGCTATGGTACAAATACACCCAGCTCAACTGTTTCTGTAAGTACCTACTTTGCTGTGCAGATAGATTTCTATTATAAGCTGTATCTTCTCAAAAGTAGCTTACTTCTTGCAGGACAAGATAATGCAAGTTTGGTTACCGTTGATAGACTTGGAATCAACTTGGAAAACATAACTTTTACATTCTAGAAATAGAGAAAAACTTAAGGCAACGTATGCTTTGCTTAGAGATCTTTCTTTCTGGAAGGGAAGTAGTATTTAACTGCCCCCTTTTGATCTGTAGATCGCTATGAGGGGAGTCATACTGCCTTATTTTTACCATCTAGATGTTAGGTATGCAGTCTGAGTGAGGCTCCCTTGGTAATGAAAGAGAAAGCATCCCACAACATGAGTCATCTGTCCTACCTTAGACTCCTGTCTCAAGATGGGATGAATCAGGCATTTGCAGTCTCTCTACTTTGACAATGGTGAGATGTTAGTGCATAATGTTGGATGAGATATTAGCTTTTTGGATGGCTATAATTAGAAGAGATCAATCCCTTAGGATACACAATAAGATAAATGTGATAGTCTATGTTGTTTGTTTTTTGCCTGTTAGATCAATCATTTTGCCTTAAAACTGATCTCATTTTGGACTGACCTGCCACCCACCTCCACCTGTGCTTGCACTATCTGCATTGTGAAATGCATAATGGCAGTAGGTGAGATCCTGCTTTGTTACTTAGTAGCTTGGCAGCCAGAGAAATGTGAATCTGTACTTTTGCACATCACATACAGCTCTGCTGGAGAGGAAGCATTGGGTCATGTTACAGTCTGGAGCTAAGCAATCCCTCTTGACAGTCACACCTGAGAGACTGGGGAGATACTGCTGCGGATGAAGCCTGCTTCAGAAGTGGCAGATAGTGGCCATTTTGACACTTACTGCATCTCCTACAGCAGAGGCCTTCGTCATTGTATATCCAACTATGGCTCCTCAAAAATTCCTAGTTTTATCTCTTCAGCCTTGTTTTGCACCTATAGGCTTGCATCTTTAACAAAAATACTGTTTTATGCATGGTACGTAATATTATTGGAGACCTTTTATATGATTTCTTTTTTTAATACTTCTTTTACAATTTAAGTAGGCTTTTTCTTACCTTGGGTGTGTTCTATTACTCTTGTGAAGATGGTGAGTTCCTCATCCTGTACACTGATAAAACTTGACTATTATATTATGATCAACTCTCTTAATTTTGTCTGCAAAGGTTTCTGGAAAATTTAGCCAATTCTTTGTCTGTTGACTTCAAATCAAGTTGGGGGATTTTGTGCATCTTAAGAAGTGTTCTTCAGCAACACTGATTCTTGACCTCTACTTTTCTTCTCGTGTAAATCTTGCTTTTGCCAAGCAAATTGCCTGATTTCACGTTAATTCCCTAACTAGTTTCTGTAGTGCATGTGTACACATCTCTCATTGGAACTAGATCAAATGTGCTGTGCTATTGACTTGAAATACATTGACATGAAGGAGGTTATGTCAGATGGTAAGTAATTGCTATAGCAGTCCCATTGTTGTTATAAGAAACAGACTTGTGCTAAAAAGGAAATGAAAAACTATGTGTTGGAAACATATCAAAATACAATTCTGATTTCCAAGCTATAGGCATAGGCTTTTTCCTTGACTGTCTGCAATTTTAAAATGGTAATTCTAGTTCATTTACTTATTTCTGGGCTCCCACTTAGGTTTACCAACTATTGTATGCATGCTGGACCATGGAATAGTTTTATGTTATTTCCATACTTCTTATGAAAAAGTATAGTGCTGTCATATATGGACTTAGAAATCTTAATCTCTGTAATAGATTGCTTGTTGAGTCCTCATATTTCCTGACTAGACCACATCCTATAGATATAAAATAGATGTATTCCTTAGCATTGAATGAACAGCTCCTGAAATGCGGAAAGAAATCTGGGTTTCTTTGTGGTGGTGGTGGGGGGGGGGGGGTTGTTTTGTTTAATAAAAAAGTTTGAATATTGTTGAAGAAACCAGGAATATAAAATTGATGCCCAACATTTCTATCTTTTTTTTCCTGTTTGGCTGTTGGACTGCTTCTTTTTAATTTGTCCTCCACTGTTGATGCACCTTGTAAAAGCACTGCTACAACCTCTGAATTTTAAGACGTGGTCGCTATTTCTTTGCTACTCAGAAAAGATCCTTTTCATTTTTGCTTTTTACCCACTGGATGTTATACTTGAATCAGAAAATGAAAACTGGATGTGTAGCTCATCTAATTGGTTTTATGTACTTTGTCAGAATCTGAAACAGCTAGCCCTGTGCAGCCTCTTCCTCTGTATCTTTACAAGTTCATAGAAATGATGAGAGACCACTCCACAAACAGTAGCCTAAGTGTACCTGCAACACAATTCCTTTTCAATACAGGATAAATAAGATCCACTTAATTCAGAGATTTATCAATTTTAGACCAGGAACAGTTTTTACGTGTTGTAATGGAACAAAACTTTGATCTTTATGATCAACTGAAGGTCAAAGCGGGGACAGAAAGGTCTGTAGTAATCATGATTTTTGTTCTGATGAACGCAGCGCACTGTGTCTTGCTAAGCCTCTTTTTTCGTAACTTTTTTTATATTGAGAGTGGTGAGATTGAAGTTAATGGAAGTTCATGGGTTTAGAAATGGTGGAAGTACCACATATTCCAGTTCTCACAATGGAGCTGAAAGTAAATGGAAATGGCTCCTGCAAAGTGTGTTTAATGGAAAGAAAACTCTTGATTTTTCATATTCTAGCAAAGATGGATCTAGTCTTTCCAGTTAAAGAGATGTGGTAGAAGAGATCTGTGTATCTTTAGGAGAGCAAACCTGTAAAACCAGTAAAATGAGAATATTTAGTTGCATGTTATTGCTGGTAGTTTATACTTTTGGAAGCTTATTCAAATGGGGAAGTAAGGTAGGGAGGTGAGGAAAGCCTTTGGGGCTGCGTTAGGTGATACTGGCTCTGAATTTGTCCTGTTGCTTGAATAAGTTGCCTTCTCATGATGTGCTGAGATTATGCATTTTAAATATATACTAAATCTTAAATAATTTTTGAAGAAGCTATTCTTCTTGAATGTTATGAGAGCTAAATAAGAGTTTTGCTATGAGAATTTGGATTTGTGCAGAGGTCTGAATTCAAACCTCCAAGAAAACAAGGTCTTTGTCTGTGATGGTCCTGAGGCGACTTGGTGACCTTAGTGAAAGAAAGATTTTCTCTTTAATCCTGTTGCATCTAGATTCCCTGACACCTTTTATGAGGAAAAGCATGATGTAGGTTATTGTCCTCCTCATTTCCCAGAATCTCTTGAAGTGTAAGAGAGAGAAATTGATTTTGCAGAAATAGGCATGTGTGATAGTTTCTACTGGGTAATTATTGTGCTAGAGTATCTTTTAACTTGTTGAGTATGGCTTTAGGAAATATGCCATAAGGTTAACTGCAACTACCTGTCGTAGTGTGAGGTAAGAAAGAACTTGTTTATGCTGTGTGCTGAATTATGTGCTAAGACTGAAACTCGTGAGTGAGTTACTGTGGCTTGACAAGTTACTGTGCATCAAGAGTACTGCAATAAATTCTTGATGCGCATGCTTCTTTGCCTGCAGCAAAGGCAAGATATTGCAGCCTCACTAACTTTAACTTGTTCTAATGTGATGTAATTTTCCCATGTAGACCAGTCCTGTGAGAGTTAACCTTTCCCAGTAGTGTGGTGTTTTTTTCTTTTTCTTTTTATCCTTTTTTTTCTTTTAACAAATGACTTCTCGAGGACTGGCGTGATAATGAATCTTTTCTTGAGTTCGCAGGATTTAGGATAGGTTCACCTTTTACCACATGAGTTTCTAAGAAATTATGAAGACTGTCTAGTTTCTGTGCTTAACAGGCTGGATATTACCTGCTGACCTTAGCAATGTAGGGCAACACCCGTACAGTAATGAAGTTTATTGATTTGCCTCACTTGCGATGATACAGCAAAGAAGTTCTTATTGTGCTGGCCGCCAATAAAGAAACAGCCAGGCAGGGGCCTTGGTGCCCTTTATGAGAAGCCAGAGAAGAACAGTAGTTTGCACAGCATGAAGACTGACATACAGAAGAATCTCACTTTGTTGAAAAAGTCACCTGCAGGAAAGGTGGTCTCTCATGCCCCCCCCCCCCCATTCCCTCTGTTCCCCCCAAGTAAAATATAGGGTATGTCTGCATGGCACCAAGCAGCACAGTGCAGTGATACAAAGATATCTGTGATCAAGCTATTCTGGAAACCAGCTTTGATACCAGAAACAGCATCTCACTGTCTTTTCACTAATAAGTCCTAATTAGCAAGCTTGTTTGTAAATGTATTGCGCTATGTACACATTTTTTATGAGGACATCAAATGCAGGCTCATTGAAGTTTGAGATTCAACACCGAACATTTCGTGTGGCTCCGGTAGCAATGCTGTGTAAAAGACAGGGAAGTATGATAGTATTATCATCTGCTCTGCATTGCTTTGTATAGTATGTCATTTACTTGCAATTTTGCAAGGCTGGTTATTGTGGTAAAACTTCCAGTCTCATAACTGTTTGTATCTTGCATTTTTAAACTAAGTGGATGGTTTAAATGTAATTTTTCATTTTTGTCACTCATAGAACCTATCTTGATACATGTATTAAGTTCTTTTGCTTCACTTTAGATATACAGGCTTTTTATTTAAAAAAAAAAAAAGCGTTTGAATATTTTCAGCAAGAATTTGGATTATATTTAATTTTTTTTAATGAGGCATTTATAATGTCTTAAAAGCAAATTTAGACAGCTGAATACTTCAGTATTTAGAATTGCAATTTGTGTTGTGCCAGTAATTTGTACTCTATTGCTATCATACTTATTCTGTCCTACTGAAATAATTAATTTTCAGTAGGCCCTTTTTTAAATGTTTTTTAAATGTTGGTGTGTATTACTGGCACCAGATGTCGTCTTTGCCTTAGACTGAGAGAATTTAAACTTTTGAAATGCAATGTCTCTTTCTTCTGGGGCTAAAGTAGTTTTATATTTGCTATATGTTTAGCTCATGAAGTCAAGACTAATTATTTTCATCTTTCAACTGGTAGTCAAGCATGAGAAAAAGCAGCAGTTTATAAATTAAATGGCTTTGTTCATGAGCAGTGAATACAGTCTTGAAAGTGTTTTTTCAGCCTGAAACTTCTGTTCTCTGTTCTTGTAGTCATCCTGTTCCTCTCAAGAGAAGCTACACCAGTTACCATACCAACCAACACCTGATGAACTACATTTTTTATCTAAACATTTCTGTACCACTGAAAGCATTGCCAGCGATAGCAGATGCCGGACCACTCCAATGCGTCCTCGGTCCAGAAGCCTCAGGTGAGTTTGTCTGTCTGGAAATAGTGGTTGAACCTAAGTTTATAAACTTCTGAAGCATTATGGTTTTGTACATTGGCATTCACTGATTATTGCTATTTTCAAAATAGCTGTAATGTAATACAAGAAGTAAGGAATTTGAGGCTGAACAATAATCCTCTTAAATTGTTTCTTAATACTACTTAAATTGTTGTTTCGATCATTGATTATTTCAGTGGTTAATATTGTATGGTAGGGCTTAAAGGATGTAGCTGATAACTTCCATCTACATGAACTGTCCTGTTGAACTAGTCATTACTAATCTGGCTGTAGCTCTGATTTGGTTCCAGCGTTCAAAGTATTTACAGAATAGAACCCTTCTTTAGAGAAGTAATTTTAAATTTATTTATATTCTAGGACTGTTTAGAAAGAAATGGGGTAAAGAGCTAAGGGGTGGGAGGAATGCATTTGTTTACTGTCTTTAACTAAGATGAATTTTGGTTGCTTGTTTCCTAAAGACTAGGCCTCTTCTGCTTGCTTTCCCCTGGCTGCTTGTGCAAATGTGTTTTATCCAAGATCAGAATAGGTTAGATGGTATGTGGAAAATGCAGAACAATATTACAGATAAGTTTTGAAGAACTAGAGAAGAAAAGGAGGTATTATAGTTTTAATTGTTGTATCGGTCTTTTCAGAGTTTTAAAAATAGTTCTACAGGTATACAGAAATCCAGGATTCACCATTTCATTGTAATATATCTTATGTCTTTCTTGATTTTTACTTTATTTAAAATTCTGTGTTAGACTGTTGTGATAAATGAAGCTGTTACCGGCGTGAAACAGCAGACTAGTTACTAAGGAAAAAGGTTTCTTCATTAGAAGATTACAAATGTAAAAAGTTTTATATGTATTGCCATGTTTTTCAATTTCTGCTTGTTTTTTTTAACATTTTAAGAATTAAAATCTTCCATTTCAACTCTCAGAGCATGTACAATCACTCTACGGGGAAAAAAGACAGAGGTATTTTCAGAAAGCTGATGATGCTGCAGGAGTGTTGTGATGAAATTATGTCCCTACCATGTCCTCAGTATTTCTAATTTGCCTATGGGTGTAGGTAAAAGATTGTTCATGTCAGTTAAGGAATCTACTATTGTGATATATTCAGGCAGATGTTATTGCTCATTTTTGCCCTTTAGAAAACCAGAATGCAGTTCTTCTGTTCATGCAAGAACACATTATGATAAAAATTCTCCTAGAAGATGGCACTGCCTTTGTGGGATCTTTTTCTTGATACACCACATGATTGTGTTGCCATTCAGAGGGGACATCAACAGAATGGAGAGATAGGCAGTGAGGAACCTCATCAAGTTCAGTAAAGGGAAGTGCGAAGTCCTGCAGCTGGGGAGGAATAACCCTGTGCACCAGTACAGGCTGTGGGGACTGACCAGCTGGAGAGAGGCTCTGCAGAGGAGGACCTGGGGTCCTGATGGAGAACAAGTTGACCATGAGCTGCCCACATGGCCTTGTGCCAAAGAAGGCCAGTGGTATCCTCGGCTGCATTAGGTAGAGTGTTGCCAGCAGGTTGAGGGAGATGATCCTCCCCTTCTACTCAGCCCTGGAGAGGCTGCACCTGGAGTACTGTGTCCAGTTCTGGGTTTCCCAGTACAAGAGAGACATGGAGCTACTGGAGCAAGTCCAGTGGAGAGCCACTAAGATGATTAAGGGGCTGGAGCATCTCTTGTATGAGGGAAGGCTGAGAACTGGGCCTGTTCAGCCTGGAGAAGGAAAGACTGAAGGGGGATCTTATCAATGTGTATAAGTATCTGAAGGGAGGGTATAAAGAGGTTGGGCCAGACTCTTCAGTGGAGCCTGGCGAGAGGCAATGGGCACAAACTGAAACATAGGATCTGAACATGAGGAAAAACTTGTTTACTGTGTGGGTGACTGGGCACTGGAGCAGGTTGCCCAGAGAGGTTGTGGAGTCTCCTTCCTTGGAGATATTCAAAAGCTTTCTGGACGCAGTGCTGGGCAATGTGCTCTAGGTGACCCTGTTTGAGCAGGGGGATTGGACTAGATGATCTGCAGAGGTCCCTTCCAACCTCAGCTGTTCTGTGATTCTTACTCTGTGTCTTTTAGACCAGGCTGAATGGGTCAGTGTCACCAACCCAGGAAAATGAGATGGACCTTTCTAAAAGAAATGGTAACTGACTATATTAGCCAAGGCCATGGGTACCTTTTATGAATTGTTTTCCTGCTAGTCTCATGCTCGTCTTCAGGCACAGTGCTCCTGGTATTGAGGGAACCTATGTGTGTGTATAGCACTGTTCGTAGGGAGTTGCTGCCTTTATTTGCCAGTTAGATTGGAAGTAAATTGTGTCATTTTGATTTTTCTTTTCTGATCTGTTTAAAAAAAAAAATCTTGAATTCTTCTCAACACTTTTTACTTGTAGCTTGCATTTTTACTTGGTCAGGTTACACTGTTTTGACTGTATGTTACCTTCAAAGGGACAGGTATAGTTATACACATAATTGGTTGTTGTCTCCCGAGTTAAATATATTTCAATGTCCCTTTAGAGAAAAAGGTAATGTCATGAGTATTACAAAACTGTCTGTATCCTGAAGTGCAGTTATAAACTAAGAAAACGTTGACAGTTAGAGGAGCACATGAAATAACCTTAAATGCCTGGTCAGAAATAGCAGAAAGGGACTGCCTGTACAATTGATTAGAGAATGTAGCTTTCCAGTGAAGTCTATGCTAAATAAACTGTACAGAAATATAAAAACCAACTCTAATTCATGGTAAGACAAATTAAAAAGGATAATTTGCTTTGCTTGCAGCCCTGGACGTTCTCCTGCCTGCTGTGACAATGAAATAATAATGATGAACCATGTCTACAAAGAAAGGTTCCCAAAGGTAATGAATTATATTTAAGATACCCCGTATCTAAACTTAGAGGAAACATAGGCTCTAAGTGAGTGGCGTTTTTGTTATGGGAACTAATGATCCAAGCCTGTAATGGCTTTCATAAAGCATCACCAAGCTCTTATTGTCACAATGAAGAAAAACCCTGCTGAGAACTGGACATTCAGTTGGCAAAGCTGCTGAACTGGTTTTGAAATGAATTGTACTGGTAATATATTCTGCTGATTGGAAAGCTGTGATACACTTGATTTCAGTAGTTGGTGTATAGTTGCAGTAAGTTTATTTTAGATTAGAACAGAACACATTTCTGTTGTTCAGTATTGCACAGCATTCACTGATATACCTGCAAATTCCTTTCTTCAGTGGCATTTCTTCTATTTCCTTAACGCTCTTTATATACTTATTTTAATAGTGAAGGGTTAGGAGGGTTTCACTACAAGATACCAAATGAGAAAAGGTTGCTGTCATGTCCAGAGGTCTGGGATACAGATGAATTCGAAGGTGCAGGCATGTTGCTAGGAGCACTGCATTCTCAGTTGCTCCTAGGAGTTTGATGTTTCCTGAAAAATAAATAATATAAAGTAAAGCTGATACAGTTCCAAAACGTGCCTACAAAATAGGAGATCTGAAATATGAAGAGGTGTTTGTCTGGATTTGCAGAGTGGCTGAGCAATACTCTGAACTATGAAATGACCCACTTGTTTCAATGGGTGAGATATGAACTAAGAGGTGTTGGTTTACTATTTAATAAGAAAAATACTGGAATGTCTTTAGTAAGTATCAGCAATTGTGTGAGAAATGGAGATTTGGTTCTGTAAAGCAGATGCATCTAGTAACCTGCGTGCACATATTACAGGATCTGTGAGCCTGTGTTTTTATTGGTTAATGTTCTTTCAAACACTACCCAGGGAAGTAGTTTCACGGTATAACCTGTATGAAAGGAAGGAAGATGCTCTGGTTTGTAGTACCTCCAGTTTTAGCAGAACAGACAAAGGAGACCTCTGTGAGTTTTCCTTTTTTATTTTGACTTGAACTTAAGGGTTTACTGTTGTAGGTGTTGCTCTAGTTCTGCTTTGTGTTCATCACAAGATTACTGCACAGTGTATCGCAAGTGGCAGACATCAGGGAGGATATGCATAACAATAGTAAGGCTGTTGCTTTTTTGCCCCAGTAATGTGGGGAAATGTCATCTGTCATTTTGCCTCTCTATTTGCTTGCTTTTTTTGCTTTAGCCATTTCATGTAGTGTGCCAAAATATCTTAGGCAACACAGAAATGTTGTAAAATCAGAAGCACACTTTGACATTGTTAGAATTTCAGGAAGGGCTGATTTTTTTTGTATCATGTGTGTGCTTGTATGTAGGCCACAGCTCAGATGGAAGAACGGCTTCAGGATATTATAACAAATCATTCCCCAGATAACGTCCTTCCCCTGGCAGATGGAGTGCTCAGTTTTACCCACCATCAGATCATAGAACTGGCGCGAGATTGCTTGGATAAATCCCACCAGGGCCTCATCACGTCACGATACTTCCTTGAATTACAGCAGAAATTAGACAAATTGCTACAGGAGGTATGAGCCATGAGATTACTCTTATCTTTGGTTGAAAAATGGTTTAAATCTGTTTGCCTAAGAGTTGTTGCCTTGAAATAATCATGACTGTTGCACTCAAATAATTGTGAAAGTGGTATTCATAGCCATTTTAGTCTGCATAATGACCATTACAAGGACTATAAGGCATCCTAGTGTACTACTCTGGGATAAATGGGTTATAAAGATTTCAGGAACAATAGCATTTTGTTATGCATCGGAAGTTATAAATTACTTAGAGAAGTGTGTGTATAAGCCTTAAATGAGGAGACTTACAGTTCTATTTACTATGGATAAATGAGGAAAGATATACTCTTTTCCCTTTATCAACCCTACTAATTGCCTGCTGCGTTGAGAAAGCAAACAGCAGCCCTGCTACAGTTAGCTGCTATTAGCTGAAGGTTATTTAATTATTTAAAATATTCTTAATATTCCTTTCATAATTAAACTGTTTATTAGCAAAAAAAAAAAAAAAAAAAAAAAAATCAGTTCTAAAAGTGTTAAAAAAAAACAAACTTAAATTAGTCAGCTAAATGGATGAGAAAAACTTGGTACTTGACTGAGTGAATGTACCATGGTGTAAGTCACTATAATTTATAAATACATAATTTTTAAAACGAGGATTATGTTAGATGCTATATTGCTGTTTGTGCAGGATTCACACACAATGATTGACAGTGCATTATGACCCAGAGTTTCTGAGAGACCAGCAGATTGGATATTGACTTGAAATTTGCCAAGTGAGATGTTAAGATACCCTGCCTGTCTTTATTTATGTCTTTTCCTCTGCTTTTTTTGAAATGCAGGAGCAGTTTCCAGAGGTTTTGGTTGATTCTTTCTGTGCTGCTTTTTTGTTAACTTCTATTTAGCAAATAGCTATTTTTTCTTTTAATAATTTCTACAACTGCTGAATTTTGAACTTTTTCTTTTCATAAAGGAGTGTAAAAATTGACACATCAATGAAGTATTTGTGGATTACTGAAACTCTGTTTTTCAGTCAGGGAACATTCATGGCACTTTTCTAAATAATCAAAAAGAAATTTGAACTAATGACCCTGTTGTGAAATGCTCATTTTTATGATACCAAAGTGCAGTCAGAGTTGGCCAAGATACTGACTGGAGATACCTGACTATGAATTAAGTTATGCTAGTGTTAGTGTCATAATGCAAAGAAACATGTCTTAAAAGTTAAGATTCACTGAATCATGTTAACAGTAATGTGTTAAGTGTGTTTAAAATGGCTGTGCAGTAAGTAGAGCTTAGAGTATAAGTTGGCTCATTCAGTTAAAAAAAAAAAAAAACCAAAAAAACTCTAGTGAGTTATTTTCCAAGCTGTATATAAAACAATGCATCAGTCAAAAAAAAATCATTCCTATCATATTCTGTAATGCAGATTTTGTATGATGTAAGTTTCTTGCTTTGTAACAATTTAATTCCTTAAATTATTCAAAGTAGCTTTTGAGTACCTGTCAATAATTTAACATGAGTATAAGAAAACTTGTTCTTTGCACAACTGAGTTATGAGAACTCAGTTTTCTTTGGATTCTTGTGATACATTTGTTATTGGTTCCCAGCTGTGACATTTGGCAGAAAGCTGCATCTCCTACTGCTACTTGGCATGCTGTGATTGCTTTACATAACCAGGGAGAGACTCCCCCGAGGCTTGAGCAGTTTGGTTCGGCTGACATTTTTTTAATTCTAACGTCAAGGTCAAGGGGATCTGAAAGCTTTCCTGCTTCATCCCTCTTTCACATGTATTGAATTTTCTGTTCAGATACATATTTAGGTGTCTACAAAGCCATACAAAGTTGCTTTAAATATTGCTCATGATTAAAATAGGCAGGCGTTTTGTTTACAAAAGAGTTCTCTTTGGGCTTAGTGTGCAGAATAAATATGCTTGTGTCTGATTAAGGTTCTTCCAAAACCTATTGCAGAGTGCTAGATTGGTTCTTCCGTGTGTGTGCGTGTGTGTGCACGCGTGTGTGTGTGTTTTGTTTTTTCTAACTTCATAGATTAATTGCTCTCAGAATATGTGGGGGGGGGGGTCAAATTACAGTGCTGAAGTTGAGGAGGAGTTCCACTATGTAGCTTTATGTTTTCTGTAGACTTTTTAATACCGAAAATATAATTTAAGATAAATTATCTATGTAAAGTACCTAGTTGTTCATATTAATCACTTTCCAAATGTTAGCTGGTTAGTTTTCTTTGAATTCTCTTCATGGTTTTGAATGAGCGAGAGGGTTAGGAAAAACTGTGGTCTACAGTTTCTGCTGTTCAGAACAAAGAAATGCTTTGTTTGATATTTGAGTGAAAGGCTATCAATATATTTTAATCAGAAGAAAGAGCATATGGCATTTTTGTGTTCACTAGGGTCCTTAAATTATACCCTTCGTTCTTAGATAAGAAAGCTTGAAAGAAATTTGAAATGCAGTTCAGACCCTTGTGCAAATCTCTTCAAACCTTCCAGAAGCAATTTTTTTGTATGTATTCTTTTATAGCGTTATTCCCCCTTTGTCACTGTCATCTTTGCAGAACTCAGTTTCTCATTGTCTCGTCTTTCTGCACATACCTGTATTTGGCGCCTCTGTGCAAGAATTAGCATAGTCTCCTATTTGTAGGTCATTTTAGTATGATGTGTCCATAGGAAATGATTTTCAGTTGGGCATGGATGTTACTTACATTTATTGATATTACGTATGTCAGCTCTCTTTTCATTCTAAAATTAATAACTAAAGCTGGGAGACAGTTGTACGTGTAGACAAATGTTGTATTGAAATGCACTCTCTTCTTATCTAAAACTGATAGTACTAAGTTAAGACATGCAGATACTGTATCTATTTGAAATTGTAGTCACTTTTGTTATTACAATGTTAGAATTGTACACATGGGAGGACTTCAATTTGAAGTGATAATGTTGCTTCTTTGCTCAAATCCTTGTTATTTCAGCAGGCATTTTGAAAATCAATTACTGTTTGAAGTGCATGCTTCAAAACCTGCAAGAGGTGTCCCAAATTTCCTATAATCCCACTTTTCTGAGTTGAGTATTGAATAATTATCCCTTTCTTTTCCTCTTTTAGGCTCAAGAGCGATCAGAGAGTGGAGAACTGGCATTTATTAAGCAACTAGTGCGAAGGATCCTAATAGTTATTGCTCGTCCTGCTCGCTTATTGGAATGTCTGGTAAGGTGATCCTTACTGTAAGTAGATTTCTTACTTGTTACGATGGGAAAATTCATTGGTTAGTATTGAAGGCCCTTTATACTTTCTTTTTTTCTTTTTTTTTGAAGCATTCAAAGTACTGGGCAGAGGTTCATTGTTGGCAGGATTCTTTCTGGTTTTTACTCAGAAACAAGGGACTGTCAAGGACCTCCTGCAGTTGTGTTTAGTTCCTTCTATTGCAAATGTAATACCATATATGCTTAAAAATCAGTTGGGTTTTTCTCTTGGTTGTGTTGGGGGTTGATTTTTTTTGTTGTTGTTGTTGGGGTTTTTTTGTTTTGTTTTGGCTTTGCTCTTCTCTTGGGAAGGCTGGTCCACAATCTTATTTGCTCAGTGGTTTTCCCGTCATTGTCATCATTGTTCTTACCAGTTTCAGAATTTTGTTTCACTCAACAGCTGCCTGGGCTATAAGCAGCTTGCAGTCAGCTCTGTAGCACCTGACTGGCAGGGGGGGATGCAGCAAAGGGATACATGGATGTACAGGATGTACAGATACTCTGAGTTACACTGGGGACTAGAAGATAAATGAGAGTTAACCTATGCGTAAGCATAGCACTGATGTTGCCAGACTGGCCTAGCTCGTGAGAGATCACATGGGAGTGTTTCTGCCTTGCTTCCCCATGCTGTGATACCTGGGGTGGCTCAGGTGTGGGAAGTTGCTCATGTGCACCGAACCAATGTGCTGGAGTTGTTCAGTGGAACTAATAAATCCACGGAGAACACAGTGTGCTTGGGAAAATGTTTAGACGTCCAGATACCACGTAAGTACCAGCCTGAGTCCAACAGGCCTGGCGTGCAGCCCGAGCTGACTTTGTTGAGCCACTGTGCTTGCCAGTGCCAGGTTCACAGTATTGACGCTGCACATAGCTATTTGAGGCTGGCAAGGCTCTGCTTATGCGAGAGCCACTAACCTGCTGCTAGACTCAACTTATGCCTGAAAGTGGCATAACTACATTTGCATGGCACTGAATCTGAGCTAGTAAGTCTTTCCAGCCTGGTTTGGCTCTGTGCTGTGTCTCTTCATCTGTGGCACAGTTAATCCATGACCTGGATAGTTCAGCCGTGGGCGTTTTGAGAGCTGACTCTGTTTTGTTTTGGAAACATCATGTCTCAGTATTCCCAGTTGCAATTCGTTCATGACTTAAAGTTCAGAAGAAATCTAAAATAAGGTTTTATGCTCTTAATCAGCATGCAAGTCATATTTAAAAAAAAAAAAAAAAATTCAGGTACTAGAGGAGAGGAGACTAGCATGTACTGCCTTTGCCATTGAATCCAAACCGCAAGCATTACTCCTTTGCCCTGTCCCCTCAAATGTATCATAATGCTCGTTCCACTCTTGAATGGCCTTCCTTGTTCTGTTCTCAGGGTTGATAAAATTTTTCTCCAGCCCTTTTTCTGGTTTCTCATATGATCTGTCTTGTCTTCAGTCTTGTCCGTGCCTTTCTCTATCATCACACATGTGAAAGTACCCTTAAACACATTACCTGTCCTGTTGGCTCGGAGACCTACGCTCCCTGTGACACTTTGTCCATGTCTCCAATGCTCGCTTGTTCTCTACGAGTCCTCACCCCAGCTTCATCATTGTCTTTTAGCCATTTAATTCAGGTTCTCTGCTAGTGACCTTATTGCCTATAGTTCATTCTCTCTAAATGCTAAGCTTTATAGCTGGCTAGTCAAAATCTCCATGCTCTTAGTTCCAAGTTTCTGCCCCTGGAATTTTATCCTAGCTTGCTTGCTTTGCCTTATCGTGCTTCAAGCAGAGCTGCTGCACATCCTGTACCTCCTTTTGCTGGGCCTGCTGAGCTGACTGGAAGGACAGGAATGAGAGGCCAAGAGATGGTCTCTCTCTCTAGTTCTGGTGCCTAGCTGCATCCAGCTGTTCAGCTTTGCAGAGCAGCAACTGCAGAGAAAGCCAGCACAGCGCCCTCGGAGTATTCCTATTTTGGATGAGATCCTCAGGAGATTTTTAGCTGCAATTTAACAAGTCTCTGCAGAGTATGTTTCTTCAGAGGCAGGTAGCTTGAAACAGTTTAGGCAGACCGTCACAAAAAACACATTTCCAATGCAAGAAGGTGCTAAGCCTACCCTGTAAAGGTCACTGAAATAGTTTAATCTTGAAAAAACAAATGTTGGATTTCCATAGTATCCCTCTGGAAACCTTTGAATCATACTGGTTGATATTTCAGAAAGTTTGTCTGAAATAGATACTAGGTAGGGAAAACTTCAGCCTCTGTAAGCAAGTTTGTAACACTATAAAAAAAAATCCAATGGTTTTATCACAAGAAGTTTCAGATACCTTAAGGTAATGCTGTCAGTTTGCTTATAGTGCTCTTAGCTGAGAGGTTCATGGTATGTGAGCACCTGTTTATATTCATTTGTTAATCATATGAATAAAGCTTTTGCTTGTTTGGTTTGTGCCAAGAGCTACTGCCAAATACTGAAAGATTTCTTCCGTTTGAAGCGACTTCTGTACATGAGAAATGAAACACAAAAGTAAAAATAGAGACTGGGAAATAAATTCCGTGCTTCTAAGCAAGTGTGTGTGTGTGTGTGTGTGTGTGTGTGTGTATTTTCATGTGATTAGAGCTATTTGTTTTGTCTGACTTACTAGCAAGTGGAGGAGAAGCTTTATAAATATTTGAGCCATTGATGCAGGTAAGGAGAAGAAAATGCTTCCTTGATGAAGGTAGATGGGAACTCCTGGCATGCACCATTGCAGTGTTCTTTAGTGCCAGGGAGTAAGATACAAGTGGTTCGGTTGGGGAATGCAACAACATGTCAGATGAGGCGAGTAAAGCTAAAATAGTGTTTAATGTTTAATACTCAGTTCAGATTTCCAGGCAGCTTAGCAACCTCCTGAGACTTTAAGCTAATAAAGAGAGTCTGGGTATTTCATGTGTTTGTGGAAGATCTGTCGAAGTAGGGCTGGAGATGACGAAAATTGTTTCATGGAAAATAAAATAACCAAGATTGTTTTCACAAGACTGAAAATTCCAAGATACTTCATTTCAGTAAATTGTTTCTCCTCCTGGTAGTTGTTTGGATGTTTCCAAAATGAAAGATGATACCTTAATTTCTCAAGCTGTCTTCCAGGGTGGGATGTTGCATTTCCCAAGTCCTGGATAGCCTAAAGTGCCAGGCCAGGAGCCTTGTGACCCAGCAGACAGACTAAAGCCCAAGGGAGTCATGGCAGGCCAACACATGGTCTGCAGGCATGCTAACCAGCTCAGCAGCCCGCCTCGCTTTTATGGAAATTTTCGAGAGAACTGACTTATGCCAGCAAAAAGTCTGTTACACTGCCTCAGTGTTTCATGACTTAAACCACTTTCACTGGAGAAATTCTTACTGACTCTCACTCTATAAGCATTGCACTTGTCATGATTTATGGTAGACAAGAACATCTTGAAGAGTGTAAGGGATATGTGAGAGGTGGATTTTTTTGTTTTTAACTATGAATTAATACAGGGAGATGGTGTGTTAGTGAGAGTTTATTTAAAAAACAAAACAAAAACTTTTAAAAATTTTTCCTAGTTCATTTCAATTGTTTCCATTTTTGTCATATATTAAGGTATTAAAATAAACTGCAGGAGGCTTAGAGGAAGGCAAGGTTTTGGTTTTCTATTTTTTTCCTCTCTCTTTGAGAGAGACTGTTTGAGGCTTGCCTTTTAGGCATGGGATAGATGATTATAATAATACAGTTGGTTCCCAAAGGAGAATATTTCATTTCCAGATTTGGAACTATTGGGTCAATGAAATTCAAATACTGTTTTCAGCAACTTATTATTTCAGCTTGGCTCTAAAGCTAATGATTTACTTAATTGTATTTTCCATAAAACACAGTACATACATGTTGATTAAAAATACCTCGAATTTTTTTTAGAAGTAAAAGCAGAGAGCAATATATTTACACAGTTTATTTTAGTGGTAGATTTCTATATGCAAGCGGCAGCAGGGAGATGAAGTATTCTGTATGTGACATTTTATCATTGAATGGGGTATTGCTGCTTATAGGTCATTTCATTCTGAATATTATGGGAGGTTTAGGGGGCAGAGAACTTCCTACGCTTATAAGATAGTGCTCTGTAATAATGGTCTGAAATTTCATCACTTACAGGCTCTTGCGTTGTGTAGCAATTGTAAAAGAATAATAGGCTACTAGTAATAGAATGAGGTGTTGTTTTTTAGTAACGGAAATATCAAATGTTTGCAATAGAAGAAGCAAAGAAAGGTTTTATATTAGGTTTTAAGACTTCAGTTTCTGCAAGGAGAATGATGGTGATTATTTACTTTTCTTCTAGGAATTTGATCCTGAAGAGTTTTATTATCTTCTGGAAGCAGCCGAAGGCCATGCTAAAGAGGGGCAAGGTATTAAAACAGACATCCCTCGATATATTATTAGCCAGCTGGGCCTAAATAAAGATCCACTGGAAGGTAAGTGCACCTCCTGGTCCAGCTGTCAACTCCCAGATGCTTTTAGTGAGTTTGATAATTGTGATACTATGTTTGTACCTCAAGAAGTCAAAGGAAAGGCAGTAGAAGAACAAGCAATTCACTAACCTTCACAGTTGGTTCACCAGCTCAAAGGGATTAGAGAGGCTGCCTCAGATTTTCTGGTGTGAATATCCTTCATGAATACATTGTTGCAATGATACTCACATTTAAACCAGCCTGACAATGTAACTTCAGTGTTTCAGATGTGGCTGAAATTTAATGGTTATCCACTGTTATCCAGCCATAGGTATTAATGAAACTGGGCTGAACCTTTATTAGCCCTTCGATGCTCCCACCCTCCCATAGCTTAGACTCCCTGAGGAGAATGTATTCTGTTGCTATTAAAACTGCAAAGATCTATTTTTCCTAAATAATTTCTGTCTATGATGATGACTTTTGTAGGAGAAACTCGGGTTCCCATGGAAGTGCTGGTCGCTACAAAGCATTATTTTGTGGCCTGTTTCATGCTTAAAGGACAGTGCTGGGAAAACTAAGATTACTTCCTTCTCTTAACTAGAACATTTTGTCTTTTCTTCTGACACCATTGGTGATAAATGGAAATTGGTTCATTGTGTTCAGTGTTAGCCCTGCAGGTTGGAAGTCCAGTAGGAATGTCGTCATGGAAAACATGTAGTGCTGTTTGCTTTCCTATTGTGTTATCACCCAGGACAAAAGGAGATTTCTAGGATAGGGCTTGATAACACAAATTATTAGAAAAAATTGTGGTAGGGTTTTATGTATCAGTTTTTATGATGCAAGATCATATTTCATTAAAACAAAGGAGTAGTGTATTTTAGGTGTGTTAGAAGGCTTTTTTGTTCAGCTTAGGCAGCTTGTGAAGTTAGTACTGCCAGATTTTGACAGGAATTTGGTTAGATCTAATTCAGTTGGATATTGTTATAGATGATATTCTTGTTATGTTGAAAGATTTAAAGGAAAAGTACAATTCTATTATTAGTCCTCTTCCTGCCTCCTCACCAGAACATCTTCACCCAAGTCTAATATTATCTTTAATCTGAAAAACACATTATAGCAGCAGCGACACTTTTTGCTTGGATTCAGAGCACAGTAAGAAGGCAGGACACATTGAGAAAATATACATAAAAATTGTTTTCCTTGTGTTACTGGGGAAGATAAAGTAGTAGCTTAACTCTCTGCAAGATAAAGTGGTGTCTGCTGGATTTGGAGAGCTGCTGTTCTGGCCTAGAAGCACAATCCCTAAGTTTTTTCCTGATCAAGTATGCAAGATGTGATCTGGAGTGTGGGTTGAGGGTTTAGTGTTATTGACCCTGATTCTACCACTTGAACTGTATCTTACTGATTAAAATCTTTATGGCCACTTGGATAAAAGGGTTCCTCAGCATGAGTAAAGAATCTGACACTGTGCAAGTTTGGTAGTGTTGTCTCTGAATCTTTTTAAATAGTTTATTGTGAGAGAGGTCTGGATACAAATGTTACATATAAATAATAAATGATACTGTTCACTGAAACTAGAATATTTACTTTATGTGTCTACTTTATCTAGAGCACATCTTACAAATGCATTTCATGAATTAAATATTGATAAATATTACTTAAACTTTGAAACATTCCAGGATAATTGAAATATTTTTCCTGTGAGGAAAAACAGCCTGTGTGGTTTTTCGCA
This sequence comes from Dromaius novaehollandiae, assembly GCF_036370855.1. Classification (NCBI taxonomy): domain Eukaryota; kingdom Metazoa; phylum Chordata; class Aves; order Casuariiformes; family Dromaiidae; genus Dromaius; species Dromaius novaehollandiae. The sequence goes on along the minus strand of NC_088132.1, from coordinate 60,382,311 downwards.
GTGAGGGATGTGTGATGTACAGATTACTGACTTTTAGTTCAACTGAGGTTTGGGGCAATTAAGTTATTTTGTGTATCATTTTAAAGGTATATGTATATGTATGCATATGTGTATATGTAGATTTGTATTCAAATAATTCAGGGCATCTAATTCATGTTAATATTTTCCTCCCTCCCCACAAAAAGTGACATGCACGAACAGTGTAAATCACTGTGCATTGACTTCTTCAGTGATCCATTCTGTTTTTGAATTGACAACTCTGTATGAAAGGACATTTCATGAGCAGAAATAACAGAATGGCACTATGGGTTTATGCCCTCAAATTCATCATCTAGAAAGTGAAATATTTGGAAATACCGAAATCATTTGTATTTAAAATATATATATGTATTTATTTACATATGGAGATCATCCTTGTGAGAGTTCTTTAAATTCCGTGTATAGAAAATATTTAAATAGCAGTAAGAAGCAGATCTCTTTCAAAAAAAAAAAAAAAAATCTCAAAAACTGTAGACTTCCTGAAGCACTGAGCTGGATTTCCAAACAAGCTGTTAAATTATGCTTGCAGTTTTTGTAAATGTTCGTGCAAGGGCTCTCACTTCCTCTGCAGAGAAAAACAAGCTACTGCTTTAGACCCTTCTCTACTTTCCTCCTTTGTTTGCTGCCTTAGCTGTAGTATCCTTTCTTTGAGTGAAATGATGCATGCATTACTTGGAGATAATGCCAGATAAATTTATACTGTACTGAAAGCAATACCACAACAGATTCATCACTTATCAGAGACTGGTGGCTGCATTTCTGAAAAGTTCCCTGGGGAGAAATTTTTCCCCATGGTTTTTAAATTACCATCTTTACCTATTTGAATCATGAGTCTTCAGAAATGGTTTAAATCAATGAAAGAAAAAAGGCAGATGTTTAATGGTATTTAGATGAGTTTTAAAAATCTCTTCAGGCATTGCAAAATGGTTCCTTAGCTCTGTGCTTCAAAAGCTGACTCTTGGTTCCATTTCATTACTACCTACTGTTTGCAAATAATATGTAATTTTTCAGATAGTGGTTATTTTGCAAAAGTTCTCTTTAAAAATAGCTCATTTTAATTTGCTATTTATGAAAATAATTTCAGTCGAGAAGGCTGTCAGAGTATATTATTCTGGCTTGCTTGGTTCTCACCCATACAATAAAGGTTTCATCAACACTTCTATTATGAAAACCCCATGTTCACAGAACTGTGATTTGACAGTAAAATTCACTCCAGCTCAGAACTTGGCCTGTATGGTTTTAGCTTAGGCTCTCTTTTATTTGTTTATTCTCATTTGAGACATTTTTCACTGTTTAATGACTTTATATTCAGAATTTTTGGAATATTTTAGCTTTTATAACTCTTAAGCTATGTTTGTTTTTTTTCAAAGTAACATTTTAGGTGCCTTGGATTCTTACACATTGCAAACTTTTTGTTTTGCATAATGATTATGTGTGAGAGTTATTTTTTTAATTCTTTAGCTATTCCAACACAGAATTATCTGTGTGGTTAATTTACTCTTAATGATTACAGTAAGTACTGTGCAGATTGCTAACTAGAATTTCACTTGTAATAGTCACTTATAATATTACATAGGAAAATCCAGTTCAGATTTTTTTTGTGAATATTCAAATTTTTTCTGTATTCATAAATTCAGTTAACAGTACTGACATTGTAAATGCACCTTACAAATTTCAGGTGGTCCTGTCTCTGATCCCCAGCACATAATCATGAACTGACGTGCATCTTTGGCTCTGCAAAGTGTATAATTAACTATGTATATGATTAAAGTAATACTAAGCTTCCAAGGGTATTTTAGCTACTAGCTGTCCCATTTACCTTTTATTATGCCAAGGAATTCTTATGTTATTGGGCCCATGGAGAGCAGAACAGACTTGGGAACTCTGCAGCAGAGGATAACGCTGGGTAGGATAGCAAGATAACTTGCAGATCCTGAAAATCTTAACATTTCCTGGAGAGGTAGACTGTATTGGTGACTATATAAATGATAAGCTTCTAAAAAAAAATAGCTGATTCTGTTAGGCATGCCAGCATTTCTGTGCAAACAACTGACAGTTCTTACTGTCTAACTAGAAGCTGTAACTGTGAAGATCTGGCAAAGCTTTAGTGACTGTGAAGTCTTAGCAAACTAGTGCCGTCTATCCCCTAATGCTCACATCACACAGATCACTCAAAATTGCCACATCTCAGCAGCCATAACAGTATTGCTCTGTATTATTACGTAGCTGTTTCAATTCTTTGATGGAAGATTTCATAGACATGGAATAGCAGATCTTTGTTTACCAGATGGGATTTATCTTCTTAATGCTGGGAGACACCTTAAAAGTTACGTAGCAAGTACTACAGATAGGGCAGCAAGTTTATTAACTCTTCTAGAAAAGTGACACTTCTCAGGTTTTAGTTTTCTGCTTAATTCAATTTTCTAATTAATGGAGTTTACAATGAAGTTTCTAATCTTTTTCTTTTTAGAAATAGCTCAGCTAGCTAACTATGACAATGGAACAGCAGAAACTCCAGAAACAGATGAATCAATAAGTGTAAGTTTTCCTTTTACAATACTGCTTTTACTGAATCTGAGTAAAGAAAAATAAAGACATGCTGTCCCATTCCCCTTACCTAAATTTTCTGCCTGTATCTGTAAATGGTGCATTGAACAGAGCAGTGGTTAATGCTCAGACTAGCACCATGGTGCACAGCAGGTAGAAGGCTAGCAACAAATAGAACAGAATTTTCTACTTATTTTTCTAGATGTTGTAGCATCTTCAGTGTCCATCAAGTTACTGTGTGTTCATGATGCTGAGCTTGTTTTATCAAAAATTTCACTGTTTTGCTGATGCTTACTTTATTTCTGTTTGTTTAATGTATTTACTTTCATTTTTGGAAGGACTTTAAAACCCTTTCCTAAGAATAAAGTATTTCAAACAGATTTTAAGAGGCAACTAATCATCAAATTGTTAAGAGAGCCCGAACAGGTCCAGTGAAGAGAAGAGGAGGAAGTGAGCGAGTTAATGAACAGCCTTGATTTAGAAAGCCAATTTGGAATGGGGAAAATTGTGCATTGTTCATCTGAACCTATGTCTGAAATTATTTTAGCAAAATAATGGGTCTGTAATATTTTGTCAGATGCTCGTTCAGAGAAACCAAGGGAAAGCAGGTTGGTGGACTTGATTGGGTTGAATATTATGCTGGGTTTGAATTTTATGGTTAAAATTTTTATTTAAAAAAGAGCTGCTCTTATACCTTGAATTTTAGTCAACAGAGTAAATGTTGCAATAGCAATTTAGTATAGATTTTCAGTGCAAGTTGATAGAAGGAGCCCATGCAGTTTTGGGGTGCATAGGTAGTTCAGTGGTACTTAACTGACATTTGTAAATGTCAGAATTTAAAATACCGTCATGAGGTATCTGGTAAACTAGTTCTGATATGCTAAAGAAAACACATCATTCTCTGCTAGATGTCTTATCACCTTGAGATAATTTCTGATTTTAGGGCAAAATGCAACCTTTAAAGGCTTCCAGAGCTGTGACAGTTCCTTACTCTGCTGCTTTGGTTCATTTTCACAATGTTTAAAATACCGTATTAGACCTGGCCATTATCTTGTGGAAGGATACTGACAAATTGGAGAAAAGTCAGCAAGTAATAACTAAAATGTTTAAGGGAAGTGCTGACTTATAAGGAGAATCTAAAAGTGCAAACTGGAGAGAGCCTATGTGCAAACCAGCTCAGCAGTGGCTAAGAAGTCATAATTCTAAAGCTATTTGTGTTGTCCAAATACAAATACCAAAGTTAAAGAAATAAAGGAAGGATAATGCAGTGTAATGAAGGAATATAACTTAGGAGTGATGAAATGAAATCAGGGAAGAAATATACAGAATGACGATTTGGAAACACTTTCTGAAAGTGTTTTTGTGCAATAAACATAGGATAAAGATATCTGTGGAATAAATACACGTAGGAAATGGCAAGAAACTTTAGAGAAGTGAAGCATAGGATCATTCAAAATAATCATTAATATGAAATTAGGAAGAATTCTGTACTGGTGGGCAAAGGGACTAAACAGTTTATTAAATCATCCCTTTCTGTTGTTGTGTAGTTCATTCTATTAACATACTAACCTTCTTGCACTGAATTGTTTCTTCAGAAAGTATTTCATTGAAAATGTTCCAGCCAGGTCTAATTTCAGCTGTAACTATGACAGAACTGCCTAGATAGGGATCACAGAACTTTTGAGAGATTTGGAAAACATCCTGAAAAAGAGCTTGTGGGTTTGGAATGTGGAATTATTTTGGAAATCTTCCTCCCCTCTCTCCATATTTCTAATTCACTCTTCCATCTTCAAGACCAGATAAGTTTAAAAAAAAATATATATATATATATATATATATGTATTTATAGCTAGAGAAAAGGTTATGCAGTAGTTAGGATAACTCCATTTTGAAAATATTCTGGCATATAAGTAGGTCAGCTCGGTAATGGTTATAATTGCTGCATTTTTTTTTTCCTCCCATATTTTTCTCTTTCGTTTTGTGTGTCTCTTTTTACAGTCTATCCTAAATGATTCCAGACAACACTAATGAGAAATGCGTATAATTTTTTTTGTATGAACAAGAGGTCATCTACACATTGTTACCACCAGGTTGTACTGCCAGAATTGGATTTAGTAAAATGGGAAGGCAACAGCCAGTGAGTGCTTAGTGAGATTCACAACAGTGCATAACTCCATTTAGGAATTGCCAGTAATTTGTTTGCCATTCTGGCTTCTGGCCAGCCTCCTGTAACCCTAATGTGTAGATGAGTGGACAGATAGCTGCAGCACAACAGCTACCTTTCTGATGAGAAGGCAGCTTTGCCTCAGAGACCCCTTTGGTCCCTCACTTCGCTACCAGTGCAGCTAACTGGTTCACTGGGGTGTGGCAGCCCGAGGATGTTTGATTTGTGTTTATTCCCCAATTTTGAAAAAATGTACTGTATTAACTTTGTTCTTTCTCCTCTTTTATTTTGAAGAGCTCTAATACCTCACTGAAGCTACGGAGAAAACCTCGGGAAAGCGATTTTGAAACAATTAAACTGATTAGTAATGGAGCTTATGGGTGAGTAATCCGTGAGTGTAACAGTTCTTTTGCATTTCATTTTGGAAACTTCCCATTATTTCTTACTGCAGGGATGTTTATATAATGGAGTTCGTTTTCTCTGCTGCTTTCTCAATTCTGTTTTCCTGTGTTGTTGCTAATATTTAAAGTTCACAAGAGAAACTTTTTGGAAAGCCTGCTAGGCAATAATGAATTACTGTGCACTACAGTGAATTAAAATACTAAATATCACATCACAAAAGTTCTTCAGAAGTAGGTATCCTATAATACCAAAGATAAAATCTGAATGAATCAAAAGCCAGGTTTAAAGTCACCCTGTTTTAATACTGATAGGCTGATTTTGAAGTTTTCCTGCTTGAATAGGGAGCAGCAACAACCTGATAGAAGTGGGCACTCTTTGAAGAGTCCCTGGATGCAGAAGATAAAGCACTTGTGCTCTTTCCACTGGAATTTTGCACTCAAATTTAAAGGCCTGAGGATTGTGGGCTCAGTAATGCCTTTCTCTGGTTTATTTAGTTAAAGGTAACCCTGAGCCCTGATGGGACAGGACACATTTAGTACTTTTTAGTACTGTTGGTCATTGCAGTGTGTATTAGAGGCTGTTACTTGTATCTAGACCTGCTCACATAGTTCATCAACAAGCCAGAAGAAAATAGCATAATTTATGCAAATATCCACTTCTCTCTATTTAACCTCTCCTGGACTGATCCCCTCAGAATTTCTCCTTAGGCAAACTCATTACTGTATGCTAGTTACTCTCAAATACTCCAGGACTTCAAAAGCCTTCCCCCCCCCCCCCCCCCCCCCACAGTTTGCAGCTCCTTTCACTGGCTACATCGCTCTCTCCTTCCCTTGGCAGCTGCTTTGTCCCCTCCCTTCCCCCTTTCATCTCCTACCCAGTTTCCTCTTTGTCTTACTGGAGGAGGATGAGAAGAGCTGTGTGTGGTTGGTACATGTAGGAGAAACGGGTATCTGAGTCACTGGACCTGCCCAGCTTTCAAGTAGTTTTAGGATGGGTGGGAGTGGGGGAAAGGAGGGAATGGATGCAGAAGGGTGTGTTGAGACCAAAAATGTGAAGCTTGCTGCCCGAAGGCAGAGGCTCCTTAAGTCTGTGGTTCTTGGTGCTTAGATTTTACAGTCAGAAGGAGCCTTGATCAGCCATCAAGAAACATAGACTAGAGACAACTGTCCATTTGAAACAACAGGACAAGTAGGGATTTGTAAAGCTGGAAAAGGAAAGAAAAATCAAGGCTTACTATGGCGTAATATGATGTAGACATGCAAGATTATTCTTCATGTGAAATCTTTGTTTATGGAGGGGCAAATCAATATCTGTTATGTGAAAGACCTTAATGAACATAATTTGTAAAATTGTCAGTATAAATGCAGTAGAAGTTGGATGAGACCCTGATAAATTTGTGAGGAAAGATTTAATTTAGGGTGAACAGTTTGGAGTGTATCTAGATTCTATTTGAATCATTATTGTCCTTCTGTCAAAACTAAAAACAGAGGTAGGCTGACTTCTGACTATCTGTGGTTTATACCGTGATAATATTAGAAATGGCAAATATCATCAGTTTTCATAGGATGCTATTCCATACTTAATAACAAAGTGAATTTCATTGTTTTGATTTTTTTTGTTTTAAATGAAACAAAAATCAAGAACAAAAAAGAAAATAAAGATGTAGCCCACTAGTGACTAATGTAGAGCATAAGAAATGCATTGGGTGAACTGTGTGAAAATAGACTTCTTTTAAAAGTACTTATTAAAAAGTTTGAAATCACTTTCAAAAGTGACTTTAGCACCCAGTCACTTATGCTACTGAAAGCTGAGAAGGCTTGAGCTCCTAAATCCTCTAGGATACCATTTTGTCAAAAGTACCTGTGTACTTGAAGACTTCCATTCTGATGTATCAGATAAGAGGGACAGTAATATCAACTGACTTTTTTGGTAAGTGTTAAGCATTTTTTGCATTAGTGCCATACATTTGGTAGTTGATTTACTGAAAACTTACAATCAGGTTTAATGGGGAGCACATCACTATTACCTGAACTCCTTTTAACCTGTCCATAAAGTGGAGTATAATTAAACAATATCTGTTCTATCTGTTAATACAAAGCAATAAACTAACCCATAGGTGTTTATTGCAGTTTATTACAAGTATAAGCAGCTGAAATAAAAATTATTGTTATTATGTACAAGGATTTTTTTTTCCTCTTCTGCATTTTTCCAGGCTATTAACTTTTTGAAATAACCGAAATATGTGTGAATTCTGCCTGTGCTTCACTGATTTATTCTCAGAAATACATCAATGGTCATATTTTGTGCTGATTAAAGATTTAGTATGATATTGTAATATTTTATTTATCTGGAGGTTATAATGGAGGGTTTCATTCTGAACGAATTTTTTTTTAAAAAGCATACATTCTGGTGTCTTTGATTTTTACGGTGGTATTTTTGCCTTCATTAGTGAAGTGGAAAGCTTTTACTGCTTGACAGAGTAATTGTTGGTCTTGGCATGCTGTAGCAGACATTTGTCAGATACGTTAAAGTTGATGAGTTTAAATATAAACCATTGGTTTCGTGGAAGTTTGAGTAAATATCTTAGTTCTCTGCTTTTAATTGGTTGGATAAACTCATTTGTAGTGCAATTAAATGACTGTATAGTAGATGAGGTGTATCAGGCTTTTGGGAATGGTTGGGAATATACAAGAAGTTAAACAAGCTGTGAATCAGTAAACATGTAGGATGCTGGCCAAGTCATTAATGGTTTCACAAGCTGTCTATCTGACTTTTTTCAGGCAGCCAAAACTTTTTATGCTTCCCAAATTTTATGCTTTTAGTGCCATCATAACAACTTTTTTTTCTGCCCCGAATTATTTCAGCCCTCAAGAGGGAGCAGGTGGTCCAACTCCTGAAGTTGGTATCAGCCTGCTTTCATGAACCAGCCGAACAAAGTAGAGGTTACATTTGATTTCAGGGAAGAGAGCACTGTTTATACAGGTTCTCTTTACCAATGTATAAGCCTGTCTGCTTAAAGCAAAAATACGGTGCTATTTTCGGAGCTGCATGGAATGCTTTTACTTCTGCGAAGATTATGACGTCAAGGTGTACGTGACGTACTGACTAATGGTGTTGCTTGATAAATTTGTTAACTCTCAGAGGTGGTGTTGGCTTGAGCAGCTGCTGCCCCTAACCCTTGGTATTCATTCTTGTCTGTTCTTCACCCAGTTGACAGTTCTGGCTCATGTACAGTTGTGTTGAGAATGGCACCAAGGGGTTTTCCCAGCTGCAAAACAACACCCCCGTCAGTCAGATCAGTTCATCAGTCTGGCAGTCACCAGATCAGAAGTGGAAGTGTGAGAGAGTGGAGGGGGGAGTCTGCAGCTATGTAGGCTCACTTAAGTAGCAGCACCTCTGAAAGGACCACAAATAAACTGTATTTCTTTCCTGTTTATGCCTGTTGGTGACTGGTCCACATAGAGTAAAAGGCTTTGGTTCCTAGAAGCCTATAGCTTTACAGTGCAGTTTGGAAAGTAGGGAGTAGTGATATTTGTGCTGTGGGGTTCTCACATTCCTCATTCATTGTAGACTTACTCAAAATGGTGAACTTTGGTGAACTGGTGGACTGCTCAGGGTGCTCTGAGTCTCCTTTCTCGGTGCAGTGTAGGCCATGTGCCTTGTCTTTCCTCCGTAGCTAATCTGTATGTGAGGATCTAAGAGTGGGAGCTACTGCTGTTATCTCCACTGGTAGAGAAAGAATGTTACGGTGCTGAATGTGTTGAATTGTCTCCTTCCTGCGTGTGCAGCGTGTGACAGACTGATGAAGAACTCAGTTTCTTGAGCATTTCTTCTGCAAATACAGACCAGTTCTCCTTACTAAGCTTACTCAGGAAATCTGGACAGTGGTTTCACCATTTTGCACCTATGTTTTTACTAGCTGCCATAAAGATAGGAGAAGTTGCTATTGTTCGATATGGAGAGGTGCTTTTATTGGTCAAGATCTATATGAAGTATTGAAACAACTAGGACTGGTACTAGTTGTGAGAGGAGAATCACTGCCGCATGTTCTCATCTTCCTATGGCTAGCATCTCATTTGATACTAGGCAGGTTAGGATATGTCTGAAATGTTGGTGGAAGGAGGCTGTGCACTTTGTGCCAGGGTGTCCCCCCCCCGGCACTGGCTGGTGTCACTAGGAGTGCCGACATTTCCTCCCTACCCCCATATAAATTTCATCTGGTCACGGCCATCATCTAGCTAGGAGATGGTGGAACGTTGCTATGTAAATTCTGGTCTTAAATAACTACTTGTAAACTTGTCATACTGTCGTAGCATTACTCACGGGTGCCCAAATGGCTTCCCCACGCTGGAGACAACTCAGACTAATTCCAGGGTAATACAGAATTTAGCAGTCCGGACATTGCTTATGAAAATGAAGCATAGTTCTTGGTTAGCAGATAGAGTTTTTAAACAGTAAATATAGGAAACACAGTACCTGTGTTTTCACAAGGATTTCAAGGTCCTTTAACAAAGCAGAGAATCAGGTCAAAGCAAGTGACAGCTGTGTTAGCCTAAAGCTGTGAATGTAGACTAGATTATACAACAGAACTAAAAGTTGAGTTTATTGAAGGAACTTTAAACTAGGGCTGAAGGCTATAAATAATTTAAGGAAAAATGGAAATCTGTATTGTAAGACTTGGAGGAGAGATTGCATTATAGTTAAGTTGGAGCAATTCAGGAACCCGGTCATCATTTCTCTTGTCATCTTACACGTGTGTATCCATGTTTTATATTGGTGCCTAGCAAAAGGGTATTTTAGAGATGTTCCCCCCCCCCCCCCCCCCAAGCTGGAGGAGAAGATTTATGTTAGAAGTGAAAGAAGGCTATATTTGGACAACCCCGAAGTTTATGAATAGATTTCCCTTGGAAAGTAAACTTGTGATGAAATATGACATCAATAAAACACAGGACATTTGTGTACATGTTGAGGCCTGTACAGTGAAATTGCAGAGATTGTTTTAGAAATCTCTTGTAGCCATGTTATGAAAATAAGAAGGGGGAGGTGAGAAAGCAATTCGTTTGTTTGAAAACATGGGAGGCCACAACAAAGCCACTCTGTGGCTTCACAGGCAAAGATGGCAAACCACTGTGATTGAATGGGATGACGGGGCAATTGGATGTGCTGGGAAGGACATTGCTTTTGTATTAAAGGAATCCTAGAATTACAGTTGTCTTTATAATATACTGAGAATTATGAGCTGAGCAATTAGTGACCAAGGTCAAGAAACCGAGTGAGGTTTTCAAAAATATACTACTGTAACAGTCCTGTGCTCCTTCACTCCTTGCAAGGCAAAGGTGCTTGGACGGAGAAGCAACGGATTTACCTTGATGCTGCTTTAGTTTCATTAGGGACTTCTTTTATATTACCAATCACATTTACGACCTTTTGAGAAGATGGAATGAATTAGCAAGGAAGTAGAAAATGAGGCTGCTTCTCTTTCCAAAGTAGCTGGACAGGACCACTGAAAACTAATAAACACCTTTCACCGAGCTTTCTTTTTGTGTGAGGATCTGTCTCTAGTATTACTGGACGTTTGTTCTCAGTAAATAGAGGATGCAGTTGTTACAGTGTACTTAGAGTACTGATAGGTTGGGGGAATGGCATAACTGCTGTGAATTTGGAGTATGTTGGAGAAAAAACGGAAGTCTTCAGCAGGAGTAATGCGCTGCTGTATAGGGCACAGTTTTTGCTGTAAAGCATAGATGCTGTTTGCTCTGGTACTGTGGTACACAGAGGGGGATGTGAGTAAATAATGATATAAACCTAGCTATGCTGAAGATAAAAATTTAAAATCACTTTGTACAGTATAAGCTGTATATGTACGCATAAATGTGAGAGAGAGCCGGTACGTTGCCATCTGCTTGTGATTCTGATGCACCTTGGACTAAACAATATTTTCTGAGGATTCATGGATTACTGAATTCTGGTGGAAATATATGCAGTTATCTTCCTGTGATTGAGAAACTGGAGAATGCAATTTAGAGACCTGGGGAAACATGATCGACATGTATTTGCTAGAGGATGGTTGGATAGTTCAGCCTTACTGGTTCTTCATCATTAAATATGGTAGTAATGACTGTACAGATCCGTGTGGTGTGCAAAGGAATTACTAAGATGCTGTAATAATATGCTCTTGCTAATATCTGTCTTTCAAAAGTTCATCTTGACATGCTGTCTAAATTAAAGCTCTGAGAAAGCTCTGCATTCAGAGTGCTGCTTGCCCAGAAATCTGTTAAGTTCAGTGGGTTGATGCAACACTTTTTTGAAGGCTCAAGGCTTTAGGTACCCAAAGAGCTTGCTCTTCTACGTTCCAAGAGGGAACCAAGAGCACTGAAATAGGGAAAAGACAAAATTGCAAGGAATTAAAAAGCTGAGGCTGACTGGCAGGAGAGAGAGCAATAAAAAAGAGAGGGGAGATGGAATATAAAGGAAAGCAAAGAAAAAGAGTTGTAAGGAAGGGATGGAGAAAAGAAATGAGTGTGAGGGGAGGGGTGAGACGAGGTGCAGGACAGAAGGCATGAAGCCAGCTGGGAGGAGAGCTGAAGTGCTGAGCTGAGTAACTAGGTCTTTTTCTGAGCTTGGGAGGGGCGTGAGGGAGCACAGCTGGGTAAGAGGCACTAAGGGTGGGGTTTGTCTTGGGTTTTGCCCAAGGTGTTTTTCCCCTAGTTTCATAATGTGTAATGTCTTTTACCTGCCCTACCCTCAGACAAGAGAAAGGGATTAATGAAAGCCTTTGGAATGAATAAGAGAAACTTTCTTGTCAAGGAAAGTACTCCACAAAGGAAATCAGAAGGCTTTTTGGTCTTTGTTGTTTTTTAAGGTGACTGTAACTTTGGTAGCTGTGTGGAGCTCTTCATAAAAACAGTAAGGCAAGAATCCCCTTTTTCATTTAAATAACTGTGTGCTGATAATTGTACCTCATGGGGACAACAGATTGAATTTAAAAACTACATAATTGAGTTGCATTTTTTTCCCTGTATTTTCTCCCTTTCGTCCTTTCTTTCCATAAACACTCACTGCTGTGGTAGTCATATACTAGAGATGCTACAAGCAATAAATGCTGCAAAGTAGATTTCAAGCAAGGCAAACATTTTCAGGATTTGCCTCAAGGGATTTTGAGAAATGCAGCAGCAATGTCCTGTGTCAGTGTTTTATGGTGGGGTGATTCCTTTTCCTGAGCACAAGTAAAGCGGCTTGTGTGCGTGAGGTTTTATTTCACTCTGCTTACCCCACTGCCTTGACCTGATCTAACCAAGCTTATTGAAAACTTTGTATTCAATACCCCAGTGGAAATTCTGTGTGTCAAGATACAGCATAATGTATTACTGTGTAGTTAATACAGTGATCTGTTTCAAATTACCTACTGGTGACCTGCCCCGATACAGATCGATGCCAGTGTCGGGGCCTGAACAAGTACAGATGATGCATTTTGCACCTGGCACTTGGCAATGAAGGAACCACCCATCAAGCAGCTTCTGAGGCTGCAGGTGAAACCTTCATGAGAAACCTGTGACATGTTTTAGAATCCCCTGGATAGAGTCTGAGTCACAGTTATATGACACCATCCTTACAGAATGAGCATTTGTCAGACTCATTTATAACATTATGCCATAGCTGGTTTTTGTATATAATCCTTTGCTGGTGGAGACGCCCAAAATCTATATGGGCTGAGAGCATTTGCAGTATTTGTTCAGAGCTTTTTATTTCTTCTTTTTTGTTGGTTTTGTTTGGGGCTTGTTTGTTTTTAACTTGTGTGCTAATGTGTTGACTGAGACTTGTCCTGGTGATGAAACAAAATGAGGTCTTTAGCCATTCTCAAATTGAAAGGCTTGTCAGCTGTGTTAAACTAAAGCCAATTTTTTTTATATAATGCATATACAATGGCTTTAAATATATGTACCTGTTTTTACAAATATATTTTAAAATACATTTTTTTTTTCATTTCAACTTCTTCAGCGCTGTTTATTTTGTGAGACATAAGGAAACCAGACAAAGATTTGCCATGAAGAAAATTAATAAGCAGAATCTCATCCTCCGAAACCAGATTCAACAGGCTTTTGTTGAGCGGGATATCCTGACGTTTGCAGAAAATCCATTTGTTGTCAGCATGTATTGCTCCTTTGAAACAAGACGCCATTTATGTATGGTCATGGAATATGTAGAGGGTAAAGTATCTGTTTTCTTTTACTGTAGAAGAGCAGGGTTTTCTAACACCAAGAAAGGAAAATAACCCATGTTGTACTTGCATTTAGAAGGGCCCCCTGCGCGTCCTCTGTGCTCTGGCGATACTTGTTTAGGATCTAAATCCAAGAACAAGATGGCTTTCTTCCCAGTTGTTATCTACTGGTTGGAGCTTGTAAAATGCTTGTGCTACAACTGTAATGGGAAATAACTGCTCCTTGAATAAGTTCCTCATAGACTATAATCATAAGTGTCCTCCCATTTGAGGTTCATGTGAAAATGCTGTTTGCTTTTCTGGATTTTTAATTTTCATTAGCAAGTCCTGGGGTGTTTACAGTAGTGATTTTACAAAGAGAGAAGACGAAGCGATTTTTAAAGGTGCCGATGTTGAAGGAAAACACGGTGGACAGAGAGTGTAAGATGAAATACCCCCGCTATGGCTGGGCATTTTTCAGTGGCAGTACAGGCTTAATTGATTTCCAGCTGAACCCTTGTAGCAGTCGCTCCCAGCTTCACATGATTTGGCAGTACAATGGCTGGTGTGGCTACATGGTAAACTGGATCATGGAAATGATCTGGCTGGAAACTAAGCATTTATGACTGCAATTTATGCCTACTTCTGCAGCACGTATGGATTATGCTGATACACCTCAGGAATTTATAGCACCATCTGGAATGTTTGTCCTTTTTCCACAGGTGGAGACTGTGCTACTTTGATGAAGAATATGGGTCCCTTACCTGTAGACATGGCAAGGATGTACTTTGCAGAAACAGTTCTGGCCTTGGAATACCTTCATAACTATGGAATTGTACACAGGGATTTGAAACCAGACAAGTACGTATAAAGAATACAACCATAAGAAGACTTTAAAATCGTTAAATAAAATATGAAGGGTGTAATTTTGCTATGCACAATGCAGAGTTTTTCATTATGAATGTTATCATGTAGATTCACAGTTTCTGCACAATTTATGAATTTTCATTACCTGCAATTACAGAGAATGTGTTTTTCCAAAAGTGTTCTTTAAAGTCCTGTTAGATGGAACAGGCTATCAGAGTAGCTAAAGAAAAATGTACTTATTTTTTTTCTGGTTGAAATGAAGGGAAATTCATTTTGTCTATCGAGGAAAAAGATCTTTCTAAGTATGCTTAAAACACTGTTTAATACAAAATGCCATCAACTTAGGTATTTGTATATATAAAGGACAAGTCAACCTGATTGGGAAATCTTTCTTGTTGCATTTTTTTGCAAAGTTTGGAAATACAGTCTCTCTCCTGTATGTGTAAATAACGTTACAGCAAATAGCTGTACTGATTGGTATGATTGTTGTATCTCCATTAATCTTCTATCTGTCACACATTAAAAAAAAAAAAAATTGGGGTCGCATCTGTTGAGTGAAAATACCTTCATAGCATGCTACTTCATGTCACTGTAATATTAGTTATCAGCTAACTTAATATCTGATTTTTTAAAAGAAGTTAGATAGCAAATGCTTACCTCATTTCAAAAACTAAATCTATTCTAGATCTTTCAGAAAGATGTCTGTCTCTTTTTATTCAAAGCATTTCATGTTATAAACCTAGATATATTTAACTATAACCACTCATGTGGTCCTGTAAGATGATGTTCAATTGGGTATAAAAATAGTTTATGTCTGGTAAAAACAGTAACAAATGTCAGACTGTATCAGATTTTTAACCTCTTTGTTCTCTACCTGGTACAACTACTTTTTAAATTGTCTTTATATTTCTGCAGTGTTGAGGAAACATTTTCCTCTTAGTATAATAATAATAAGTGCATAATATTGAATTATATTGCAGTAACTTCAGATCATTCTAATTTTCAGTTTATTGGTAACATCCATGGGCCATATAAAGCTTACAGACTTTGGCCTGTCTAAGGTGGGGCTAATGAGTTTGACTACCAATCTGTATGAGGGTCACATTGAGAAGGATGCCAGAGAATTCCTTGACAAACAAGTAAGACACAGCCTTTTTCATTTCTGTATCGAGTGTTCAAATGAAGTCATGTTTTGCCAGCAGAATGTACTGTATAAACTGTTTTTATTTCTGCATCGGTGTTCCTATCGAGTATGTCAGTTGCTTTTACTCCTGCCCTGTGGATTGTTCTAGGATTATTTTTCCTTTCTACATTAGCATCTATTAGTAAGATGAACAAGCTAATTGGGTTCAAGTGAGTCTGTGAGAGAGACAAATGGAAAGCTGTTTTTATAAGGAATTCAGAAGTCTCAGCAGAGTACTTGTGGAGCACATGATGCATTGTACAACCAAGGGTGCTAAAATCCTTGCTATGGCCCATTTCCCTTTAAGCATGCCTCATTACCATTGCTCACAATCTGTTCGCTGTAAAAGTTACTTAAGATAAAACCAGCACAACTTTTATGTAAAGATAAGGATATATTTAAGTTAAATAAAATATTTACTGTGATGGTCTGCCACATGTTAAAGCCAATGAAAAAAGAAAATACCCTTTGCATGACAGATGTGCAGATATGATTCTGATGCCTAAAAATGTTGGTAGGTCATTTTAAAACAGTTAGATTTTATGCAAGCTCAACAGCCTAAAACCTACTGAATCTCATTTCACCATATTTCCACATTATTTTACATTTCAATAATTATAAATGTAGATAACAACTAATATTGTTAGACTAATTCTACCATCGTGTTTATTTTCTTATTTTTTTAGGTCTGTGGTACACCTGAATACATAGCTCCTGAAGTAATACTGAGGCAAGGTTATGGAAAGCCAGTGGACTGGTGGGCTATGGGAATTATCCTTTATGAATTTCTTGTCGGGTGTGTGCCATTCTTTGGAGATACACCAGAGGAGCTGTTTGGACAAGTAATCAGTGGTGAGGATCATCAGAAAGAAACAAATTTCTCAGCTTGCTGTGAAACATTTCAGTTTGTTAGTAGTAAAGCCATTTAAAACTTTACGGATACACTAGTTTTTCAAGCTATTTTTGGTCCAAAAAAGAAAAGCACCATTGCTGTAATACTGTAATACACAATTTTCTGTCAAAGCAGTAAGAACAAAATTTGGACTAAAATCTGAATTTACTGTGCATTGTTGCCGAGTACAGAAATGCAGTAACGTAGAGGACGGTGGTTGAGTTGCACTGCTTGAAAAAGAAAAGCAGTATTAGTAGTCAAATAATGCTACTACAGCACAGTGTTTTCAGTCTTTACTAAAGAAATTATACCAGAGAAGAAAAGGTTAAAATTAATTTGCATTATTGGGAAAATGCCTCATGGCACAATGAAGAAATTAACAAAGATGTAATAAAGCCCTAAAACAAATGTCTCCCAAATAATAAATAATGAGAAAGAGAAGGAAACAAATTCAATTCACAGATTGTTAATGATTTCATTGGCGGTTGTTGTAGTGTAATGTTATTTCTATAACATCTGTTCTTCTTTCATTTAAAATTCAATAACCTTTTAGATCTTAACCTGCAAGCTGACCCTAACTATTCTTATGCAGCTTGTGGCAAAACTAAATGATAATTAAACAGACTCACTTACTATCCTACCTGCTGTTTCCGTAAATTTCCCAGATGCATAGATGTAGAAGGCCTTTGCTTATGCCAAAAGTTTAACGGAACGGCACCTCTGTTAGTGAGTATTCCCCAGTGTGTTTTATGGTTTGCTTAAAAGGTCCGCTAGCTAATACCAAAAACCAGCAACAACCCCCACCCCCAAAATCTCAAACTAACTGAGCTTCCCACTACTTGTTCTCTGAGAGCTCAAGAAATCTACTTTTGTGCTTAAGGAGACATTCTGTCATGTTCTCACATTTTTGCATTTCTGACATTGCAAGCCAGGTGTGTTTGTAAACTTTAATGGAGTGGACTTGTGACTGTCATCCATTATGACATCTTTCTACAACATCCTAGCTGTTTATGGATTTGTAACCGTGCAGTTTGTTGATGTGATGCACCAAGGCCTCTGTGGCAAGGAGAATCAACTGTTTAATTAACACAAGCAGCAAATGCCAGCTTTGTTCTTGATGCCTCACGGCTGCAATGCATATTCATGCTTTATATTCCAAATCAGATTTAAACTGCAGTAGAAGCTGTAGGCAGGCAAACGGGGAAATAACTCATGTTTTTATTGCATTTCCAGACACGCATGCATTTGTGTTTATATCGTTTGGCAGCTCTTTGACCGGGAGGAGGGGAGGGAGTCGTCTAAAATTAATGACAAAATTTGCACTTTAGACTTTATATTTCATATGTCACATTAATTTTACTTTTTGTAAACCACATTGTCATGTGTTACGATTTAGCTGATACTTATGTAAATAACTTCATCTGTTTGAATGTGCCCATTTACCTTCCAAAAATTATTTGTAGGAGTGTTTATAAACCTGATTCATTTCCACCCACACCCCAATGCTGCTGGTCAGTTTAGTTTCTTGTTTTGCTTTTGACTTTCCAGGGTTTTTTTTCCTTTTAAATATCCCTGTTTAGTGAAGTCATTCTTTCTGTTAATATCTACAAGAGAACTCTTTTGATGCAAAAGTTTCCTATGCTAAAATGTGAGGTCCCTTTGTATTCAACTGCAGAAACCTTGCTACAGAATCTGAGATTTTAATTCCAATTTTTGTGGGTGAAATCTGCATTCTACATGAAAATCTACCTTCAATTCTTGCCCCCTCATTTCAGCTCCTTTTTTCTGTGTTGTAGGTTGCCATTCCTTCCCCCCAAGTTGTGTGAGTACAACTGTGGGAGGCCTAAGTGTAAATTAGATGACTAAAATGATCCAGGTTAAAAATAACCCTCCAGAAGCAGGTTACAGGTCACGCCTATTTATTTTAGTATCTTTCTTTAAACTCTGTAATGTAAAGATGGAATTCATGTATAACCTTTTTCCCTAGTGATGACCATTTAAAAGGAAAAATGTAGATCATATAACACAATCCTTAAGTCTTCTGCATCTCCTGCGGTTGGTCCTAGTGCTCTGGTTCTCTGATGCCAAAATCCCAAACAACTTGTGTAGAGTTTTGTCTAAACCTGCGATAAATTACATTTGTGGAGAGAGCTTCTGCTAAAAATCAGACAAAAAGTTGCTGTGTAAGTTGCTACGAGGTTCATGTTCATACTGAAACTGGCACAATTTTCGGTTGTTTAATATAAATGAAGGTTTGGCAGAATTTCTATTCAGCCTTACCTGGGTGCTGCGGGGTGTAATAACTTGGCTGCAGCATTTAGGTGTAATTTGGTATGCAGTTCAAAAGGCCTTAGTAATGTCGGAGTCAAGGTGAGTGTTTTTCCTCTAAAGTACAGGAGATTTGGAAAAAAACTACACGGGCATGTATCTTTTCCAGACCACAGAGTCCCATACCTCTGCCCTTAGTCATGGGAGTAATGACTTCAGTGAAGCTACTAGTATTAGGGAAGGATTACAAATGTGAACAGTGACTGCTGGATCAGGTCAGCTGTGTCCATCTTACCCCCAGTTTCCAGGAACAGACCTGGAATTAAAACCACATTGTTCTTTCAGGGGAGAAGGGACAGTGTACAAGTCACTAGTGTTTTGCAAGAGCTTTCCATGAGCCAAGCATTGCTATATTCTACTGTTAAAAACTGTTTTGGGTTAAAGGATACCTTCAAGGAAAATGGGGACATAAAAATACATGCATAGAGAAGGTGTAGAGACTATTAAAGACAAAAATAGACAAAACAGAAAGCAACTTGAAAAAGTTGCCTTAATTCTGACTACTGCTAGCTTAGTATGACAGCTTTCGTACAGCTTTTGCTGGATGTTGGGACCAGACTTAAATAATAAAATATGACTTTCCTTTTTGCTAGATGAAATCAACTGGCCTGAAAAGGATGAAGCACCACCTCCAGATGCCCAGGACCTGATTACGCTGCTGCTCAGGCAAAATCCTTTGGAAAGACTGGGAACAGGTTAGGCGGCAGTATTTTAAATGTTGTTAGTATACTAGAAATAGCTTCTACATTCAGCATGCGAAGCCTTTTGTTCTTGTATTTGTTTTGCCAGGGAAGCATCTGTCAGTGTGTGCACATGACAGCATGTGGTTATAGCAGAGGTTATTTTGCAGATTCAGACCAGTAAAAGGAGCTTAACAGTATGATGACTGTAATCTTGTAGCATTCACATGTGGTTTTTCTCATTTACTCTTTTCTTGCCTTGATGAGTAAAAACAGAAACCTCTTAAAGATCTAGTTAGCCACTGAAAGGAGTTCCTTCATGAACATACTAAATAACTAAAAACAGAAGTGGAGAAAGGGGATTGAAACACAGCCAACTCTTCCTTTGCCATAAGTACCTTGACCTGGCAAATTAGTTCCTTCCTGCTCTAGGGCAGGTGATGGCTACTTGAACTAATTATTCAGAAATGACTGCCTGAGGTTGCCTTGTGAAAAGGCTTATTATTCTCATTCAGCACTACTGCCTTGTATGGAAAATAATAAAATCAAAAGCATGAATGTTAAGGAAATAAGTGGGTATCAGTCAGAATGCAAGCTGCTTATTCTGCTGTGGTCATTCAGTGGCAAGCTTGTTCCATTCCAAGTAAAGAATCTGGTAGATGGTATTAGGTGTAATAAGCCTGCATTGGCTAGCAAAAGCACTGTGCGGTTATGTAATATTGTAGAGGTTGCTAGTTGATAGAGCAAGTTTCTAGTTGGGGATTTGAGAAGAGAGGCAGAAGTGAAGAATATTGCTGATTATTTTTAAGGTGTTAGTGTATGGGAGCCTTAATTACTGCATCCCGCTTGGCAATGCAGCACATAAACCCAGAACAAAAAAATAAGGCCTCCTACCTAAAGGAGTCTGAATATAAGGAAGAGTCTTATAGTGAACACTGTATGTATAAATGAACATAGACATATCTGGGAGGTCAAGGAAACTGAGTGGCAGATTTAGTCAGCCTGACAGTACTTAGAAAATTACCAGCAAAACTGAGTCCAGCAGTCAGATTCAGTGATGCATGTTTTTAGAGATAACATAAACTGGAGCATTAGGAACAAGTTTATAACTGGCTTTACTGCGGTCACTTAGGGAAACATGAGAATAACCCAGACCCCTAGTACTATTGATGTGGTCCCAAACCACAGGTCTTCATTTGGGAAATAGTGAAGTGACAACAAGGATAGAGCTATGTGTCCCTTGTTCCCTGAGCATCTGGGGACTATGTGAACATTACTTAGGCACCACTGTAAGTGGTGGTCTGGAGTAGATGGCATCCAGTAAAGTTTCTTGTTTTCTCTGGCCCCATACTGAGCAAGGTAGGGATGAGGGAGCTATTATGCCAAGTGACAGTTCCTCTTTTTGCTTCCTGCTTCATCTGCTGCAAAGGGCACTGCCAAAGGCAAATTGAACAACCAGAACTAGTTCCATCTCCTCATTTTAAATGTACTAATTTCAGGCATTGTCATTTCATTGCTTGTATGCCTTTTCCTTGTAAACATAGTGTTAATGCAAGACTGTCATCCTGTGAGAGACTGGATCACAAGTAGACTGTGAGTCCTGCCTCTCTGTTTTGCTACAGCTGGTTAAGAAAGTGAATTGGCTAGAATTGGACTGGCCTAGGTGCTGTGATGCTCAGTGCCTCCACATGCAACATCTGTTCAGTTTGTCTGTGGGCTGATTTCTTGCAACTGTTCATGGTCTCTCCAGAGCTGGTAGTCTGAAGACGGGAATCCTGCAGCCCTTTCCTTGAATCACAGAGGGATGTTTAGAAACCAAAACAAAGCTTTGTAAGTCTCAGAGGCAAGTCAAAGAAACGGAGGCTGCAACGTGACTGGTCCCACAGGAGTGCTGAAAAATAGCATGGTTTATCCCAGGCTACGCCATGCATTTCAAATGACAGCCCTATCTATTACGTATTAGCTCCTGCATAGCACTCCATGAAAATATGCAATTGTGGATTTGCTCAGGGGATGTTAGTGGCATAGTGAAATTGAAAGAGATAGCTGCTATACTTCTTTTGAAGAAGGAAAATGACAGAAAAAGGATTTTGTAAGTAACGGGAAATTTTTAGTAGCACCAAGTCATGATAGAAGATGACTCAGATTGGATTTTTTGGGTTTGAAGTGTTTGATATCTAGTCCGGAATTAAGTAATTCTGCTGTAATATCCCATTACAGTGTTCAGAAAAGGCAGAATCCATTGTTACAGTTCACTCCTTGGCTAATTGCTTACCATTGGATGTAATTTTGGTTTCATTTAGAAAGATTTGGCTTGAATGAATTTTTCCCTGATGCAGTGAGAAAAAGTAAAGAATGCAACCTAGAAATCTTAACACTCTGACTTAGAGACCAGTCCTGGAGACTTGATGCTTTTTTCTATGGCTTTCTTCCGTCTTAGCCTAGACCAGTAAGCAAGTTTATGCACTGTAGCAATTCGGCAGTTGCTATTGTTACTATTGCTGGTCTGTTCATTTTTCAGAACTACAGTTATGCTTATCATTAGCTCCCCTACCTGCCCCTTAAGACAAAAATTCCTGTACTTCATTGTGTTTGTACAGTTGTTGCTTAATTTGAATATAATGTAGTTGTTTAAAAGAAATTATAACACCTAGGCAATCATAAGACTGTTCCAGTAAAGTTGTGTATTACTACCTAAAATACTAAAAGGAGCTCTTAAACAGCAATGGTATTGCAATGAATGACTATTAAGGAAAGAATCAGTCTTCATTACTTCCCAACTTCTACTTACTTTTTGTTGTACATATTTACATTTTGGCTGCTAGTACTGCTATGTCGGATGCTTCAGACTAATGTGTAGCAGATGCATGATAATTAGCATACTCAGAAAAATGTAATAGAAAAGTTAAAAGGGGAAACAGGTAAAAGCAGTGCCACCACTGTTAAAGAAATGGCAACAGTAAAACAGGGATGGGGAGGTGCTCTGACAAGTTTAGACCACTCTAGTGGAAATGGGCAATAGACATGCTTGACTGCAGTGATGCCTTTCCGAGCTAATTTGCATTTTTCGGACCATGAATTTAATTGATTTAATGTCAGAGGATTTGGTTAATAATCATTCAGTGTTTTTCTCTGGCTCCCCCAGGTGGTGCATTTGAAGTAAAGCAGCATCAGTTCTTCCGGAGTCTTGACTGGAATAGTCTGCTGAGGCAGAAAGCAGAATTTATTCCACAACTGGAGTCTGAAGATGACACAAGTTATTTTGACAGTAGGTATTAGATTTTATTAAAAAAAAAAAAAGTGGTGAACACCTTGTTAAAATAATCACTGTCTTTTCACTTTATGTTTTCTTCTTGTGCTTTGAAAATACCCTTTATTAGAACCAGTGGCAACTGTGTAATTTCACCGGTATTTTAACGTTTCAGGAGAAATAATCTTAAGAGTTAAATTATGCTTTTAATTAATACTAATATTTCCTTCCTGATAAATTCAAATAACTTATTTCCCTTTTCTGTAGCTCGTTCTGAGAAATACCACCATATGGAAACTGAAGAAGAAGATGATACGAACGATGAAGACTTTAATTTGGAGATTAGACAGTTTTCCTCGTGTTCACACAGGTTTTCAAAAGTAAGTAAAGTTTGCTGTAATGTTAATACTCAGTGTGTATTTAATAAATATTTTGCTACTCTTATAGAGTTTGGAAATGTCAAATATGGAAGAGGTATATAGGGCATTGTTTCTCCATGAAATTGTCTGCTGAAATTGAGTGAGAATGAAATTAATACCATTAATTCAAAACATGGAAGGATTCTGTAGGAAAGAGTGTCCTTTCCCCTCCCTCCCCCAAATTCTCAAGAAGGTAGTAGAAAATTATATCCTTTCTATAAACGGATTGATGCTTTCTGTTAATAAAAAACAACAAAAAAGCATAATGGTTTAAGAGAAATTTTAGAGAAACTGTTAAGTGCTAAGGCATGTTCCTTATCTTGGTTTTCTTTATAGTTTGTGTGTTACTCCAGTTGTGTACTGGTATCTTGCCAATAATGGCATAGCACAGATTACATTACTAACTGTCTACAGCAGAAGTGAGCTTAAGTGGCAGTAGACTGCAAGGAAAAAGCAAAACAATGATTTGGTCAAGAAGAAATGTGGATTTGAGGGAGTGATTTGAATGATGTGAACTGAGGATAAAGTTAAATGTTGAAAATGAAGGATATTCTAGTAGTTGAGATGAGAACTAATTATTGCTGGGCAGGGTTTACCAGCAGGAGCAGAACGGACATGTTCAGGAAATACAGTCGAGGAAATATTGGCAGGAAATAATTAAGAAGCTGAAAACCTAATGAGCAGCCAGCAGTGATTTTCAAAAACATTCTACAAATAAGCATTTTCTTTAACCTGCTTAGAAACTAAAATGGTATTTTGAAAGCATATGGTTGGTTGTCCTGGATAATACTTAATTATTTGTTTAATTAATTAATGAATTTTATACTGACTCTGCAGTACTACATAGGTTTATGCAGAGTCAGTATAAACTATCTGTGATAGCATGGAGGAGCAGAGACAGGACCTGCAAATCTAGCTATCCTCATTCTGTGTAACTGCCTGTTTTGACTTGGTAGCATGTTCCCAGTTCAAATAGTGCTGTCTATCCTTTTGAAAGCAATGCACCTATAATCATGAGTTGGTATATTAATATCGTTATGTCACTGCATCTCAAGCTGTAACTCGGGCTGTGTAATATACAGCTGACTGTGACTATGTTGTTTGTCAGCAAACTGAACAACAGACTTCCAGTGATCAGAATTTATTTTTTGTAAATCTTTTGGCCAAGTAATCTTATTCTTATCTTCATAGTCTATTCATGTTCATTCCATACCTGACTGGTAGACATTAAATCAGTAGTGTAGGGTTAGGGATTTTTTTTTCTTCATTGACTTTATGGTGAAGGAGTAATCTAAGATGTGCATTGATCCTGTGACCCAGAAACCCCAAAGGTATGGATTTTCCTTGTAGACTTGTGATTCACACAGTGAAATGGTGAGAGCACTGGTGAATTCAGACCAAAAAAACATGTTGTTATGACCCAGTATGTAAGGAGCCAAAAAAGCACAACTGGAAAGCATTTTAAGAACACAAACTTCTGGAAATTTAAAAAGGCTGAAGATGCTCGGAGTTTACAGTCTGAAATACCGTATAAGCATTTAGAACATGCAGAGTACCACGTGCAATGTCCTTCACGAATATCTTTTTATATCAAATATGTCAGTGATGAGTTGGATTTTTTGTTGTTTTTTGTGTAATAGGTTTTTAGTAGCATCGATCGAGTCACTCAGATGCAAGGTGAAGAAAAAGAAGATGCAGGAGACAAAATAAAAAGTGTAACATTGCCTTCTGTGGAATCTTTAAGCTGGAGTTCAGAATATTCTGAAATGTAAGTAAAAAGAAGTGTTGGAGGTGATCTACATCCTGCTTGTCAGGTAGCCAGCCTCCTCATCTCAATAACTTCATGAGGGTGTATTTTCTTTAATGCAGGCAACAAGTATCCACATCCATCTCCTCTGACACTGAGAGTAGCAGGCAGCGACACAGTTCTGGTTTGCTTCCGAAACTGGCCATATCAGCTGAAGGAGAACAGGATGATCCCGCTTGCCTAGTGGGACCCCGGGAGGAACAGGAAAAAGCTTCATTTGTGAATGAGGAAATAGTGCAAGACGAACCTGAGGTAACCACTCCAGCAAGTACTATCAGCAGCTCCACACTATCAGGTAATTTATAGTGTATCTCTTGCCTGGTGATGCTAGAAACAATTGTGGTTCTTCCGGGTTTTGCACTAGCATTCATGGATTTAGAAGTCCTTTATTTCAGTACTGCTGTAAAGAGAACTATCCCAAGAGGGCTTTGGTTTGGGCACAGGCTTAAACTAATAAAGTCTCATAATAATACCTGTAGGAAAGTGTCAGCATCTTTAGAAATGCCAACAGTTGGTGTTACTTCACTGACTGGGGAGTTGCTATGCAAGTAAATGAAATGATGAGCCTGTGCAGGATCCTTCTTTGGAGAAACGGAGTCTTAGATCCCTTGAGCATTTAAAGCAGCATTTTTACAACTTCCCTTATCTAAGATGGTGCTTCTGGTTGATCATCCTAGAGTCGTTCCAAATGATCTGTACTGCTGTTTTCCAACACTCTGTGCTACACCATTGTGTGTGTTTTAGTTGAGACATTTCAGTCACGTACACCTTTTAAAATTGGCAGGGTTGTCTTTGACTCATGGAAGTCATTGAAGTCTAGGAAGGAATTTTGTAAACTGCCCTCTATTTAAATAATCTTTTCGCACACCTTCCCCAGCACAAGTATTTGTTTGCATTTCAATAGGATGCAGGGCCTCCGTATCTTGCTGTTTGGTATTTTCAGAGTAGAGTTTTGCATTACTCTGGGACGACTTGATAATTAACACAGATCTAGGCCTGTATCAGGCTCACATTTGACCAGATACAGATTCCAATAATCTCCTTTCTGTGTATCCCTGTCTCTAGCTTATTTCTCTTTTGTACCTCACCAAGTGGTCTTAAGATACCCCTTACATTTCCTTTCTGTTGCCATACCCCTAACTTCCCTTTTAGTCTGCATTTCCCCTTTTTTCCCCTCCTCCTTTTCTGGGAGAACTTCTCCAAGCCCATGCAGCTATGAAAGTAGAATCATTTGTACCTCCTGCCCTCGTTGAAGTCCTTGTGTTGCTGTATAGTTCCCCCTTCCCCGCCCCATGTTATGATGATGGCAGTAACATAGCAGTAGTAAACATAGCTCAAAGCCAAATAAAAGAAATTTCTCTTTTGTCCCTTAACAAGCGGCTTAAGAATAATTGCAGTTTTCTGTATGATTCATTAGCAACCGGCTATTCTGTGACCTTAAAGAAATACTAGGAATTATTCCTGTGCCTTTAAAATAAGAGGGCCACTCTTGGTCCTTGCTTCATAAGGTAAACTTCCCTGTGACAACTTTGAATCTTTGAAGAAATCTTTTGGAGGTCGTTCCTGTGGTACAAGGCCACTTTTTTTATTGTTTAAAATGCTGTTGTCCTCCTTCCATTCAGTATTGTGGAAAACTGTTACTTATGATAAACAAATACCAATGTGGTTGTAATACTGAGTTTTGTGGTGCCAGGTATCTTCCTCTGCATAGGTGTGGTAGAAAATCACCCAAAGAATAAAAGCAAAAGATGACAATTAAAAAACAGAATTGGTGTTTTCATGATTTTGGAAAAGTTGTTAAGCTGATAGCCTCTTATGTAACGTCGGAGCCTCTCAGTATCTTTAGTTAGGAGTTCACATGCAAAATGAATGGTTATGCCTGATCAAGTTGTGTAAGGAGAACGTTGCATATTGAGCTACCAAAATTGCATCAGCTTTTGTCTTCATTTTACTTTAGTCAGTGATTACAAATCATTGCAGTCCCTGCTGCTCTGATTCATTGTTACCCTTTATGCAATCTGTAAGTCTGTGAAAGAATTACACAGTTTTTTGCAGTGTTGTTTTACAAACTTGTTGACAGAAAGGGAAAATTACCATCTCGCAATTATATTGTTTCCCCTCCCTGACCCCCAGTTTCCCTCAATGTGTTTATCCCTTCTTCTTTGTACAGTTGGCAGTTTTTCAGAGCACTTAGATCAGATAAACGGAAGAAGCGAGAGTGTGGACAGTACAGACAACTCCTCAAAGCCACCCAGTGAAGTTGCTTCTCATATGGCTCGTCAGCGATTAGAAAGCACAGAGAAAAAGATCATCTCTGGAAAAGTCACAAAGTCCCTTTCTGCGAGTGCTTTATCCCTCATGATCCCAGGAGGTATAGATAAATCTATTAGTTGGAAGTGTTACAATTTGTGTATACTGCATGGTTTATGATGTAAATTCAAGATTTTGGAGAGTCCAAAACGGATTCTGTGTCACAGATTTTGTTTCTCTTGTTCCTGTGTGCTACTGAATGGTCCCATTTTGTCAGTCACCTACAGCAGTCAGATCACAGTTGAGGAACCTTCTCTCACAGGCAGCGTGTAGTTCAGTGGTGACTGCTTTGTGTTCAACCATGTGCCTGCACAGCAGGATGCACGCTTTCAGTCCCAGCTTATCCTTTGGTAGAGCTGTCACTGCAGTTATAAGGAGCTAGCTGTTGTACAGCTCCCTGAAAAGCCGACAGTCTGTTACAACAGCATGCCCTCATAATGGTTTCTACCCTTCTTTACCATATGGTTGAAAGAACAGCGTAGTCTTCCTCTGTCATAACTGTAATACCACCAGTTGGCCATGAGCATTTTCTTAGTGAGATAAGTCAAGAGGAAAATGTTGAGTCTTGCTTGAACAGGAATGTTCTGCCTCAGCTTAAATTCTTGGAGGGCAATCAGTTGACAATGAAAAGAATGCTTAGAGTGGTCAAAGCCTATCTACCCTCACGTGACATCAGTTGGCATAGAAATCATACTTGGAATCTCTGTGGACTGTGTTCGTTTCAAAAACTGTCACCCTGTTACAATCACCGAAATATTTTTTATGCTGCTGCAGTTGTGTTTATATTAGCACAACTGGGAGCACAGAGTGCTTTCAAAACAATGAAATCAAATGAACCATAATTGATATTGTTGTTGCAAGAAATTCTTGTGGCCTTATGTGAAATGGCAGAACGTAGAAAGAGGCTTGGTACAACTGTTGGGAGTTATGCCCTCTGTACTAACTAGATATCATGGTTTAATTACAGTAGTCTTTACTATATATAAAACTGCATCCAGAAAACCAAGTAACTAATGCTTACTTTAGTGCTACTGGCTATGGGGGGCGGGGGGGTATATTCACAGTATTGCAAATTCTGATGTTCTTTTCAAGTGTATTTGTTAGTAAGAGGACCAAGGATTGTTCTTGCAAAGTTAACAAGGAGTATGTGTCCTATCTAAAAGGAAGAGCAACCTAAAACTAATGAGTTAAATCAGCATTAAAAAAAAAGGGTGGGGGAGGGTGTTATACTGTGGGGGAAGAAATTTAGTTCCAAGATCAGGTTGTCAGTCAAGCTTGTGATACACTAAGATTCACACTGAGTGAGGAGAAAGTTCTTGGTTCATATGTAATGAATTATTTTGGCATGAAGCTGCCATAAAACTTTAAGCAGGTTTTCTATTCTGTGTCTGTGTTTGTATGTGCTCAGAATGTACTCTGACAGATTTTTTTTTTTTCTTCCAGATGTGTTTGGTGTTTCTCCTTTGGGAAGTCCTATGTCTCCTCATTCCCTATCATCAGATCCTTCATCCTCCCGAGATTCCTCTCCTAGCCGTGATTCTTCGATTGCTGCTGCAAGTCCTCATCAGCCAATAGTAATTCACAGTTCAGGAAAAAAGTATGGCTTCACAATCCGAGCAATCAGGGTTTATGTGGGTGACAGTGATATCTACACTGTGCATCATATTGTTTGGGTAAGATAATTTTTGGTTGGTTGTTTATAACCACAGGAGATTGTAATGATATATTTGCTCTTGATCTTTTGTACATAAGATATCTGTTTGTTGATATCTGTTTGTTGACAGTTACTGTGTAAATGACAATGTTTTATGCCAAATAGCTTTCTTGGAATGAAACTTGTGCCTGTGCACGAGACCAATGTTGGCTATAAGGACAGCCGAAGCCCTATAATAGATATCTTTGATGACAGAAGTGGCACCTACATATGTTGACCCTCTGCATAGGTCAGTTTCACTTTTAGCAAATCTGGCATTTGTGAGCAGTCATTTCTATGTGCACAGAGTGGTGTGACTTAGAGAAGCAGAGGTGGGTGCAGCCCTTCTTAGACTGAGGGTCAGGGACTGCAAAGCTAACAGACTGCAGACAGAACTTGTCGAAACATACATGGGGTTTATTAACTTACTCCAGCTAAGGGATTCATAAAAATCAAAGGCCTTGTACATTTCACTAGTTGCAAGTAGGCCGATTTCCAGTACTGACCTTCTTTTGTGTAGAAATGTGCACATCATTTGGAATTGTGAATACCTCTGAGGATTCTATGGCACAGGAAAAAGGCTGAATATAATGAATAAATCATGTATTTTTCCTCCTCTGGTCGCTAGTGATCTGAACCAAGTGGGAGACAGGCTAGAGGACAAGACAGCACTTGCCTTTCATTCATTATCAATTTCTTCAATTGTAAATATATGCATATATATATTTATATATGTATTGTTCTAAAATGTTTCAGCTAGCTGAAAACAATTTTGAAAAATTCCTTAAATTTCAGAAGCTTTGAAGATTCAGATGACATTTTGTTTTAAGTAACTTTGGCAGGTTTTGAAATAGGAGTGCTACTGATGAGGTGGCATGTCATTCATGTTGTTTACCTCTCAGACCCATTAATTCATCAAGAATGTTGAATCTGGAGGCTGGGATGTAAGTGACTGATAATGGAATAAATCTGAAAATCTGACTTCTTGCCATTAGTGCAGTATCACATCAGTGAAAGGAAAGGAAGAAAAATAAATATTTTACGTTGCAGTGAAAGTGAAATCTTGGATTTTTCAAAACACTGCAACTTTTTTAGCTATGTAGGTGCTGTTAACTCTAATAGTAGCCATATGACTTGAAATTCTTTGAAAGCACATTTTAAAATACATTGTTATTTAAACCACCTTAAAAATCATTTGCAATTAAACTTGTTTTGATCCTTCATCACCTTTGTGCTGCATTATTCCTTCTAATGGGAAGCCTAGTGGATTCAATACAAATATAAACAGTCCTTAATGTTATGGTGGAGTTGTAAATCTTCTGTCATAATCAGTACTGCATGTGATCACTGCCTTAATTGCGTAAGTATTTCTTAGTGTCAGACATTAAAAATCTTCATTCAAATCTGAAATTTTGCATGGGAGAGTGAAGGACGTCTTTCTTACCATGCATGAAAACTGCTCTGCTATACAGAGCTAGCTTAACATCAGTGGAAGCAAGCACAGTGTTTTCAGTGAGATTTGAAAGAGTTCCAGCCCCCACCGTAGAAGGATAAAGTCAAAGTAAGTAGGTGAGAGCAAAATGGCCAGGCAAATTTTTTTTTCCTAGGTTTCTAGGTGTGAGGCTTCTTCATTGTGTTTAAAAACCATCAGGTTGCACAAAAAGCCTGCTCTTGAAAGTATGAGGATTAACAAGTCCATTTCGTGTATATTCTTTTTCTCTGATTTCCAGAATGTGGAAGAAGGAAGTGCAGCATACCAAGCGGGGTTAAAAGCTGGGGATCTGATTACTCATATCAATGGAGAGCCAGTGCATGGTCTTGTTCATACAGAAGTCATTGAGCTGTTATTAAAGGTAAGTCTTGGACAACTTGAATACGAAGAATTTGCTGTTTTCACCAAGGATTGAGGGGTTATGTTTGTTTCCTTCAGATGTTAGTTATCAGGGTTTGTGGTGGTTCAGTTACAAACTCTAAGCTAGTGTTGTACAGATCGGGAGAAAAGCCAGTGTCCTGTATATCCTGCTGTGATTTTTGTTACTGCAAGAAGCTGACGCTGCCCCTGCTACAGCTACAGCGCATTTGGGGTACTGACACAGAGATGTCTCTGGCTCCGCGTCTCAGGAGAAAAAACACAAAGTGTAGAAAAACACTTTCTTGAATCCCAGACCTTCATGAGGTAATTCAAGCTTTTGATAATGATGCTATTTCTCTTTTTTTCCTTTTAAAGTGACATGAGGAAAAAAGGAAACAAAGAATATAAAATTTTTTTCTTTCTTTTTCTCTACTGTACAGGAACTTACCTTTCGTAATCTTTAAGGCTCAAAAGTTTCTTGTATCATATATAGCCAGATATGTCCTACAGAGCATCTTCACTTAAATAAAGTTCTGATCCTATAGTTGGATCTCTGTGATGGAGCGCATGTTTTTTCTTCAGTGGAGCTTTCTGAGACCTATTTTACTAGAAAATTTTAGATGTTTGTTTTCCTCTAATGAACAGTAGTGCATTAAATATTTGCTGTAGCTTATCATATTGCAGTTTTTCAGTAATCTTTGCAGCACAGACTAAAGTAGGTCAGAATTATTTTAGATGGCTGTACTTTTGTTTCGTATATTATTAACAATTTCATGGTGCTACATGCAGAGCTCTGCCTGTCAAAGTGAGCAGTCAATTATAAAAGAGGATTGGAAAGCAACGAAGTATCAGGGAATATAAAGAGCTGAGGAAAGGCCCCAAATATACTTTTGCTTAACTCTTTATTTTTTGCCTCTGACACCAAGTGCAATCTCCAAGTTTTGCAAGAAGTGTATCTTAGAAGATTTGGTTAGGTAATTTTAGGCAGTTGGGTGTGCTGTTGTTTATTTTTGGGTAGTGCCCTCAGTCTGTACTACTTAAACAAGAGAACAGCTCTAATTTTTCAATACATTAGTCAAATTAGTATTACAGAAGTTACAGAAAACTACAGAAAAATAGAGACATAACAACCCTGCACACTATTTACAAGAATAAACTCAGTACATTGTTTATTCAAATGTGATACACCATGAACTAATTTGGATTGTTGGAATTCCTTTAAAAAATAAAGTTCACTTTACTTACTAAAGTAAAGTTCCTTTACTTTACTATCAAGTGCTGGGCAGGAAGTGTGGATTTTTAAAGCAGAGATGCTTATTTCCAGTTGGTTTAGTTTATTTAACAGGTGTGATCTGTTCATGCAAATAGTCCTAAAAAGCTTAACTTATACATTTATCTCTTTTGAACAAGATAAAAGCATTTGTTGCTTATTTTTGGGGACTGATAATGAAGACTGTTTTCTCTGCCATTTCATGGGTGTAACGGCATCCTCAGACGAGACTGGCTAGTGAACAGACTACTGCACAGTAACAGCTGTTCTTTGTGGGAAAAGGAGATGATGTTTCTATAGAAACTCACTGCATTTCTTCAAAATTGCAGTCTTGATCAGTCCAATTACTAGAATTTCTCTTTGTCCTGAAACTGGTTCTTGGAATGGAGGAGACTTAGAAAATTTGACTCTGGTAGTTTGAAAGGCATTTGACAAACGCTTAAGAATTTTCCAATCATCATTTTTAATCTAACATAAATTAACCTGACAACTTCTGCATAGAGTTCCCTACAGTGTCAGTTCTTTGTCTGAGGCAGGGATTCTGTTTTGTTGTATTCCTGTTTGTAATGTAACTTCAATTTAAAGTGAAGCGGTCCTGTATTACTCATGCCTCCTTTTTGGCAGAGCGGTAACAAAGTGTCAATTACTACAACCCCCTTTGAGAACACTTCAATCAAGACGGGACCTGCAAGGAGAAATAGCTACAGGAGCCGAATGGTTAGGCGCAGTAAGAAAACCAAAAAGAAAGAGAGTTTAGAGAGGTGAGTAATGTTTTTGTTCTGGTGAACATGTATTGTGTGCACATATAACAATTCCATTTAAAAAAAAAGAAAAAAAAAAGATTTACTCTGATTCTCTTTCTTACCTTCTACACCTCTTCTTGCCATCTTCTATGAGAGACTACATTTGTAACACATCCGTTCAATCATGTTTTAGGTAAATTAGTTTTGTTAAAATCCCCTCTAAAAATTTCCCATGGCACATGCAAATATACATGTAAACTACAAAGGGATTTAGTTACAATATCCTGCCTATTAGTAAGTTGGGCTATTTTCTGAAGTTTGTTTTCCGCAGTGTGGTTTGCTTCCATGTAAACATAGATATAATATTTACTTTTCTGAGAGCGATGAGAGGGTGAAGCAATGTCAGCCTCAGGAGCTTTGGCTGTGGTAACCATATCTTTTGTACAACTTAGCTTCTGGTTAATGCTGTCCTCTTCTCGCACTAGGAGGAGATCTCTCTTTAAAAAGTTGGCCAAGCAACCTTCTCCTCTTCTCCACACCAGCAGAAGTTTCTCCTGCCTGAACCGGTCGCTTTCATCAGGAGAGAGCTTGCCTGGATCTCCAACCCACAGTTTATCTCCCAGGTCACCTACCCCAAGCTACCGCTCCACTCCCGATTTCGCATCTGGTGAGTGGGAAGGAGTGGAGGGTAAAGGACAA
The DNA here is from genome assembly GCF_036370855.1 of Dromaius novaehollandiae. Taxonomy (NCBI): domain Eukaryota; kingdom Metazoa; phylum Chordata; class Aves; order Casuariiformes; family Dromaiidae; genus Dromaius; species Dromaius novaehollandiae. Next base: position 60,348,969 of record NC_088132.1, on the reverse strand, counting down.
TAACTGAAAGTTGAAGCATATTCTTGCAGGTTCCCAAATCTGTTACACTCTGCCAAGAATAGTCAACTCTGACAAATGTAATCAGTGAGCAGCTGTTTTCCTTCTGGAAAAGGGAAAAATATTTCTGATGCGAAACCAAAGATGTTTTCATGATACAGAAACACCTAAAAGGGGACTGCCTTGTAGATTTGTCTCAGTGCTTAAACCAATAGAATGATTAAAAGTTGCATAATAAATAATCCAGGTTTAGAAGACAGCAGTAGAAAGCAAAATCTTACTTAGGAGAGACTGATTAATGAAAGATTGAAACTGAGGAAGTAGTTGCTACATAGAGGAACTAGCATGGGCTCTCAAATGCTGCTTTATTGCTGAAAAGATCAGCTGGGTGCTGACATCTTTCTGACTCCCAGAAGTGCTTCACCTGCCCCTTGTTATGCCAGTTGTTACAGTTAGTGTCTGTTAAAAGTGAATGCTGATGTACACAATCTGTTGCTGAAGGTAAATCATTTGAAAACCTTGATCATTGCTTTGAAGTGCTAGAAAGCTTTAGCTAGTCTATATAAATAGAAGGGAGTGATCATTTAAAGGAGCTGAAGGGACAGAGAAGGAAAGGGAGAAGTAGCAATGTGATTGCAATGATGAGTTTTGCAGACCAGTCACTCAAAACCTTCCAGATCTTGGAATGTTGTGGCAGACCGCACATTTGTCTCTTGAATCAGTGCCGGTAGCTCACTGAACTACTAGACAAGATGCGAAGAATCTTGCAAATCTTACGCTTGTTTGTTTTGTTCTTTTTGTAGGTACCAATTCTTCCCAGAGTAGCTCCCCTAGTTCAAGTGCTCCCAATTCTCCAGCTGGTTCAGGACACATAAGACCCAGCACTCTTCATGGCTTGGGTCCAAAGCTTGGTGGGCAAAGATACAGATCAGGAAGACGCAAATCAGCTGGCAGCATTCCTCTCTCTCCTCTGGCACGGACACCTTCTCCAACACCCCAGCCCACATCGCCTCAGCGATCTCCATCACCGTTGCTAGGACATTCGATTGGAAATACAAAAATAGCTCAGTCTTTCCCTAGCAAAATGCACTCCCCTCCAACTATTGTAAGGCATATTGTTAGGCCAAAGAGTGCAGAGCCACCAAGGTCTCCCCTGTTAAAGAGAGTCCAGTCTGAAGAGAAACTTGCACCCTCTTATGGCAGTGATAAGAAACACTTATGTTCACGAAAACAGAGTCTGGAAGTGACCCAGGAAGAAGTGAATAGAGAATTGTCCCAAAGAGAAGTAACCCTTCAGAGCTTGGAGGAGAATGTATGTGATGTACCATCGCTCACACGGGTCAGACCTGCAGAGCAGGGCTGCTTGAAACGCCCCATCTCTCGAAAATTAGGTAGGCAGGAATCCGTTGATGAGTTGGACAGAGAGAAGTTGAAGGTTAAGATAGTTATGAAAAAGCAAGATTTTGCTGAAAAATCAAATGCTATACATGAACCTACCAGTGAGCCGGAAAATCCCAATACCTTGAGGCTGGAAGAAAGGGACAAAAAAGCGTTTCAGAAGGTTTTAGAGAGATCAAATCAGTTTGAAGCAAAAATCGTTACTCTGGAGACTCAGTCAGCTGGTGGTATACTCAAAGACACCCTTCAAAAGAATGCAAACTTAAGATCAAATGATTGTGTTGCTTTAGATGCACAGATGTTGTGTCATGGGCCTCCAGTTAATGAACTCAGTCATATTTCTTACGACTTCAAAAGAATTTCCCCTCCGTGTACACTGCAAGATGTGCTACCTCAGTCCTCTGACAGAATGCTAAATGGAAAGGGAGAAAACACAGATAAAAATATATCAGCAAAAGAATTTGTCAAATTTGAAAGATTAGATGGTAAGCTTGCAAATATTGATTACCTTAGAAGGAAAATGTCCTTTGAAGAAAAAGATGACAGCGTTTGTCCAGTGCTGAAACCCAAACTGACATCAAGTGTTCACGAATGCCTTCAACTTAATACAGTCAGACCCATAAACATACAGCAGGATTCCACTACAGTTGCTGATGGTAGAGCATTTATTAGCAGTGCGCATGCTGCTCAGATTACCTCTGTTTCTTTTGTTCCTCTCAAGGCTTTGAATGGTCGAGTGGAAAGTGGTGTTGAAAAATCAGCCCTTATATCCACTGAGTCTCCTGTCAGAAAAAGTCCATCAGAATATAAACTGGATGGAAGGTCTGTTTCCTGTTTGAAGCCAATAGAAGGCACATTGGACATTGCCTTACTTTCTGGGCCACAGGCTTCAAAGACTGAACTGCCTTTGTGTGTACTACCAGAAGGCCAGAGCACTAACAGTGATGTGGGATCTCCTAAACCCCCATCACCACAAGGGAGTGGTGGACAGGTGGAACTGGACAGTCAAAAAGAGCAGTTCTTAAGCTATTCAAAATCTAGCAAAGCCAACATGCTAGAGCCCCAGTTTCTACAAGCAAGCAAGAGTTCTCAAAATCCATCAGCCATCCCTGTCGCTGCTGAAGTAGTGACAGAGAAAAAGGTTTCTAGCCTACCTGCTAAAGGCAACATTTCTGTTACTGAAGCTGTTCAAAGGAAAGACGCTTCCCCTTCAAAACAGAAGGACAATTCAGTGGAGGTAAAGTCATGTGCCATTCAGAATCAGAGTCTTAAAACTACCCAAACATGTACAAAACTTTCTACTGTCCAAAGCACTCCTGAAAAAGCTGTAGAAAAAGAGAAGCAAATACAAAAGGAGTTGCCTGTCAAACAGCCAGTAGCCCAGAGAAATTATGAGCCTCTCCCTGCAAAGGTGGAGGTGGTCAGGGAGTCATCTCTGAAGGTATCTGTCTCGAATGTCCTGACAACAAGTTACGCCAAAACCAATGAAAAGCATTGTGTTGATTTTGCCATTCCACCTCAGATGCAAGGAAAAGTGCAGGCAGCTGGTCCCAAGGCACAACCTAAGGACAGCAGAGATTCGCTGAAACAGAAACAGCTAGGCAAAGATGACACCACCACTGCAAGTAGTTCTGTAGAAAGGGACATAAAGCAGAAGGTTCTCAGTGAGTCCAAGAAAGTTGTTGCAGAATCAAAGAGCGAAACTGTTCCATCCAAACAGCCCATGCAACCCTCAGTAGACTGTGATCCCAAAAATGGGAAGCCTGCACTGTGTTCCTCTGTACAGAAGGACAACACCAAAGATTCAGGAAAGAAAGATCAGAAGCAGCTCAGTGATACTAGACTTCAGACTACTGAGAGCGCGCTGTCCAACCAAGTTCCTCAGCAGCAACTTCATGCCTCAGGCTCCCCTGCTGTGAAAGAGACTGTAAACAGAAACTGTGCTGTAGATGTTCATGTAGGCATTCAAGAACATGTGAAGCCTGCTGCTGCCTGTGTGGAAAGCAGCAGTAATAAATTCAGGCCTGTCTCTGATAATAGTTCCTCTAAGTCTAAGCACTCGGATAAACAGACTTTTTCACAAAAACCATGCACTCCAACTGTAAAAGAAAAAGATACAATTATTCAGGTGTCTGCCAGTTCCCAGAAAGATGGGAAATACGCCAGTAAAAATGTGCAAGATGCTCCTTCTTTTGTTTCAGGCTTTCTGAGAAAAACGAGCAATGAACATGTTCAGGTCGAAAGGCCCCTGGGTTTGGAACATGGGTCAGTATCCACCCTTCAAATGAATAGTGTCACTCCTGAAACCAAACCCAAATCCTCTGCTGTTGGCCAGGTACCAACAGGCCCAGAGAGTTCTAAGCAAATGCAAAGGCAAGAACCAGCAGGCTTTGGGGAATCTGCTGATCAGAAGCATCTTCACCTCAGTGAAAAACAAACTATGTCTCCAAAGTTTTCCACTGTGAAAGACTGTCCCTTGCTGAGCAAAGAGGCAGAGAGAAGCCCTAGTAACCAGATGATCTCAGCAGACAAAAGACCCGAAGGAAAAATATGCACTGATGCACTTTATGTTCAACATGACAGTGGGAAAGTAGAGCCTACCCTTTGCCTCACAAACTGTGATGCCAGAGGGAAAGGAGCGGAAAAAGTAACCACAAGTAGCAAAAGCTCTCAAGATTCAAAAGGGAAAGGACAAGTTAATCAAAAACAGCCAGAGGATGCGAACAAGCAGATTGCAACAAAACATTCATCGGCTGCCACTGGGCAGAGTTCTTGTCGTGTGGCTGCAACGCCAGGAAAGCCACTGACTTGTGCAGCCAATCCCTCTGAATGCAGACAAGAAGCATCTGTTTTGTCTTCAGCGAAGAGTGATGCATCTTCAGCAAAGGTTAAGGCAGGCTCACCTGAGCTTCCTGCAGTCATCTACAAGGAGTTGAGTAAGAAAAGCACCTCTTCTGTAGGGAGTGGTAAGACAGAAATGACTAAAAGTGTTTCACTGATGACCTTGCATAGTGCAGCTGTTGCAGTAGAAGCCCACCACCCTGCTTCAAACGTTGGGGGGAAACCTGGAAATCAAGAAAGGTCTTTTTTTGTTAGCACTGTGGATGTAAAGGGAAAAGATGCCGTACAGGCTCAGCCTTCTGCTTCAAAAAAACAGAACGTAGGTAAAGATTTACCTAGGTCAGCAACCACGCCTGACCGCCCTAATGCACTTTCCAATGACAAAGACTCGGCCCGGCAGCGGCGAGGAAAGGAAGTTTTGCGGAGTAGTCCTCACAAAAAATCCTCTTGACTGTAGTACCTGGCAGATAGGACTTCAAGACTAGCTGAAAAATGTCAGTGTGTTTTGACTACCTTCAAACCAGCACTGTGTGGTGTCCTTGTGCAGCAAAGCTTTCATGTCACTGAAGCAAGGGGACAGAGGACTTTTTTCAAAATGCCTTCCCAAATGTAACCGGTAAAACTGTTACCATATAGTATTTGTACAAAAATAACTTCACAGCTGAGAACAGTTGAAGAAAAGATTTCCTCTGTAAATACCTAGTAATGTGTTTGGGGTTTGAATGTAGCATATATACTTTGCTGCTGATTGCATTGTTTACTCTCCCCTTTTTTAAGATAGTTGCTTTGCCACTTATTTGCCATAGTCAAATATGAAACCGCATTACTAAAACTCAGACCTGGCATGGACATGCAAGCATTGGTCTGACTGGAAAACAAGAATATGCCACATTTTTACTTACTAAAAATCCTAGCTATAGTTAAAAATACTAGGAAAGAATAAATATGGTGACTTATTGTGAGTTTTTACATGTATTTTTAATAATCAGATTTTGATAGTACTGTATCTGGCTAACTGCTTCACCAGATCTAACACAAGAACTAACTGCATCTCCCTGCTGCACAAAGCCTGTCTCTTAAAATAGGTATAATTAGAGCTAAGGGAGGACCACTCTGTTATCGCTACATCCCAGTAAGAGTAGTGTTTTCTGGTGAAATGGTTGTTCTCGTCTTGTCTATTGGAGTGTATTCTGTGACCTTCACCTCAGACAAGGCTGAGACTCTAAAGCACACACAGTGTGCTTAGTTTCTGCTGCAACCCTCTCTTGGATTCCTTGAGCTTTTTTAAATTCAGGCCCTTACAGTGTGAGGCACAAGTATAAGCACATGACTTGCAGTACTATATTCATCCCTGTTTTTTAATGAATTTAGAGAGTATGTATTATCATGACATACAGGTTTGCATAATTAGCTTCATGCAGCTGTAGCTTTTTTTTTTCTTTTCCTATTTTATGAATTGTGGTAAAAAGGAAAAAAAAACGGTTTCAGTATCCTATCTTCAGAAAAGTTCAGGACATCTGATACATTTTAATACACAGCTGGGGCCTTACGTTGTAGACTTAACTTGCTGTTTTTAGCAAGTGATTCTGGGTTTCACATTCATTTCTAAATGCATTGAGTAGCTCCATACATTTCATAACATAATCTTTTTATTTGTATGCAAAAAGTAAATACTGTAATTAAAAGAGAAGCATTTTTGTAACAAAGGAACCTGTTGGAGCTATTTGGTGCTAGAATGTGACTGTCTTTTTACTTTTGCTAAGCCTTATTTAAATTTCGTATACTGTGGAACATGTGGACTTTGATCATTTTAGCATGGAGGTATTCAGTTTGTTTTGAAGGATGAAAGGTAAAATTTGAAACATGTACAGGAGCACTACAAAATATCTTTACAGATGAGTGTTTTTAAATGATCGGGATCAGTAAGATGGTATTTTTGCTTATTTCTGTTATACGTACCCACACTAGGGCTAAGCCCCTACCTGTTTCATTGGGGCTTACGGATTGTCTTTCTGTCTTGAAAGCTATAAAATTGTTCATAAAAGCACAGTGTAATCTTGACTTGGAGGTTTGTGTGACAGCTGACAGTGTACAGATTTCCCTCTGGGAAAGGCTTTATTACAATGATTAGTTGAGCTCGATTACAACTAACCTGTCACGGGATGATAAAATCACAAACAAGTCCTGATTTTTTATGTGGCACTAGAACATTCATACTACCTTTCATGTGCTCACAGAGGAGCTAATGAGTGACAGAAAATACTTTTTGAGCAGTTTTGAAGAGAAATGGTCTCAACATTTACAGTTCGTCTGTGCTTTGGCAGTTATTACAAACAAATGCTAATGCACTTCAGTATCATAACATTTCTGTCTGGGAGGTATTTCCTAGTTTACAGTCTTCTGGATTTTTTTAAACTATCCTCTTGTTTCCTTTAAAGCACATCTAGCTATTTGTTTACAGCATACCTTTATGTATATTTTTGTATAGTTCCTTATCAGTTCTGACAAATAAAGTTTTTTGCATTATGGAAGTGTAACAGTGCTTAGGCTTGTGTTTATGTAGTACCTGTTTGTTGGTGTTTACCTTATCAGTGAGCTGTTAGAGATCCTCCTACCTGTGTGCTTCTTGGTCAGTCTTTATGTGATTGTAGATCTGATGTGTTCCTTTGTAGACTTCCTGCTGTAGATTTCTCAGCTTACAAAAAAAGAAAAGAAAAAAAGAAAAGAAAAAATTGTTAGGGTCTGTGCAATAAAGTGTTTGCAGTCTTATTTTCTCTAAGAAACTCCTTATGGATGGCATAATTGTTGTATATTGAACACAATTATTTATACTTATGCAGTTGCATAATATTGAAATAAAAATTCAGCATGAAGCAGTGTTGTGTCAGCTATTTCCTTTGAACTACTTTTGTTCCTGTAACTTAAGGCCCGTCTCTACCATACTGTGGAGGCGGTTACCCTTTTTGCTCAGTAGCCCTGAAGGCATATGCTGGCCAAGGATTTTGTGTGGAAAAAATGTAGTCTAGTCAAAAGAAGTTGTGCCATATTCGCAGAAGATTTGTTTAGCCAAATATCTTGTCTTTGTCAGGGGCTGGAACCATTGCAGTAGGCTGTCCAGTGTGATGGACACGTACTGACTCTTCACTAGCGACTGCAGTAGGCTGTAACGTGACACATCAGTCTCTCTTCCAAAATGCATACCATCATTCGTTACAGTAGGCCAGAGTGGTTTTGAGTGCCTTCGCAAAATACCGTTCTTTTTTCATTGATTGTGTTTCCATTCCTGACCTCAAGAAATGCCTGGAGCATGTGTGTTATGTGCAACTTCTTCAGTTTTTAAATCTCCACCTTTTAACAGCAAATCTCCATTCGTTCTTTCTCACAACAGAAGATCAGAGAGATGCAGTGAACCAGACAGACAGGAGAGAGGGAGCAGAGTACCTTTGCATCTGCTGGCTGCTTGATGGATCCTTTTAGCAGGAGGAGAAACACGGCAGGATTATTGCTGCCCTGATTTACATCTTTCCACTCTTGCAGTGGAGCAGCATATATTATAATACACAGATTTTTACTGTTCTGTTGCTGGTAGCTGGTAGAAGAGCTGTACACAGCTGGTTAGCACATGCCAGGAAATGTCTGCCCTGGGGGGATTGTTATTTTTGTTCATGTTTTGCTATTGCATTGTTTTCTCTGTGTTTTGCTGCAGTTGGTTTTGTACAGGGGAAGTGTTGTAGAGTCATTTCTGCTACTGTGCTCTCTTTCTCTAAAACCAGCAGGTGAGGGGTGTCTGGAGCTCACCCCAAGCTCTCAGTCACTGGAACCCAGCAGAAGGCCTGTGCTCTGCAACATGGGTCATGGGCAGGGGCAGGGGATGAGATGAGTTAGAGAAGGGAGAGCAGGAACTAACAGCTCTGGGGGTAGGAAGGAGGTATCCAGAGTTGAGTGACTCTGGGTCCGAGTAACCGTTTGACCTGCTCTGCCCCCTCTGACTGTGGGCGGCAGCAGCATCTCCGCATAGGGAGGTGTGGAACGCCATGCACCCAGCATGGTTATCCTTAGTGTTCAGGGCCAGAGGAGAGAGGCAATCTAAGGGGTTTCTGTTGAGGAAAGAGAAGTCAGGAGGTTACCCATTTCTCATGTGACGTGGCTTGTCAACCTCGCTTCTACCACAGTAAGAAAAGAGACGCTGCACCTCACCTGGGATGGGTATCCTTTCATGGTGTGAAAGGGAAATGTACTGAATGCCCCTCCTCAGCACTAAACCCAGTTTCCAATGGCCTTTTAGGCCACATGTTCTCTTCTTTAGTTAGCAAGAATTAGCAGGGATGTCATGATCGGATTTGGAAAATACTGTACAGCTTTAAAAGAATAAATCACAGGACAGGAAGATACTAGATGGTATATGGATGTGCATCCTACAGTTCATGACTTGGGTTAGCAACAATTTTTTTTTTTCCAGTGACGGCATGTACAGCAGTGTTTGAGCACTGACAAGCTCTTTGGAAGGCATCTGCAGAGGAGGGATTTGAATAAACTGAGGGTAGGACGTGACACTAGAGGTTAGAGATCAAGCTGCAAAGAGTTGGGAGGATCAGGATGAGTGGAGAAGGTTGCAGAGATAGCGAAGTAGGACACAGTTGTCATAGAACAAGAGAGAAGAGAGTAAAGGTGTAGGTAAGGGTCTAGCACACAGAAAATGCAGGTGTGAACGAGATGCAGGAGCAGGAGGATATTTGAGAAAGCCACTGGAGAAGGTGATAGCCTGTACCTGTGGGAGATTTTCAGTTGTATTTTCAAGAGAGTGGCAGGTATGGTGCAAGTCAGTGATCGAGAAAGGCTGTCACCTGGTTCTTTCCCAGGTATAGACTGAGCTGGTAAATATGAGAAAGTTCTTAAAGATGCACCATCCATATTAGGACATTCTTTTAAGTCAGTGGGTTTAGAAATTGGCCCGCCACCAACCATCCTGTTCAGAGTAAAATCCTTTTTCAAAAACTGAATTGCATCTTATTGATAAGATCTTGCCTAAGCATAGTTAGGGGAGGAAGAACTTGGCTCAGAATTTTTTGTACAATTGAAATAAAGATAAATGCTTATTAATCTTTGGAACATAACTCATTAGCTAAAATCTGCTCGAGTTTCTTCTCTGTGTAAATACTCATATTGAATTCTGTTTTGCAGACCCATACCAGAACTTTGGTAGCATCTGTAGCCCAGAAGCCAGGATGGTCATGAGTTTCTGTCGGCTACCATTCACGTCAGGCAATTCACTTGGTCTCTTTTTGGGTTGGCTCCTCAGCTACGTGTGAAAAACAAGAGATAAAAGGCCTGACTGAGAACCTAGGACTGCATCAGATCAGAGCTTGATTGGGTAAATAAATTCTATAAAGAAAAATAAATCCAATATCACTTTATACCCTTGCTAAATAATCTCAGACTATATCTTCAGATTTCCAAAATTTTAATATATAATCTGGACATTGTGGTGTGTTATATTCATACAAAAATATTCCTTTAGAATAACCAGTTTCTATATTCAGGGCTCGTGTATCCTGAAACAGACAGTGTATGCCATTCAGCACTGTCGTTGGCAGTGTCCTGTGAATGGTGTTTTACAGACAAATGAAAAAGCCAAGATCCTGCTCTGAGCAGGTCATACTGCAAAGTAAATAAAAGTAAAGAAAATAAAAATGACAACAAATGACAATATGGTTGTTATAAAAATAACTTGTTTTGAGCAAAAGGGGTGGGACACAGGAAAGTGTCTACTTAACTCTCTGTAAATAGATCTTGAACGTATTCACTGTTTCACCTTTTGTTTGACTTTGAGTTTTAATTGACTGAACTTTGCATGCAAGTCTACCCAATGAAAATGGATATCATTTCAGAAGCTGGTAATGTTTAAATCCCACGTTCTCCTCTCCAAATGAAGACGCATTTCAGAAAGTGAGGGGAAAACTGCACATTGCACTGATACTTAAGTTGCTGGTATTTGTGGATTATATTGTCAGGTTATATATGTATATACATATATTATTACCTGATGTTTGGAGCAATTTTTAGCACCTTTCCCAAGCTATAAACTGTCATACTCCCTTTAAACTTCACTATTTGTCCATCACTTTCTTGGATCTGCAACTTTAGAAGGAAAGTAATTTGAGAAGCACGTCCATTTTGTCATGCACACACGTGGGAGCTCATGTTAGATGACTGTGAAAGGCTAATGCTGGAAAGCAAAAAGTTAAGGTGATTGGAGCTCTTAGAGCATTTGAGAACTGCCCTGCTAGGCAGTTTTCTCTTTTGTGGATTACTTTATCAGATAATGCAGTTATTGGAGTTTGCTTGTTTAACCAGTTGTGTTTGCAGAGGGAGGGGGAAAGGTGCCTTGCCTTCTAGGCTGACTTCAGGTGCTTTTCTGCCTTGCTCTCAAAGACAAGCAGAGGAGGTTTTTGGTAGTGCGCCTTGCTCAGTGACATTTCTCTCTCTCTCAGATCAGTCTTTGAGGAAGCCCATGTCTGATATAAGCTGCCCCAACCAGCTTTGATATGCTGCAGTTTTTCACTTCAAACAGGGTGTGCACTTGCAGGGTCAAGAAAAGGTTTTTGTGGAGAGCTCGTCAGTGGCAGCAGAAACAGCGAATGCCTATAAACAGGCTTGTCAGGGCAGGCAATGTCCTGCTACCCAAAATATGGAAGTGTTTATGGTCATCTGGAAAAGAAACATCAAAAAGTACTGCCTGTGCGGTGGTCCGCATGGCCTTGGGCAGCACACAGCTACAACGGCAGGAGGAGGCGATGCTGTGCGGTGAAGCAGGCTGTGGATGTGATGCAAAGGCATGTGAGAGCTGCAAGAGTCTGTATTTTGTAGTCTGAGTCCAGTAATGTTTAATATCCACTGACAGAGGGTAAAAATGGCTTCTCAAATAAGAGTTTCTTATTTGACAAGAAATATCAGCTATTCTTGTCGGTTATTTCTTAAGAACTGAGCAGAAACTTTCTAGTCCAACAGGGATCTTTAAAATCTAGGATAGTAAGTATATTATGGAGGAAATGCCTTTGGGGCAAGAGCTGAAGCTGAATTTCAAGTCCCGCATGGAAGGTGCTCAAAGAGAGCTCTGTTTCCATGCCTCACTGAGTAAATGCAACCTTCAGTTGAACACACCTGGGAGCCTTGCTGTGGGCACATCGAGGCTCCGCACAGTGTGCGCCTTTCTGTGGAGACGGGTGATGGGTCGTACCCCTAGAGAAGATTGCCTCTATACCTCGGAGTCAGCTGGTTGCTGAAGCAATAGTGCCAAAAATTGCATTATAATAACACAGGGGAGATGAGAAGGCACAGTAAGTCCTCATCAGACCTATGGCCAAATACATGTATTCTGTGCTGCCACTGGGTTTATTCACTTGTGGTGGCAGAAAGAGGGATTCAGGAGTTTAATAAGAGCAAATAACAGTAAGTTCATTTTGTCTTCCCTCCCTCCCAGCTGTCACATGTCCTGTTGGAGCCAAGAGCACATCCGTAATCCTTACTTTACTCCAGGAATTCACACACCAGAGGTGACACGAAATAGCTGTGAGCACCACATGCACCTCTGGGATCAGATTCCTGCTTCCTGCTATGCTTCCCCTTTGCAATCTCGGCTTTTCTTCCTGTTCTGCAGCTGGAGGAAACAGCTCCCTCTGCGCTGTCCCTCACTGACCATGCATTGAAAGACAAACACGTGTTTGGTAAAGTCTCTTAGCTGTTGGTGTCAGCTGCTTTTCACAAGTGTAGGCATCTGTAGTGCCAAGTACCCACAGATTTTTGACCAAATTTGCAAGTTTTGTGGTTAAAGCTGAAATTGTTGATAGTCTTCACTTATCATGGAGTGCTACTGAGTCTAATAAACGGACAAGGAGCAAAGCCTGCACCATAGAGGCAGATGAATGGAGAGAGGTTCGAAGAGATGGCCAAGAACTTTCCAACTTTCAAACAGATTTTCAAGAAATCAGAGAGAACCTGATGATACAGACTGTTTCTGTAAGCCCTAAAGGACTGGGTCTTATTTGACTTTGATCGTTGCTCCTGTCCTTCACAGAAATGTTTTTACTTTTTGACTGAGCAGTGTACAGTAATGCCAGCTCTTCAATAGCATTGTTTCTCACATGCTTTTCTTCTTTTTAAATGGAGAGCTGTTTCAGCTCTCAGTCTTTCCCTTTATAGGTACTTTAGCCCTAGTGGCTATGATACCAGTGCTATCATGATGTTGAACTGAGGCATCTCCATAGCAGAAGTTATTCATGTTCTAGGCTCAGGACACAATTTTAGTTTTCAAGACCTCATAAAATGAGGAATTTTTGTTTTGCTAAAATTACGGAAATGGAAAAAAGTATTACAAAAGTTAAAGGAAATACCGAGCAGGAACAAAAACAGTAGGTTGTTTTTCATCCTAATCCAATTGCTGTGCATGTTTTCTTTACGTTGTATATCTATCGTAAACTTAGATTCGCTGGTATCTTTGCCTGAAACAGCGAACGCTCCAGATGATGACAATACATGATAAAATAATCAGGACAACTGCAATGATTGCTGTAGTGCTGATCCCACAGTGGAGAGTAACAGTAGACAGCTGAGCACCAGCTAATGATTTGGGTTCAGAACATGTTGTTTCTTCAGCGTCTTCAATTTTATCCAGATTCTGCTTGTACCAAGTGATTAAGCCAATATTGGAGCAGGTGCATTCCAAAGGATTGTAACTTAAATTGATTATACTGTAGCCAGTTAGGGACACTAGCTTGTCACGTGGTATAATCTGAACCCTATTGTGGGCAAAATTGAGATAGATGCTCTTAAGATTTGAAAATGCATCTGTGCTGAACGCAATAAGCTTGTTGTGGCTCAGATCAACGTGCCTTAACTTCTTGAGGATGTGAAATGCTTGGTCATCTAATGCTGTCAATTCACAGGATGCTAAAATTAGCACCTCTAAATTGGATAGCTGTTGAAGCAGTTTGTTCTTTGGCATGATCCCTGACTCAAAGATATTCTGACTAAGGTCCAAGAGTATGAGGTTTTCCAGGCCTTGAAAGAGATGCTGAGTGCTAGTATTGACCTGGGAGGAGGACAGATTCAGGACTTGCAAGAGATGCAGATTTCGAAAAGGCCCCTGTGAAGTGCTGATGTGAAGCTGAGTGAAAGCGATGTCCAGCAGCTCCAAGTTAGTACCTTCCTTAAAGAGCACATCGTGGACATGAAGTTTGGTGTTGTAGCTCAGGTTCAGGTACCGAAGACTGCTCAAACCATTTAGTGCTTCATTGCAGCAGTCAGAGCTTTCAATGTGGCTATGGCTTAAATCTAGATGTTGAAGCTTTGCCAGTTTCTGCAAACAGCCAGAGCCCAGCTGCAGGGTCTGCGAGTTTCCTCTGACCTGGAGGTGGGTAAGGGAGGGGAAGGCAGCTGCGCTGGTGTTGCAGAGGTGCTCAAAGTTGTTCCCATTGAGAATTAGCTCTGTTAGCACCTTCATACCACTGATGCCAGGGGGCAGCGCACTGATGTGGGTGTGAGTCAGGTCCAGCTTCCGGAGCTTGGTCATACAGTGAAATGTGGCAGCATTTAGGTTTTTGAAGTGCCGTAGCGGCAGATAGAGATCCTTTACAGTGATATTACAGAGGCCTCGTAATACACCAGGGCTTATGTAGGTCTCCTTTCTCACGTCATCAAATGTTCCCAACCAAAGCGTGTGGACTGAGGAGTTCTGCATCCCCGCCAAGATCCCGGGGATGTTGCTGCAGGCCCCAAAGTCCAAACTGTAGAAACTGGACTGGAAAGCTCCGGGTTCAATGTACAAAATGTCATTGCCTTTAAAGATGACAGTTATGTTACTGGTCTTCTGCAGAATGCTGACATCTTCCACTGTGATTGTTCCTATGTTGTTCATTTGGAAATCAAGGTATTTGAGGTTTTGAGTTGGAAAGTTGGGAGGGAGCTGCAATGAGGAGAGGTGGTTGCTGCCCAAGATGAGTGTATCCAAGTTGTCTAGGTTCGTCATGGGAATAAAGGACAGCCTGCTTATTCCTGTCTGCGTTAAGACAAGTTGCTTCAGGGACTGAGGGCCAACAAATGCTGTGTCAGACAGAAACAGGAGCAGGTTTCCAGTCAGCACAATTGTGTGCAGGTGATTGTTGTTGTGAAAGGCACCTTCATACACCCAGTTGATCTGACACCTTGAAAAAGCAATAGAAGCCAGCATCAGTAGTCTGCCTCGTCAAACGTTCCCATTACTACGTGGTAACCCAAACGGCATTTCATGCATGTAAAAACTCATGATCAACAGCCTTTGCCAGAACAAAACAATGTTTTCCTTTGCAAGGGACACTTCCCTGGGGATTGGTAAGCCCACTTTAAATACAGAGTCCTAGTGAGGAAGCTGTATTACAGCAGAGAAAACTGCCCTGAAATGATGTGTGCAAAATCCCTGTTCAGGAGACATTTGTGGAAGTCGGGCAGACATGAGTTTTTTAGTGTCAAACTTAATCAAATGAAAATCTCTTTTTCTAGAGAAAAAGACGAGCACTTATAAGGACTTGGGCCTATCTTTCCCTAGGTTTTATGAACAATATCTTTATGGAGAAGTAAGTTAAAAAGTTGCTCTAGTCATTTTGTTTGTCTTAGCAACAGCAGTATGTAGAAAATGCGTATTTCACCCACTGTCGGGCAAATGACTGTCACTGGAGGAGAAGCCTAGATATTGCCCAGTTGTACCAATCTTTAGTAAAATACCAGCGACCATCTGGAAATGCTGCTGCCAGTTTCCCTGTGCTGTTGTGGACTCTGGGAGCCTTCAGCTCTGAGCAAGGGCAGAGGGTTTGGACCAACAAGACCTCTGAAAGTGAGGATGATCTACTGTACCTTGTTAAATCCAAGGAGAGCAGACTCTTCAGCTTCGAGAAGGTTGACTTCCGAAGGGAAGGAAGCAAGTTGAAGCTGAAGTCGAGGAGTTCTGTTGTGACAGGTAGCTTTTCAGGAATTTCCGTCAGACCTAAACCTTCACAGCTATAGCTTTTATTGACTATAATCTGTGGAAAATACATAGTGAAACTCTGAGATAGCTGCTCTGAATATAAATATGAAACTAACACATTTTAAAAAGCAAATAGAACTTTGAATTATTTAAAAAGGTAGCAATCATAACTCTATGAAATCTTAACATAGGCTTGAAATGCGCAACCCTGGGACTTTATGGAGTGTTTTTGAAATGAATGCCTTGAATCTTTCTTGTACTAATCTGAAGCGTCTCATCTGTGTTTATCAAAGTTAGCATATATGAAGATTGTTTACTGTTCTGGATGAATTATTAATCTGTAAGAAAGAATCCTCACAAGGTATCTTTAAAATCTGAATATCGTGAGTTTTGTAAGAAAGCTTATTCTGAAATAAATCTGAGGAGAATCTTGCAGAGAGGAGGAAAAAAGAGCAGGCCTAGAAAGGAAAATGTTCAAATTAATAGGATTTGAATTGCTGTTGTATGCTGCAGCGAGAGAATGGTAGGAATGTTCAGCTCAAGCTAGGTAATGATAATATCTGATATAGTGAGTCTTCAAATTTTCTATGAAGACTTTTCAGTTTCAGTGAAAATAAAATGATCTATTATGTAGAAAAGTCTACTCTCTGAATACCAGAGGAATTCATTAAACATATCTGACCAGCCTTTTCCTCCAGATGATGGTTCAAAAGGTAGTTCAGTCAGTCAAAGCCTGGGACTATGGATGTCGATCCATGCATGAAAACACAGCCCAAGAACTGCCTGCTGCTGCTGTTTAAAGAAATAGAAATGCTCAAAGTAGCAAACTTTGCTGGGGGCTGTACAGCCGTGATTAGGGACTCAAGCGTACCCAGCGCAGCACAGCAAGCAAGGCTGAGGAGACTGCCTGCAGCATCCTCCCGCACCAGCTTTGCCCAGCCTCTGAAGTGCCCTTTTCCCTGCCTGCATGTTATTTGGTATGTGGGGCCAGACTGGGAGGAATGGGGTCTCTGGACAAGCTTGACAGCAGCAGTTCTGGAAATATCCTGTCAGGAAGCTCAGAGACATCTCATCTGACTCATGCATAAGTAAATGCAAGCTCTGTGCATGCACTATGCAGTTGACTAATCTGACCACAGGATTTCTTTGCCTCACCATCTCCTAGCTAAGAGAAACATTATTTAAATTACGTGCACCAGTATCACGATGTATAATTTGCAAGCTTTTGGATTATCTTGGGCAGCATGTAGGTAAAAGGGTCACCTTACAGGTGCCCACAGCACGTGAGGAGACTACTACAGCCTTTTGACCAAAATAGAGGTTATAACCATGCCTTAACGCCTAGTTCACTCCATGTTTTAATTAGATTCAAGGCTATTTTAATAGCCTGAATAAAGCAAGCACAGAGAGTGGAAAGGTCGGTGAGAAATGTGGATGACACACAACCTGATGCTGGGCTTAAAGGGGAAGCCTTCATGGTGGCTGGAGTGCTTTGCTGTGTGTGCATGTTCCAGTCATGCACTTGAGCCTGATCATCTGCAGGTGGCACGTTTTCACTGCCTCCCTGGTGCTGGGAAAACCAAGGGTGGATGCACTTCCCCTGTTTGGTCCTGGCTTGGTTATGTGAGGCTGAGAGGACTTAGAGCGTCAGAGATACTTGCAGAAGGAGAGAGATGAAGATAAAAATGATGTGTGTGCTGGGGCTGGGTGATGTCCCCATTTCTGGAAGTCCTGCCTTCTCCATATCTCCGAGAGGGTCCTTAATGAGCAGACGGCACAGCAGCCGTTCTCTGTAGGATGGAAGCACGTGGAAGCACTGTATTTCTGTTTGGGTGCAAGCGTACAGATCCCTGGGGTATGGTGCATTGTGTGCAGACCTTGCCAAACATGCAGGGCCTGGCATGTTTTAGACCAAACCAAGCCTCTGCTCTTTGGCAGGGTGGGAGACCCAGGCAGAAATGCAGGCATTAAATAGCCTCACTGGAGGAGGAAAAAGCAGTGTTGTAGCAAGTGGTCTTGGATCCAGGCTGGATACAGAGAACACTTTCTTCTCTTCCTTTTCGCACAAATCTTTCAAACGAAAGGTGCGAGGGAGCCCCGTGGCAGCCCCGCGTGGCTGGGGCTCCGCAGCCGAGCAGGCAGCAGCAGAGAAACGTTGGCAGCGGCAGGGCAGAGCCAGGAGGAAGGAAGGAAGAAAAGGACTTTTACCAAGAAAAAGCGTGTGGTGCAGGTCGGGGGAGGCGAGTGCAGCTCCTCAGCTGCCGCGCTTCCCCTGGGGGCCTTGGGGTGCCGGCAGGGCCCCGCAAGCCGGATGGGAAGTGGCCCCCCGGCCCCTGGTCCCGCGCAGCCCTGCCGCGGCGGCGGTGGGGTGCAGAGCCAGCCCTGCACCTGCTGCTCCTGGTGGCAATGCACAGGCTGGATTCCCATCGCGAAGCACCTAAATAATGTAGCGTTGGTCACTATAGAAACAGCCAAATGCAGACTTAAGAAAAGCCTGTGCTTTCAATACCAACGAGCAAAAAAGAACCTACGGAGCTGGCTGCTGTAACACGCAGTTTAGATTAGAAAAAGAAAAAAAAGTTTAGCTGTCAATATAAATGAGAACAGTGCCAGTGTTTTACCGTTCAAATAAAATAGCAAGATCAAGATCTCTGTCTGCTTACACTCCAGGGTAAAGTGGATCTTAAAGGGATGTGAGGAACGACTCCTCCCCTGTCATATCTTGTTGTACAATTTAGCATGCTCTGGGATTTGTACATTTAATTCAGGAAAGAATTTGCTACAGGTCCCAACTGTGCTTAGAGTAGGGCTGGATTTCCACAGTGCCTCTTCCTTGAATCAAAATACTTGCCTTCTTTTTTTTTTTTCTTTTTTTCTTTTTTTTTTTTTTTTTTAATTGGGAGATAGGACTAGCCTGTAAGACTTTCTTTTCTTCCTCCTGACCCTGGAAAAACCCTGTTTTTCTCGTTCTTGCTGTTTTCATGTGATATAGCAAGTCCTAAACTGCAAATACCCATTTATGAGCAAGAGACACCATCAACTCATCCTATACAAATTCCTGTAGAGAGAGCATAGCGTAAGAGACAAAATTCTTATATCTGTTCTCTCTGTAGCTCTGATATCTGCTATAAATATCCCTTTGAGATTTTATCATCCTTTGAGCTTTCTGGAAAGTAAAAGGCCAGATGAAAAGGAAGGAGGAATGGTGCATGGCTGTGTGTGTGAGAGAGCGAGGGAAAGTGAGCGCCCGCATGAGTGACTGATTTAACCCAGCACATTTCAAGACATCCGCTTTATTTCTCTGATAAAGGTTTTCAGATCCCCTTGAGAAAAACCTCTCAGCAATTTAAAACAATCAGATGTCAGCATGCAAGCATGCCCCGAAGACTGATCCTCTACATAGACGATTCCTTTATCTCAGCAGAGACCAGTGACCATCACTCACCTCAGCGCACACCGTATCTACAGTGCGGGATGCTTCACGGCTAATGCAGACAGGCACTATGAAAACCAGAAGGTAAAAATAACCAGCCATTACAGAGTTGGGTGTATTCATAGCATGGGTGATCTTCTGATATCCTCCCTCTATCAAAAGCGAAAGAGGACAGCAAAGCTGAGACGAACAGTCTGCAAGAAAGCAGGCTTAAGAAAAAAAGTGTTTGCCAAACCTCCTAGGCTTAGTGCGAGCAAAACAGCAGTTTCGGAGTGAGAGAGGAACTTCCTTGCTTTAAATATAGTCAAATGACTGTGTGCTGAGGCTTTTCTCAGACAGAACAGATACAAAAAAAAAGGAAAGTGAGAGAAATTTTTCTTTATGCTCACGTAAAACAAAATCTCTCCCCTAAAGACAGTGGAGTTACTTCAGAGTGAAATAGGAGGTGGAGCAAAAAGAGGGAGATTAGAACGCAGCTTTCCACCGATGTGCAATTTAATGCAGTAAAAAGTCTCTTGAGTCAAGCAGTTTGGTCCTGAAGCTCACAAGAGTCTGTAAAAGAGCTAAAGTATAGGCACAAGACCTGTGACTTACTTCTCTTCTGGGTTTTTGATAAAAGACACTTTTTTGCAAAAAGGATCATTATGCTGAAAAATGTCTTTCATTAGCAACTGCAAATGCTCAGAAGTGTTATCTCCGTCTGAAAATGAACTCTTTTTCCCCTGGTATTTGCATTATTGATACTGATTGGTCTTCTTAAGGGGAGCAATGTTTCTTCCTAGCTGCATGGCAGGCACTCATGCGCCTTTATTTTTTTTTCCCCAGGTGGAAAATAGGCTCGCAAGTCTATGGTAGGTCCTCTCTAGGGCTTGTGTGTGTTTTACAGGGGAGCTCTGTCCCCTCACTAATGAAGTGGAGGGGAGAGGCTGAGCCGCCTCGGCTGGCGCGGGGGTTTTCTGGGGCAGGGGCAGCGTGCTGGGGGGCTGTGCAAAGTCCAGCGAGAAAAGTGGCTAACACACAACCTGGTGCTGAGCTTAAAGGGGAGACCTTCGCGGCGGCTGGAGTGCTTTGCCGGGCCTGCACCTTCCAGCCGTGCACTTGAGCCCCCTCATCTGCAGGTGGCCAAGACGGCTCTGGCGGGGAGCCGTGCTGGCCCCGCCGAGGCTCCGGTCCTCGCGGCTGCTGACAGCACTGAGCAGCCTGGCCAGCCAGCTGCATCCTTATTTTCTTTGCTTTCTTTCATTTATTTTAATGGCTGAGTTAAGAGGTTGGTAACTTCGATGGCAGCAGCCCTAACTGGCACTCTTTCTTCATCACCTGGTGAAGACCGGTGCGATGAAAACGCACGGGCTTGGGAAAACAAGAGGGGAAGCGAGCGGCCTCTGGACAGAAAGCGCAGCCCGCTTTCCGCCACGGGCAGTGCTGGGCAGGGGCAGCAGGGCCGCCGACGCCTGTGCGCTCGGCCGCGCTCCCCCCGGCCCCTTGCGGAGGGAGCAGTGCTGCCTGGGGTCGCTGCCTCAGCCCCTCTCGCGTGGGCGAGATGTCGGCCCCGCGGGCGCCTGGTGTCCAGCGGGCACTGTGGCCGCCCAGGGCGCGGAGAGGATGGGGCGCCTCTGCCCGGCTGCTGCGGCTGTTTGCTGCTGGGACACTTCTCTGCTGATCTTACTTGGCTTTTTTCGTGAGAGAGTGGTTCCCCACGGTCTGAGTGCCCGTGGCCGAGGGCTGGGGCCTCCCAGGCGGCTCCTGGGCCTGCCCTGCGCGTCCTGCGGGGCTCCCAGCCTTCCCTCCGCGGCCCCCTCCTGGTCCTGGCTGCCTCCGGTCACCCTTGCAACCTTGGGTCTTGCTTGTGGGAGGGTGCAAAGACCTGGAGGTAAAAATTCTCCCTTAAACCACCCATATCAGAAACCTCAATTTTAAGACAAATGTGCTGTTTTGTAAGGAATAACCTTTAAATCAGGAGGGGATATTGGCTTAAGCTAATCCTACCTGTTTCTGCTTTGCAAATATATTAGTAAAAATGTTGTGGATTTTACATAGACTTAATAGGATAGAGATAAGCCCAGAGACTTATTTTTGGGGGGGTTTTGAGGAAATGGGAAGCTTTATGATGCAAATAATGAATTCCAGAGGCTGCTTCAATTTTGGGTAATGAAGATTTCATTATGAAATTGCTATTGGATGACTGAAGTTCTACTTTTTGTTCGTGTGCACAAGCAGTTGCTGAGCTTAGAAAAAAAGACTAATAATTAGAAGCGTTTGAATTATTCAGTACATGTGCCTATCTGATTCGTTTTTCTCTTTGTGCTCATAAATGAGCAAATCAGAGGTAAGAGTTTTTCGTTGGTGTGGTTTGTATGAGGAGGCACCAGGCAGGATGGTATTTCTGCGCTGTTTGCTGCGGGTATCTGGCACGGGTTCAGTCTCCGGCCACGCAACAGCTGTGCCTATGATTGCAGCCGGGTGACAAGATGCCTTGGAGATCCCTGTGGCGCCCTGGACCCATCGCAGGCCCATTCACCTTCTGCGTTAAACCGGGAGGATTCCCTTTTCTGCCTCTTTTCTACTTTTTATGCTGGTGATTGCTGTTTGTAAGTGCTGGATGAACCCTTTGTACAACACAGCCTGTGCAGCGGGGCTGCCAGGCCACGAGAGTGGCCAGGAGAGGCCTCTGGGGAATATTTATTTGTTGGGGGAATATTTATTTGTTGGTAATTTTGCTTTCTGTGCGCTTGTCTGGAAGTCTTCCCACTCAGATTTAAGAGCGTGTGAATGCCAGTGATGGGCATCGGTTGCTTGCCACCGCTAAGAGCTCGCAAGTTGGTTAATACTTCTGGAGGGCTGAGCAAATAGTTAAGGGGCCTAAGCCTTGCGTTGACCCAGGGAAGCATGAATTACCTGTTTCTCCGATGGCTGGGGAAACCAGAGGTTTAAAGACCTGTGTGGGACCATGGGTAGACACGAGCTTAGGACGCTGGAGGTGCGACTCTGCCTCTGGGCTCAGGCCTCTAGAGGGCTCTTCGTTTCTAGGGAAAGGATTATTGCTCTTATTACGGGTCCCTGTCAAACCTCGCTGAGTCGGTAACACCAAACCGTTCCCTTGGCACTAACTTCTGAATACTGCATCACAAGTGACTTTCACAAACAAGTCCCTTTCCCTTGAAGAAAAAAAAGTCCTCCAAGCAGGACTGTAAATCCCCTCCAAGTTCTCCATTTTAAAATCAGTGCTGAGCTAGATTTGAGGAACAACTGAAACTCGCAGAACAAGGGTGAGTCATCCACAGCTTGTGCCTACCTTCCCCACGCCCAGGAGCAGCGGCCGCCCTTCCCCTGCGTGAAAACTGCCACTGAGGTGGCGTTAGGCACCGCAGTGGCCACGGCGGCTGAGGGACCGGCTTGGTCGTCAGCCAGGCTGGTGTGATATGGTCCTGGGTGTCATTTTGGTGGGTGCTGTTAGCACAACACCAAGGTCGCAGGACGCCAGAGCACCCACCCATGTAGCGAAAAGCGGGTCTCGTTTTGGAGGAGAGGTCCCGGCCCATTCTGCAGCCTCCCTGCGATGCTGCTGTGGGGATTTCAAGACTTTCCTTGTCCGTTTTCTCTTTTCGTACTACAAACAAGGGATATGAAACCAAAGGGTTGCTTTAAAATCTGGACGTTAAAACCTGGGTGCAGGGTGTGCCTTGAGGTGGGGGATTTGGGCTGCGAGTGACCTGGCTGCTGCCGCGTGGTGCCCGGGAGGACGGGGCGGCCGGGCAGCAGCGGTGCCCCCGGCCCTGCTGAGCCACGCGCCGGTGTTTCCAGCAGGAATCCTGCGTGCGGTCGGCTGCCAGCGCAGGAGGTAGTACGTGCTCTGGCTGTGCTCCTCGGAAAAACCTGACAGGAGGCAGTGCAGCAGGAGTATGAACCACCTGCAGGGAACAAAAGCTACCGCAAAAACCATCAGATTACTGTTTGAGAAGAGGAGCTAGCCTGAAATGTGGTAAGCACGCCTCTGCTTCATGCTGCAACCATTTTTTTTTTTTTTTGAAGGCCTAAGCGAGGGAAGGAGATAGCAGCCACAAGACACGATACTTGGCCTGAAGGCTTTGCACGCACGTGTGAGCAGGGAGCAGAGCGTGGCCGGGGAGACTAGCGTGTTGGAGGCATCCAGGCGTGGGGGCCCCTGCGCATGGGGCGTCTGGGCTGCTCTTAGGAGGGTGCTGGGGAGCGTCGCTAGAGCGAGCACGCCGCTGGGCCGGGGCTGCGCATGAGGCTGAGTGTGGGGAGCGTCACTCCCCGGGGCCCCGCGGCAGCCAGGCGCTGTTGCAGAAACAGCTAGCAGCTGACACAGGCATTGCAAGATTAAACCAAAAAGGAAGAACCCTATGGGCCGTCCCGAGGCTCCCGGAGGCTCAAAGCGAGGGGTGGGCGTCCTGCACGCCCGGCTGGGCTGCGGCCCCTCGGGCAAGGCGAGGGCAGCGAGGAAAGCTTCCCGGTGCCAGCACCACCCCACCACGGGGACCCGCGGGGTCCCAGCAGGCTCAGCTACACCAAATCGCCCACTGCAGCTTTCAGAGCCTACTTCTTCCTTTGCTTTGACATTTCTCCTTACACGTGCCGGTAGAGGACAGGGTGCAGGACTTGGCTGGGGACCCAAGTCACTGCTCTCTGTCTCTGACGTGGATGGTAAGGTTGATGCAGAAAGTGCTCTACAACCTCAGTCCACAGTATCCTTGTCCAGAGCAAATCATCTGCGTGAGTGGCAACCTGATCGCCCCTTAAAAAGGGTTGAATGTGACTAGGAATCTGACTTTTGTGTTTCACATAGAAGTATCCCGGACGAATAAAGTGAGTGCTCCTTTGGCTGTGATCTCCACAGACGGTTTGCCCTCACTCAGCTTTCATGTGGACTCAGGGTGAAGCAGCACTGCGGGTTTGCGGTGTCCTGGACTCTGTGTGCTTCGAGGGGGAAATCAATGTAATTTTTTTAGAGGACAGAATGAATAAATTTCAGCCAAGGATTGCAGTTTGCTGGGCACCTAGGAGATGCTGAACTTCCTGGCCACCAAGCCTGCATCCTGTGCTCTGTGTGTGTCAGCCAGGAAGCTGGTCTTTGCCACCATCTGGGAAATGTGAAACCATGTGAAGTCCTCCTAACGAACACAAACCGAAAATAGCCAGGACAAAGCTGCTACGTGGGAAGGAAATTGCTGACAGGAATTAGTGACTGATTCATTACTGATGTTTCCACATCCATGTTTCATCTGCAAAGCAGTGCCTCTTATGCTCTCCCTACAAATACTGCTTTTGCATAACTACAGTTCTTGTGTTACCTTCCCTGAGTATTTTGTGATTTTTTCAAAAATCTCCTTCAGAAAATATTTTGAGTATCTCAGTGCTGGAGCTTTCTTTTACTGTGTGAAACAGCCATGAGATTTTTTTTTTCTTGAGGTCAAACATATAGTCTCTGTTTTCTGCTAAGCAGGCAAAATACCCTGTATTCTCACTCCCTTATTATACTTATTGTATTTCCTTTCCTGTACTGTATATACATTAGTATACTTTTATATACTATAGTCTTATATGTTACTTATTACATCAGTCATATAAAGTCAAGATAAAATGTAGATTTCGATGATTAATGACCAAACATTCTTCTCCCCTCCTAACTACACAGATGAACTCTGACAAACCAGGAGGTGCTGGATTTTAGAATGACAAGTTCAAAATCTAGTTGCATCCTTAAGTCAGTACCAAGCAAAAAATCAGAATCAACAGCCTCAAGAGCTTTGCTTTTCCTAAGCTGGTCTCTGTTGGGTACTGCTTGAAACGGCTTCTGGGAGAAGGAGTTTCCCACCCATTGCATGGGGAGGCTGGAAAGATCCCTTGAAGTTACACTTCTGGTTTGTTTGCTTCAGCTGACTGCTGTTATTAACCTTGCAACGAGAGGAAACCAGGCAGGGATGGAGAGAAGGGCCGGCGGAGAGTGCTGGTGTGCACTCAGGCTATTTAAAGAGCTTTTGGTACAGGCTCTCTGAAATGACAAAAGAGCATCTTAAAAGGAAGTTTCGTTGCTAAGCGACATTAATAGCCATATATGGAACTACAGCAAGAGAAGGAAGAACCCCTTCCTTCCAATTTTGAGTAAGAAAGGCTGATAACCAGCACAGGTAGGAGCAAAGCTCCCTGGGGATGCAGCGGGGAGCCTGCACCAAGCAGCGGCTGGGCTGGGAGCGGGTTTCCAGGACCCTTTGGCGGAGGGAGCCGGGGGTCAGACCACGCAGGCGGGTCAGAGCCATCACACCGGCCCCAGGCTTTGGGAAGCACCGATGCATGGCAGGCTGCAACACTGCTGTGGGCGTGCGAGAACTGCAGCAGAGACCCGAAACCCCCGTAACGGAGGCGGTGGTGGGGAAAAGCTCAGGCTGCCCTAGCACTGTGGTGGTGCTCAGCCACACGGCTTGGAAATTGTGAATAATGTCTCTCTGCATGCTTTTGACCACTCTAACTCACTTCCCTATTTTAAAGACTTTGTTTCCTTTCTTGTCCCCCATTCAGGTTAACATCTGCTCATTTTTCAGTGATCCTCTTTGCCTGATTAGCATCCACGCAGATGCCAAGTAATATAACTTATACTACTACCGGTATGAGTGCGTTTGAGGTGATAAGGTAATATGCATGCCGCTCCGATCAGGAGCGTGTTCAGCCCGAACTATCTTTCGCCGCAGGCAGTGATCTGCTGTTGGCTCGACACCTTCCTTTGTCCTCGCCGTGCTTCAGAAACACGTCTTGTTTTTTCTCTCGTTCCTGTCTTCCCAGCGATCCTGCTTTACTACCAAACGTGAGCTCCTGACGGCTCTGCCTTGCGGAGGAGAGAAGCAGCAGCCGCGCTGCCGCATGGTGCAGGGTTTCGCCCTCGCGCAGCGCTTGGGCAACGTGGTGGCGGTTGGATGCTGCTGATGAGCTGTTTTCTCTGGGGTTTTTTAAAGGGGAATTTCTCACCGCGCGGCCAGGGTGACTCTGTGGAAGGAGAGGAGCAGCGATGCGCGTGCGGGGCTATCCCGCGGCAGTCCTCTCCGGAGCGGTTCCCCTGCGCACCGCCCTCCGACTGTATTACTGACCCGGCACACCTGGCGTCCCGGCTCCCTCCCTTCGGCAAATATTCACTCCGAAAGTCCTGCACGCTGTCAACCCTGTCTTTAAACGTTTCTGTATACTGCATACGTGGCCCCTGTTTGCAGAGGCAGGCAGAAGGAGAACAGCTTGCCGCGTGTTTAGGCTCGATGAGTTTGTCAGATCCAGGCCAGGAAGAGCAGGGTTTACTTTTCAGCTCTCTGAGCCCAGTCTTTGGGCGAATGCCCTACCACGCTGCGGGGGTGACGAGCTGCAGGCCAGCGGGTAGGTGTTCGGAAGTGCTTTATTCAGCAGCAGTCTTCAGCAAGGCTTCGGTACTGTAAACACGTGGTGACAGAATCACCGCAGAGCTTTGCGCCCCGGGTCGGCCATGTATTAATTCTCTGAGCGTTGCTCCACCTCCACAATATCAATACCCCTCATGCTAACGCCATAAACAAGAAATACTGTTTTCTTCCTTTTTGCAACAGCTCTAGAAGGTGGTGGTGCAACACGAGAGGCGGTATCCCGGCAGTGCCTGGGAGGCTTGCAGGCTGGCGCCGGCACGCTCCCGCGCACTGGGCAGAGCTTGATGCCGCGTGGCCGTGAGGGCCTGGGAGCCCTCCCGGTGCAGCTGGTCGCTGCAGCCCAAAAGGCGGGGTTGCGGCGGGGCGCGCAGCTCGCCTGCCTCCGCGGCGGCTGGGCCCCGGCCTCCGATGGAGGTGGGCGTGAGGCTGGGCCTGGCGGTGCCGCCGGCAGTCAGCGTTTCCCCGGGCGGTGGGGCCTGTTGCCTAATCGCGCTTGCGGGCATCTGTAGCGTTTTTGCTATTGGAGTAACTGTGTTTCCCTTGCTCTAATTTAACTTGTTCCTTATTCTGTTCCCGACTGCTACGGACGATCGACCCTTTCCCCTGCGTGACGCCCTTCTCAGCGCTCGCAGGCCGCCTAGGCAGCAGCCCGCCGTGCCGCGGGCGCCCAAATCGTAGTTTGTCGCAGCGCCGTGCCGGCTAACTGAGTGGCGCAGGTAGGAGGGGGCAGCAGTACTGTGCAGGTGATCTTTTTTGCACGTGAGTGGAAATAACTCTCTGGAAGGTGACGGTGGTGATGGGGTAAAAAATGGCAGAAAAGGAACCACCTGTGTTTCAGGTGAGATTTCTCAGTCTGTCCCATAAATTATCCTTTTAGTTTTACCACTCATCTCTTCTGCTGCCCGGCTCCTGAGCAGTGCCCACAGCAGCGTGTCACGCACTAAAGGACCCAGTGCTGCGCGCTCGGTGCGGTGCGGTGCCGTCCCTCGGCCCAGCCGTGCCCAGCGCCGGGGCCGGGGGAGGCTCGTGCGCAGGCAGAGAGAGGGGGCAAAGGGCAGGGGCGTAACAGGCCCCACGGGCTGCCCGTCGCCAGAGGGAAATCCGTCTCTGGGGAGCCTGCTTTCACCCACGGCTGTGGCTAGCTTCTCAGTTTCCTTCTCGTGGCCCCATTTCTAGGCTGCGGTCGGCCTGGCCCTCACTGCGGGCGGCCGTGCGGGATTTCTGCCGGTGTTTCGCGGGGGTGAGCTCCAGCTCTCGCGCCGCGCGCCGAGCAGGTACGGCACGGCGAGACGCTCCAGCCCACCCGAGCACGGCACGGCGGTGCAGACCGCCCCTGAGGTCAGAGGGATAAATCACACTCTTAGCATTGCTTATTGTCTGTGCACCTTGCAAATGAGTACGGTTTCACGCAAGGGGATTGCTACATCGGTGCTCGGTGATCTATGCTGGCGGCCTGCTGATGTCTTTTGCAGTTCATGGGATTTTTGTCAGTCCTCTTAAGCCTGACAGATTTCATATTTTCCTTCTAAGTGGTAGTAACAGCGCAGTAGCATAAAAGCAAAAGGACGTGTCCTTGATGCTCAAATCCACTTCTCATCTCCTCTCTCTCCCACAACATGCATTAAATAGACTTGCAAGATAAACTATGTAACCAAAGCCAAAGGCTAAAAATTGGAGTCTGGATAAACAGGAAGATAAATTTAACTGTATATTAAGAAAGAGGGAGTAACTATTATCTTCAGATATAGCCCATGGTTTTCATGCTATGTAGTTGTTTCATATTTGTGACTGAAAGCACTGCTTCTCCGACTTGGAAGCCCTCACAAAGATGGGAACGTGTTTAAGTGCTGGAATGCAGATGTTCTCTCTGATTTACAAGCACACACAAATGGCTACACACGCTCCTGAAACAAACTGTAGAATGGGGAGGAGAAGCTAGATTATGGGGATGATAAAAAAAAAAAAAAAACGCTGAGTAAGATGGAAACATAGCTATAAATTAACTGATAAAGGCAGAGAGCTAAGGAGGGGGAAAAAGAAATATCTTTTAGAGACGGGCTGAAGTAGAGCTCTGTGTAATAGCACTTAACCACCCAGCCCCAAGCCTTTCCACAAGCTCCAAGCAGGTCCATACAGCAACTGTGCAAATATTATATGTCAAAATCAGATAAAATGTACTGTTTCCGTTGGCTTTGCACTAAGACTTTTTCATTTTATTCAAACCTGCAATTCAGAGTGAAACTCTGGGAGGCAAGGGACTAATGAAACTCCTGTGGATGGGAACCAAATGCAAAATTGGCACATGCACGTGAGAGACACGTTGCCAACATTTTTCTACAGCTTTTATTCTGGTTCATTGTTGTTTGCGCTCTTTTCTGCAGCTAATGCCCGCAAGATGGGGCTATTCCAACACCGCTGCTGCACGCTTCATCGCAGCCCTTCTGCAGAGCTGCTGGGAGATGGCAACGGCACGCTACCACGCATTTTATTTCCATGACAATATTTCTAAATTGCATAGGCTTTTATGAAAAATTAGCATCCAAAAAAACCCAGCGGAGCTCGATGTGCATTTTGTCAGGTTGCATTGTCAAGCGGCTCCTTGGAAATGAAACGCCAAACCTGCTCGTGGTGGCAGCAGGTCTCTGCCGAACGCGGCGGCAGTGCTTTGCCGTGGCGGAGGGCAGCTCTGCCGCTCTGTTATTCTGGTGCTGCCAAGGGAAACCCAGCGTGCCCCATGCCTGCACTGCACACGGAGGCGGCCACGCGTGCCAGGCCTTGCCGGACACGGGCTGTCAGCCCTCACCCCGCCGGAGGCAGCGACCTGCCTCCCTGGCACAGTCGTCTCCCCCACGTGTGGCTCTGCTTTCCTTTCTAATCTGTGAGAAGTTCCCACTTCTTCTGCGTGCCCGCCAGCACCCACCCATTCCCTCTCTGCTTTATCCCCATCCACACCACTTCCTATTAATTCTCACAGTGGAAGAAAAAGCATTTAAATGGTATTTTCCAATTATGTATGTCAAAGAACCTCTTTTGCGTGATTTGGCCTTCAATCAAGTCACATCTGTGAAGCCAAATCCCTGCTTCCCCCCTCCTTCGGGCCGACTTTCCCACCTGCACCACGTAGCATGGGAAGGCGAACAGCAACGGCTCGGGGCAGTGGCTTTTATCGTGTGAGTCTCTACAGAAATTGTTGTAATTAGGGCCAGGATAATATGCAATATTCATAGTGCTTTGAAGTAGGATAACCTGAAAACGTTTTGCTTGCTGTTTGTGTTGTGAGCTGCCTCGGGCGGCGTTGGCGTTGTCACCAGAAGTTAGTGTGTTCTGTACACGGTGTATCCGTTTGCACAAAGAAGATACTGCTTATCTGTGTGAAAAGGTGTTGCTGGCAATGTGCGTCTGCCTCCGAGCGGGCAGCGATAACGGGTGTGCAGAGCCGGTGGGGCAGAGGTTTTGCTCACGAGGAGGCAATGAGGGAATTTGTTTGGCAGCTTATTCCTCCCTGCTCCGATGACAGCAGCAAAGCTGACTGCTGCTTCCCAGGCGCACGGGGTCTTAAATTCTCACTGCTGCAGGAATTGGCTCTGTGGAAATCACAGCAATATAAATAAGGTTCAGCTATTTAGGGCAGGGCGCTGTCGTAGCCAGATCTGGTAACGCTGCACCTGTCCGAGTTCCCATGTGAAATCTTAATTTGCAAAGCCTGGATCGTAAATGTTTTCTTCAGTATGCTTTAAAAGGGTCCTCCCCTCCCCTCCTCCCGTGCACCCCCCTCTCCCCAGCACCCCAGTGCTTTATAACAGAGGATATAACAGAGGAAACTTCGGAGGAAGTACGCAAACCTCCTGTGAGGTATAGCTCTCAAACAGGGTGTCATCCTCTTTCCAGGAACTACTGGGGCTCGAGCAAAGTCTCTGACATGCTGTAGGCACATGGGCACTTAGCAAGCACCATGGTCTCTTCAAGACAGGCACAGTGACAGTGTCACTGTAATTTCAATATATTTACTCTTAAGACCATCCCACAGCAGCTGAAGAATGCAACCAGGAGGGTCTAAGGAGCAGGCAGAAGTCAGGTCGCTCTGCTGCTGGGATGCACATTGCTGTGGTTGCCCTCCTGTCAGCTGAAATTTGTTAATCTTTCTTCCCCTCTCAAGCCTACCAAAGTGACTTTCTTTGATGTAATGCTCCTTGGGCTGATGCTTTGCTCCTGTCCCATTTGTTCTTTTGTGGACAGTAATAGAGAAGCTAATACAGATTCTCTAAACGTAGTCTCAAAGGCCTAATTTTCATAAATACGTGGGCATAATTGTACACGCCTAGCACGTAGCTACCGTGCACCTCGTCTGTGTTTGCAGTTGCCATACTTGCCTATCTGGATCCGCTTCACATGTGAAAGTGGTGCATTGATTTGCCATTTGCGTGTTCAAATATAAACGTGCATTTCAAACCATCCCCGAAAACCTGAAATGCACAACTGTGCGTGTGTGTTTGGGGGTGTAAATGGGTACGGTTTCTTGGGGAGAGAAAAGCGTCTGTAACTACTTACGGACTTCACTGCTGTGTAAATTCCCTCAGATTAATTGGTCCAGGTCCCAAAGTGTCTGACTTAATCTGCGTCTGGGAGAGCTGCCCAGTTGGAGGGAGGGACCAAACCGACTGCTCCGTGTGGGAGTGCGATGCGGGGAATGCTGCTTCCAGGAGGAAGGGATGAGTGAAAAACCGGTAAGCCAAACTGGATGATTCCCCCCGCGTGCAGGTCGCTGCCCCGGGCAGGTGGCCGAGGCAGAGCGAAGGCGAGCGGGGCTCCCTGCGAGCCCGCGGCCCTGGCAGGCGCCGAAGCAGCCCGGCGAGGGGCCCCGGCTCGCGGCCACGAAGCACGGGGAGCAGTCGACGCTTCTCTGCTGTAATTCTCTGCCAGGAAGATGAGGCCTGTGATAGCTATTGATAAACACCAGCGCTGTGGATATTTATTCCTTTCATATTAGAAGACAAAAAACAATAAAAGGAGCTAATAAACTACAATATAAATATTACTGTTTGAAAGGCCTGGGCTACGAATTACTTGAGATTTCCATGAGCTTCACGTAGTAGAGATGTGGGCGCTTTAGGCTGGTGATTATTCAAGACATGAGGTGTGATTGGATTTTTAGGATTTGGAAGGATTAGACTTGCTTGTGAAGTGGGTGTTTAATTTCTGTTCAATTTTAACCCATTCTTTGTAAGTTTTAAAACTGCAAACCACTGTGCCCTTGGTCCAAGGCATATGACATGCTTTGCTAATTTTTTCCCACCTCTGCTCAGACTAACCACTTTCTTCAGGCATTACTAATGCCACAAAAAAAGTGTGTTTTTTTTTTTTTTTTTT
Organism: Dromaius novaehollandiae; assembly: GCF_036370855.1. NCBI lineage: Eukaryota > Metazoa > Chordata > Aves > Casuariiformes > Dromaiidae > Dromaius > Dromaius novaehollandiae. Next base: position 60,317,537 of record NC_088132.1, on the reverse strand, counting down.
TATTAGTTCACACTAGTGTGTGTGTGCATACACATGGGCAGGCATATCTGTTTCATAACAGGTTTTTGTGCTTGTGACTCAGAGCTGAACTATGAAACCATAACACATGGTTGACATCTGGAATTCACTCCGAACTTTTTGTCATTCAAATATGGGTAGCCATGGATTGCTACTTTCCTTTCCTCTAAAATGTAACCAGATTTTCTGTATTCTCAGCACATAAAAACAGAGGTAGAAGATTTTGCTGAGCCTGTTGGTGCCACTTGATCAATACATAAAGCGTATATTTGTCCAAGTCTGCTTAAAAAAACACATGCTCAAAGAGACAGATCTCTCTAAACAAAAATTCTGTTCTGTCTGTCTTCAAATATAAAACAATTGCTTACCATGAGAATATTAAGAAAATTGCATATTTTCACTCAGTAAGAGTCTGTGCTTGTTCAGAACAGAGGTATCACCTGTTGGTTAGTAAATTGGGATAGGTATTGCAGACAGATTGTTTTGGTGTTTGAATCTAATTAATTACATTAATTCCTTCAGACAAAGGTCTCTCATCTGGCTGGTTTTAAAGCAAGATTAAAGTATGCTAGCACTTGCTGTGATGTGGAACAGTTTGTCTTACCTGTGTTTCACACGGGGCTATTGGAGTGCCTTCTCTAGTCTCAGTGCTTGTTGCTGTAGACTGGTAAGCTCCTATGGACTAAAAATTTTGCATTCTCCTTGAAAATATTATGAGGATGCCAACCAGAATGTTGTAATTAAGGATGTGCTAAATCTTACATTGATACCAAGGATTTAATGAAAAGTGCCATCTATCTGATACTGCTGTGAGTCAAGCAAAAGGGATGGACTGGGGGAACTGATTCTGGCTCTGATTCAGAGAAACATCTTAAGCATATTTTTCAATCTGACTCTAATCAAGAAATCACATAAGCACATTCTTAACTTTAGGGACAATCTAATTTTCCACAGACTTCAGGAAAGGATGTTTCCCTGATTCAGAGCTGCTTCATGAAGAAAGAAGGTGCCATTTGAGGCTTACGTCAACCCCTCTCTCTGAGTGTAAGTTTACCGTGTCTATAAGGCAACCTTCTTTGCTCGATCTGGGCTGTAAAAGAGGGTTGACTTTACCACATCAGAAAAAGAAGGTGATCAAGAGGGTTTCTGAAAAACAGAGATGTGAAAGTTTGTGCCAGAGGCTTTTCAATCTTTGGCTTCAGAGTAAAAAGTTGCAGTGGTGGTGCAATGCTGAGATACCTTTGACTGTTGTAGTGGTCAACCAAATGTCATTAAATGCAGGGTTTTTAATGTGGTTCAGCAGTAAGGACTTCACATGCAGTGTATGGTCTATGGTGCAATCGGCCACATGTAGGTAACTCTGGCGATCACTTGACTATATGGCTGACCTGTTAGCTTTTCAGCTTTTCACGTTTTTTGAAAACTTTTTGAAGCAATTGTGTTTCAGACCCAAATGCTTGGTCCATCGTGGCTGTTTTGTCCAAAATAGCTTGGTAAAAGCTCTGTAAGTGCCTCAGACAATGATCTGGACTCTGACTGTTACTGCTATTTAATAATGACACTGTGCTAAAAGTATATGATCATGACAGACTCTGAGGCTAAAACACATGGTGGTTGGAATAGTTTGAGGAGGTGGCTTAACTGGATGTGGTCTGAGGGTAGACTACGAACCAACCAAAATGCGTGTGTGCACCCTGTGAGCTGGGTCAGGGCTGAGCAGCCCCTGTCTCGTTCCCTAATCCTGGCTGCAAGGGGATGTCTGCCCCTGCTCAAGGGCAGCCTCACGAGCAGGGCTAGCAGCAGCTGCGGGGGCCTGGTCTCCCTTTTGTTGCTTCTCTTCGCAGTGAAAACCCATCCACAGGGATTTGCATGGGCTGGAGATGCCGGCGTGCCTGCAGGTGTTTTGTGCAATGTGATCGGCACAAAATTACGCTGTCTCAGATGATTTGTGCTCCAAGCTGGGGCAAACAGAGCAGATTCCTGCCTGGGGTCCTGCATGTGCAGCCCGGCTACTTACGGCAGCACTTCACCGCCTTCGGGAGACAGCAGGACCACGTTGCTCTGCTCGCCGGTCAAGGTTAAAGTGGAGTCCTTAAAATTCATACGGACTGGGAGGTGGCGTCAGAAAGCCCCCGGCCCTGCAAGTGGGCCTGAGCTGTGCAATCGTATCAGGTTTTTTTTCTCTAGTGTATATGGGATCTCCCTGATATAAACGCTAATTTGACTGTGGTGGCTATGGCCTGACTTTTGCGACCGCTGCGCCCCAGGGCGAAAGCACAGCTCCATCCGTCCGCCCCCACAGCGGGCTGCGCGTGGTTGTGTTTAGCTGCTGGCAGCGTTGCTAATTGATTGTATGGCTACATAAAAGTGCTGTGCTATAAACAGCAATTAAAACTATGCTGTCAAACTGTCAAAATCAATCTCAATTTTGGATATGTCCAGACATGCTACTTTTTTTTCTCTTTATAAGGATTAAAGCTTATTATTATGGTTATCTGGTTCTTCTGATTGCAAGACTCTACGTTCAGTGGCTTTGTAGCTTTTGATAAGCATGAGCCCTTGAGTTGAGCATTTCCTTGCCAGTTCTCTGTGTCAGGCTGATTTTTCTGGGAAACTTCAACCAAAGTGGTTTGGCCTTTTCTGAGTACAAATTTTGGACTGCATGGAAATTTTGGACTGCAGGCCAGAGCTTCCTGCAGACATGCAAGCAGGGTGGAGGAGGTATCTGCCAACTTTGGGTGGGAGAACTGGGGCCTCAGCAATCCTCTGCCATCAGCAGAAGAAATCTGTGGATGCTGCTGGTGCTTTAGAGGCTGGTCCCTACAGAGTCTCAAACTTTGGCTCAGTTTTTGCAAAAGGAAGGTCACCACCTCTCACATCTCCTTACCCCTTGCCCATCTCCCAGGGCCATGGTGAAAATTATGTTACATTTCTGAAGCAGTTGTGTGATGTAGTGGCACAGGAGAAAAACAGGCAGAAATTAATAAGGTAGGCTGTGGAGCTGTGTTTTGAGGATTATAGAAAATAAGCCTGTTAAACATTAAGGAGGAAACAGAATGCTCAGTCCTGGGTCCTCACTCACCCTGAGTACTTAATGACATGTTTTCTGTGAGAAAAAAAAGAAAAGGTATGATCATGTTAATTAAAGGCTATGCCAGAATGTATACGTACCAGGGGGGATAATTGAAGGATACTGAATGTCTGCCAATTTGATGTTACCTAACTAGCTTGATTTTCAACTATACTACTATTCCTGTATTTATTTATTTTGGGGATGTCACAAGAAAGAAAAATATTTTAGTAAAATAGCAAACTGAGCAGAGTAAATTACACTGGTAAGGTTTCTTGTTACTTTATGCCTGATGGAGACAATGAAATGATATAGTAAACAGAGCAGAGAAGCAATGGTGTGCGTATCACACGTAAAAAGACACTGTAACAACAGTGATCTGTCTGCCATAGTAATGAAGTCAAATGTTTGGAATAACACAATCTCACAGCAAGAAATGATACTGGAGCTGTGCTGAGCTGAATCTCTATATTAGACAGTAGTGACTTATCCACATGCAACTACAGAAAAGGTTAAATCTTAATTTTATTAGAAGATGACTCACAGCAAACAGGATCACTTCACGGCTTTTCTAAATTCTTAGCTTTTCTTGTCTTTATTGGTGACCCCAGTGTGAGTTATTTGTTAGCACCTGTTGCTCTGCGCAGCTCTTTGGATGCCCTGCAGTACCGTGCTCACCAGTCCCCAGTCCTCGCCTCCCCTCCAGGCTCCAGCCCTTTTTCTGCTGCTATGTTGTCTACTGCGATATCCAAAAACGTCTCTCTCTTTAATGTATTCAATTTCTCTGTATCCGCCTATGGTAGAAAGACATCTGCCCCCTTTTGCAGCTGAGGAACTCTGGCACAAGGGTATGTTGCTTGCCCAAGAAAATAGGATTGGATTTTGTATCCCTGTTTCTCCAAGTGCCTCAGACCCCTGGCTCCTTATCTGCTCTCCTTCACGTGGCTTCTCCACACTTTCCCTGGTTTAGTAGCTGGGCAGCCTAAAAGACTCATTTTGCCATGCTGCCTGTAAATTCCTCCATGCTGTTTTCAGGCTTTCCTTTCTGAAGCAGCTCAAAAGCTTTGTCCTTTTACGAGTAGCTTCCACGCAGAATTACTTCTGCTGGGACACCTCCGAGGAAAGAAAAATATGATTAAAAGTAGGAAAACCAAACCACACACACAACTTAATTAACCTTGGACCTCTTGGAAGATCAACTGATTTTTAAGACTATTTGTAACCATCACATTGTGCAAGGGCAGGTGTGCAGCATTACTTGATCTTATCTTCGGTACCCTGGTCTCCTTTGATCTCCATCTGACTTTCCCGCATTTGTTTATCTGCCTTCATGCCTTACTTCAAAGTAGACTGCAAAGCCTTTGGGGCAAGGGCTGATGGTGCGGTGGTGAACGAGAAGGAAAGATGGGCTCCCTTGTCTGCTGGTCCAGCCTTGACTGGAAAAGGGGTGAGTGTGGAGCTACTGACAGTAAGGATGATGGGTAAGAGCACCCTTGGAGTGGGTTGATTCACCCTTGGCCTTGCCAGGGGCAGAGATCATGTTTGCTTGAGCAGCTTTTGTGGATGCAGCCCTGCTTCCCAGGGGAGGGAGTCAATGCTTCTGCCAGGCGTGTGACAGCCAGGGGTGAGCCTGGCCTTTGCTGTGACCTGTTACTGACCACAAACCTCTGCCGGGGAGATGAAAGGATCCGCTATTACGACAACAGAAATCATAGAAATGTCAGATGTTTTTAACTTTAGCTTTCATATTGTGTTCACTCCAAGGGGAAGTTCGCAAAGAGTTTCAATTATTCTCTGTGGAGGCATTGATCTTCAAGACAGTCTTGAACACAGTTATTGTCAAATTTTACGCAGACAAAAAGAACAGTATGAGGAAAAGCCAGAGATAAGACAGCCAGTGGGGAAATATCAGAAGATTACCCTAGAAATGTGCATTGATCTTTTTAATGCTTTTAATTGTGTTTAATGCTTGAGGGAATAAACTGTACAAAGCAGCTATTGTAATACTGAATTAGGGAGGAATGGTTATGGCCCTGTTGGAGCACTGTAGGAGAACTAGGCCCTGATACCTGGCACAACGAAAGACTCAAGCTGGACCAGAAATGCCACATTCAATGCACATATCAAACAATAGAGCACTGGTAGGTTTCTTTTCCCTAAAGACTCATCTCCAGATTTTATTACAGTGATCGGGGGATGTCTTACCTCTTATTGACCTTTTACTTTCCTCTTTCCATTTTTTTTTTTTTTTTTTTTGGTCTCTGTCACTTGCCATAAGAAAGAACTGTGCAGGTACTTTAGCACTTGACTTCCTAAAAATATTAAAATGAAATGTACTGAACCTCCAATCAGGAAAAGGAAATTAAAGTAGTGACCAGCAATCCTTTGTAATGTGAACTTTCTTTATTTGGATTGCTAAGTTCCCTGGGCGTGGTTCTTTGCAACTCTCTCCAGTTATGCATGATGGCTTACGTTTGAGAAAATTTCATCTCTTATTAGTGAAATCTTTATTTCTAACTCTCTCACTGTAAATAGTTATGAAAGCCAGGGTTGGGGGTTGTAACCTGAGGAGAATGCATCAGAAATAAACCTGCACTAGTCAACAGGGAGTCTGGAAAACTGTAGAGTCAAAATAGAAGACTATTGTGAGAGGTTTGGCTGAGGCTGGTTTTTGTCCGTTACTACTCAACATTTTCATAACGTATCTAGAAGCTAGATTATTAAATTTGTAGATAACACCAAGGTGGGAGGACTGTGAGCACATGTCAGGATGATATTTGAATTCTAAAGATTCTCAATGAGTTAAAGATTTGGGCTGGTAAAGGATGGCATAATTCAGTAAAGACACGTCCAAGATTTTGCACTTCCGCAGAAACAACCAGATGAACAGGCACACGTGGGGAAGGGCGAAGTGGGCAGGAGTTCTGCAGGGAGGCATCAGGGGAAGTTCTGGCTGAACATGAGGCAACATGAGCCTCCTCTTGCAGGACAGAGAGAGAGAAAAAAAAAAGCCTTAGGGGTAGCAGTATGACATGTAGGAGGCATGTGATGAGCTTGTCCCTGGAAAGGCCAGCTTGAGGACTGCATCCATGGCAGGGAAGCTGGGCCTCAGTTGGAAAGAGTCCAGGAAGGAGCAGTTAGAGTCATCAGTGATGCAGCAAATAACATCTGGCGGTGAAAGCCTGGAAGAATGAGGGCTTTTCAGTCTATAGAAAGGGAGAGTGAGGAGGAAGACAGAAATGGTTTGGTGCTGCAACATTGTGCAGAGAGTAAGGTTACGGCTGTTTACGAACAGCAGTGAGGAAGTTTCTGGTTTGAAACTGGGGAACACTTTCCAATGGTCATGACGTGAAGCATAGGAACTGGATGCCTGTCTTTAAGAACAATTTGGAGAAATGTCTCTCAGTAATGACACTGGAACAGCTGATTCTACTTTGTGACAATGGGAGGAACTATGTAGCCTTCCAAATCCCTTTGAGTGATATACTTCTATGATTTGACAACCTAAATATTTCAAAGCATTTTGCTCTGAGCAAACTAAAAGAGAAGATAACTTGACTTCAGATTTGTCTTGCTTGGTATGCTTAATGTCACGTGGCATGTCTTTGCTTTGCACAGCAGAACTTCTCTCAGTTCATTTTCAGGAATGCTTCTGCAAAGTAAAAGAAAAAAAGAGAAGCTTGCTTACTGGGGAAGAGTTTCTTCTGCAATTAATTGTGGCTGGAATCTGACCTGTGGTGAATATGTGCAAGCTTAGAACCTCACCACTTTTAATATGACTTTGTCATGAGCTCTGAACATTGCTGAGCCCTGTTGGCTCTTATTTTTGTGTGTCTGTTGACCAGATATTAACTGTAGTATGTAGTCTGGCAAAATAAAGGTAACTATCAAATACAACTTATTGGGAACTTGATTTAAGCTACAGCTTGGTTTCACAATTAAATTTCTGTGAGTCTGTTTTGTGGTAACATATGAAACTGACTCCTAAAGGGGAAACAAAAAGCTAAGAATAGTATTAGTAAGAATGTGGGTTTGGTGGTTTTTCTTAGTAGAGAGGCAGATGAGCAAGACATAGCCTGTAAAAGGAAAGAAAAGGGGAGGGGGGCATGGAGGAGAGGGGGCTAGATAATGAGTTTTGAAAATTCCAGGTAGGAGCTAGTAGTGGTTTGTGCATGTGAAGAGATAGCCTGGATTTGCTAGTTCTTAATTACCAAAGACAACTTTGTACTTCAGGTGAAGCACAGCTTACCTTCTGGGATCTTTTTTTTTTTTTTTTTTTTTTTTTTTTTTTTTTTTTGAGCTGCTTGTCTTATATATATACCAGAGTGAAATTTTAAGCAGTTATCTAGGACTGAGTCAAATGCATTAAATAAACATGCTGTTCTGAAATACGATGCTTCCAGCCTTAGTTCAGTTCCTCTGGAGTTTCTTACCAAAGAACTTCCAAGATGTATTTTGAGGGACAAGGAAAGTTCACCTGGAAGGAGAAATTTCAACCATTTCCATTAAATGGAAGTTAGATTGAAGAGTTTATGAAATCAGATAGATTTTCCTGGAATTTCACTTTCACAAAAAAAGGGGAAATGGTAGAGGATTTTGCCGTTTTTGTAGTGAGATATTTTAATTATTTTTAAATGTTCTAAACAAGCTTCCCCCCCCCCCAACTGAACACTGAATATTTCAGTAAAATAAAAAAGAGTCAGGATAATAGTGAGATGTTTTGATTTTGTTGATTCCAAAATGTCTGGATGACTGGCAGCCAAATGTTATTGCAGAAACCACCTTTTTCAAGTGGAAGCTTGAGGGGTTTGCTCCAGTCTGGATGGAAGAGAGGCAGGTCTTGCACAGCTCTGCTTGGAAGCCTCCTCACTTCACTTACTTTTTTTCCTATAGCGAAGGTCAAAGGCAAGAATGAAAGTCATCCTATCAGGCCAGATTTTGTACCACAAAGGGAGGTGATCCCGATCCTGAAAATCTCCCCAAAGCCTCTGCCAGCTAGCTCCATCCAAAGAGGGAGGCTCCAGCTCTGGCTGCGCTCTCCTGCCTGTTTGTCCGGTGCTGCCCCGGGACATGCCCATAGCCTGCAGTGGCCAACGGAGGACTAACAGAGGTCTTTAAAATGTCCCATTAGACACAACAGGCATCTACACTGTAAAATGTCTGCTCCTGAGGCAGTTGAGCCTGTGCAATATATTCACTCTCCTGTGTGCAGAAAATGCAGAAAGGCTGCTCGCACTTTCTGCTGAGGATGTTGCTCTGCATGTTGCTCTGCTCAAAGAGCACTTCCCCAGAGAAGTGATGGGATTAGTGCGGGCTGCCAAACCTGAAAGAAACAGTCATATTACTGAACAGGATTAGTTGACGGTTGTGGTGTGTCATTTCCACTTCTTCCTCATCTCTGCTGAGTTGTTCATTTGCAACCACAAGCTCCTCCCCAATAAGAATTTACAACAAAGATGGTAAAAGAAAGCACAGTTCTGTTGTTTAACCAGTTACATGGCATCTGCTCCAGCCCATAGATTACCATCAGTGAGGAGCTGTGCAGAGCCGATACAGTTACTGTTTCATCGTGTCACTCATTTGCAATAAGTGCATTTGAATTCTGGAAGACAATGATCTATTCTTCTACACCACTATCCTTGTTTAGTTGTGGATTGCAGCTTCCATTCACTGGCAAATAATTACTGAAGATGTTAAACAAGACAAAGCAAATAACGTCCCCTATTTGCTCCTAAGCACTGAGGCCAAATTTAGGACATGCCTTCATGTTATATCTGTTGTGTTCCACTAATCTTGTAATCCTATCAATCAAGTAATTGTAGTTGTCTGACCAATTATTTCTTCATAAGCCTGTGCTGCCTTTCGTCCGTGTCTGTGTTACTGGCTAAAAGTTGAATGTTGTTAATGTCTTTGCATGTGTTCCATTCCAGACAAACCAGATTTCCCCAGAGGTCCCAGGCTATCTGCGTCTTTCCAGATCAATCTTCCAGCCTTGCTTCTGGGAAGGTTAGCAGCTTTGGAAGTCAAGAGGCAGCTTCTGGTATGCGTCCAACCCTATCCGAACCGGCTATGTACTGTAAGTATGTCAGGTTATTCTCCAGGAGAAAGAAAAAGGAGGAAGTGGAGCACACCTAAAGACTGCAGTCTGGTTATATAGAGGTGTAGGAAGAAGAGATTGCTAATTGCAAGCTGGATCTGTCGGTTCCCTTCATAGCAACACTTCCACCCTGTTTTTCCAGGTATTCGAACACCCGCAGAGTTTGCATTCACTGTGGTGTGGACAGCAACCCTCTGGCTGACTCATCACTGCAGGCAAGGACCAAGGTTGCTCTCTGTGGCAGCTAGAGCCGGTTGAGGGTTTACTGTTTGCTTTAGTGAGATCTTTTTCTTGAAAGAAAAAAGAAAGTGGGGAAACTCTCTCTTGCCCAAAGAATGCTTCTTAGAAGCTCTTCAGCTTCACAGAAAGAGGCTAAGCAAGATGATGGCTGTATCTGTTCTGCAATGTGCTCTATAATCTCGATGCTTGCTGCAAGGCACCCTGAAACACAGATCCCTCAACCGTTCACAGTGGCTCCATGGCTTTTTGTCTGCATGTTGGGGTTTCCTTCAAGCCTGGAGCTGGGTAAGCTCATATCTTGTTGGACTTGGGCTTGGTGCAAGCACACCCATCTTGCAGCACAGATAAGACAGAGATCAGAGTGCTCACTCAAGACGTGGGAGATCTGGATTTCAGACCCTTTTCTGAATTAAGGAGAGACAAGACTTAAACTTGAGTCTCTTGCCTTTCTTGTCATTATTTTAAATCAAGCATCAGACTGCAGTATTCTGTGGTGTGAGCACCTACCTTTTTCTCTCAGAAATGTTGTAGGTCTAGTTTTCATTCTGACAGGAGTTGAAGATTTTTGACATTTTAATGGAATAAGATCTTTTCCTGGCCACACCAAAGGAGATTGTTCATAGTGAGGCTTTGTCAATCAGCTCTGTGGTGAGAGAGGGCCAAATAAAGAGAAATCCTGCTCCATATCTGTGACAGTCCAGTTCTCTTTCCTCTACAAGTAGAGATGATATGGTCAGGGAAGAGAGTCCATTGCTAATGAGAAAAAGGATAATTTTGTGTAGCTTCTGCTTTCTAAAATACATTTTTTTCCCTTTTTCTGGGTTTCATATTATCTCTCTTCTGTAGTGCCTAAGGAGCTGACCCTCTGTTTAGTAAACCCAGAAGATACAGGACATATAACTGTGGACTGCCCTTTTGGAACGGACCCAGATGGCTTGCAGTCCACTCTAAAGCTGTGTTCTCTGAGACATCAGTGAGCATGCAGCCACTGGATAGTGATAAAGACAGACAAGGTCATAGCTTATATTTGCTTACATAGAAAACATTATCAAGTGATCAAGTCATAATTCACATATAAAAATATATTTAAAAAAAAACCTTGGTCAACATTTTCTCTCTTGATTTTTCTCTTCACTTCTTCCCACTGTTGGATTACTGAAGTGAAGTTGATATGGCTCCTTTTTGTCAGCTTATATATTTGCTGAGGCTCACCTGATGAGGAACCTGGATCTTGGTTAGAAGTGATAGCCATTGCAGAAGTAAAACCTTGACAATAGCAATTCTGGGAAAGGAATATGAAAGGCCTGAGTAATGAAAGCTAGAACAGACCTTTGTTCCAGTTGTCAAGTTTAAAAAAAAAAAAAAAAAAAAAAAGCAAAAAAAAGCTTTTTTTTTTTTTTTTTTTTTTTTTTTTTTTTTTTGCCTCCAGTGAAATGGAAAGTAAAAAAGTAAAGTAAGGAAAATTTTATTTTAGCTCTATCATATGTGTTAGTTTTGTCTCAAATGAAATATTCTATTTTTTAAGCTTTGAAAGCATTGAAACAGTTTATTTAAAAGTTCTTTCCCACCTTCATTTGGGTAACACTATTTGACCTGAATTATGAACAGTTGATTTTTGGTCATCGCTGAAACTGTGTATTTTGCTGAAGTTCTATTCATAACCACCCCTCACTCCCATCAGCTTTGTGGCTATGGTCTCTGAAAAAAAGAAGGACAGAAACAAAAAAGCAATTATACTGCCTACGGCAACAGTGGTTGTAATTATTTATAATGTTGTTGAGGTTCCTTTGTAGAAATGATATAAAGAGATACAGAATTTTCTTTGAGTCGAATGAGGCCTTGGTGCTGCTGTCATCCCGCTTCGCTATGCCGGGGAGGGCTTGTGTTCCTCACTCCTTGGCAATGCCTCAGGTGCTTCTACAGCAAACTTTTTGGCTGCTCCAGCAGCTTTTACAATGCAGATCCTCTGGGTATAAGATGATAGCCAGAAACTGGGGTAGAACAGCAGGATTCCCTGTATGCTTCAGTGAAGATGGTCCAATATAATTTAAAGTGGAAAAATGCAATGGTACAGAGGACTGGGTTAAACAATTGCAAAACGAGCCATGCTTTAAATGGAAACAGCCGGCATGACACTGAAAGGAAAATGATCTGGCAGATGTAGTATATCTAAACTTTAAACCATAAGCCAAAGTCTGGCAATAATTAGGAAAGCACACAGGACACGGAGTGGCTCCTGGAGCGGGACTCTCCATGCTCCCTCCGGCAAGGCACCGGGGCGGGCAGGGCAGGCGGCACCACGTGCCTGCCCGGCTGTGTCCTGCCTATCTGTCAGCCGGGCGCTGCCTGAGCCCGGGCGCCCTCAGCACGCCCGGCTCCCCGCCTCAGCGCTCGTGCACACACCTGAGCCTTGGGACACCCTTTGGATCTGCACTCCCTGCTCAGTAATCTGAGCGCTTAGCTATAGTTTGCTGTTTTGCAGCTAGCTGGTAGTATTGGTTACAAATTCGGATTAGCAATCTGTGGTATGGTGGTGGTAATAAGAAAACTAGCTTTCAGAGGCCTGCATTTTCTATCGTTGCCTTCCTAATGCGTGATGCACCTTGTAGATGGTGCTGTGTAGTGGTGAAGGGAATTCTCCTCTTGGTGCCTCCGGTGCCAATCCAGGCTCAGGCTACTTCTTTCGAAACAACGATGGATAGGGTTTAGTGCATCCAGAGCAAGAAAGTAAAATTCTGTGGCAAAAAACCCACTGCACTGGATCTGCACCAAACACTGAAACTAGGAGACGTATATAGTGTGTCGCCTTTGTGACAGTGACTCAGTTCAGGTTGTGACCATGGCTGGATCCACGAGGAACTTGCTGAAAATGGGAGAGAAAAGAGGCAAAATCACAAGTATCCTGTTGATTTCCATGTCAGAAGAAACACTAAAATGTTGTTGGCAGATCCCGGGCTCCTACTGCCTGCTGGAATGCCTACCTTCCGGGAGCATTCCCTGCTAAAATACCTCCCACCTCAGTGACCCTAAAAGGCAGAACAGTTAGAAACTGAGCTGGACGCTAGTGAAAAGCTTGGTGCAGTTGTGTTGCCTCCTAAGTATGCTTTGTAGCTCCATTGCCTTGCCTGTGATGTGAACACCTCCTTGTTGTGCTGGAATGAGCATCTCCTCTCCGTTTTTGAGCTCTGCAAAAAAGAACACATCCCCCTCCTGTGACGATTTTGGTGACCAGCAAAAGCAACACAGCCTATTTCTTTCTCTCCCAGGCAATCGCTTAGTGGATTAATGGCAAATCACCAGGTAGCAATGCCATGGTGTTGGTGCTGTGTTGTCAGAAAAATTCTCTTTGCCTATGAAAGTGCTTCCTGAAGACTAACTTCAGCTGGCCAGAGCTCTGATTGCTGAAGGCAAGACTGTAGCAAAGCCTGCACTCCAGTCTTTCCTTGAGTTGTGCATTGAGCAGGAGGATATTTGTATCTGCTGCAATGCTTCAGACACCGACCTTCTTCCTGGGCTGAATCTGAAGTGGAAACGGCTGATCTGAGCATCACAGCTGGTAACATCCCAGGAAGGACGAAGGATAAAAGATGCACAGTGAGATCATTTGGTGTCATTCAGTTTTCTAGGAAAGCCCTGTGACTTGTTTTAGAGATGATTGGTAGTTTCATTTTCTGTTGGATTAGCTCCAGACACGTCATTTTTAAAAACGGCAAAATTACGTCTCATGATCTAACAGAGAAAGATGATTTTTAATGTTCACATATGAAAGAAAACCAGCCGTCAGCTATAACTTCTACCTCAGATGTCACGCTTTGCGAGTTTGACTGAGCTCTGGGAACTTCAGGCCACTCTGCAATGACATTACCTCACTTGTCTTTGGCAGCCAGCCCTCCCTTTTTGTCAGCTTTTGGAATTTCATTATAGCAGAAAATATATCATGGAGACATTGTAGGTAAAGCTTATGCCATCCAGCTCAAAGGGCTGCCTTTCACCCAGTGTAGCTTTGTCTCTCCTTTGTCAGGGACCCCTGCTAAATAGAAGTCCTCATTCCTGAATTTCCTTGGAACTTCTGGTATTAGTTATGATTGTAACATGATTTTCTAATTTTAAGATCTCTTGCTGCTGACGAAAGATAGAAAGCACCATTCAGTACTGGACCTAGAGATGCTCAACGCCAACAGCAGATATTTCAGTTTCCATGTGTTCAACCCTACCACTTGCCATATGCACTCTTCTTTCTCTAATTAGTTCCAGCTCTTGAACTGAAGGATACATACTTACACATTTACCACACCAAGTAATTTCAAATTTTGTTAGATGAAGGTCTTATTGAACAAAGGTTCAAAGTCAGGTGCAATCTGTCCATACTCTTAATTATTTTCTGAATGAGGCAGTAGGTCTGGGCTATTCTTTCATCATCATTTCTTTTGTATAGACTGTAAGAAAGAGAAAGCAAAGTGAAGGCAGGGCAATCATAGTGGCCTCAGCATAACCAGAACACCACCAAAGCACTGCTTTTTGCCATCTCTTTAAAGGGGCTTACAGTTTTCTTCATGTGCCACTGGATCTTTATATCAGCAGGAAGGAAACATTTATTTCTTTCAGGCTATAGGGCCTTCATACTCTTTGAAAGAGACTGCTCTTCAGCGGTGTGGCAAGTTTTGTTAACAGCTAGAAAAAACAATGTTATCTCTTGTAAGCCTCTTTTTGCAGAGCTGCAAAATTCATGAAAGGCCCCATTACTGCACATTGAACAGTAAGGACTCATTCCAGGCTCTTGGCTTAGTTTTAATACAACTCAGGCCCTGTTCCTTGGAGCCCATGGCCTTATCAGTTAAGGCACCTTTTCTAATAGACATAACTTCAACCAGGGCTGGGAGCAAAACCCTGTGCCGCTGAGGCCATGCTCTTCAGAGACCACGTAGAGCCTGGGAATGGGACACTGGCCTGCCTCACAGCGCCCGCGTCAAAGGGGCTCCCACGGTTATGGGGTTTTCCTCCAATTTACTTCTGGTGCTGTTGAGGGCTGCCGACCTCACTGGCCCAGCACGGCTGTCCATGCGGGCTGTGGTCAGTGCAGCTGTGGTTGCCCCATGCCACTGGCTGTGAGGAACTATCTATAGAGCAATATCTGTGACTGCTGCTTGGTTGGTCGATACCTGCAGCCTTTGGCTGTGGCTTCAGCCTTCCCTCCTGCCCCTTAGTTTGTATCCTGTCCCTTGTGCCAGCTCTCAATCCTCAGCCGCCAGCTCGGTTCCCATCCTTGGCTTGGGATTCCTGGCGTACGCCCTAGTTGTAACCTCAGCCCGGCCATTGGGCAGGCACAGGATGATCTGCCTTGCGTAATGTCAGTCTCTCCACAACATAACTCTTTCCAATTGGCTTGACAGAAAGCTTCTCGCAGAGAAAGCCTGACGTCTGCCTTCCCTGGTCAAATATTTTAGTAGTAAACAATTATCTTACTACTTAATGTTTCAAATATGCATGAATAATCCACTAACTCTCAGCGTTCAGTAATTTCCTCAGATGTTGTGAGCTCTCTGGTGGGTCTCTCGGTTCTCCCCTGGGATATCACACTTTCATTTCACACCTGAGAAAAACCTTGTGTGGTGAAAGCTTGTCTGTTTTTTCCAACTTTTTTTAGTAGGTCTAATAAAAGATATTACCCTCTGTCCACAAACCTTGTTGTTTTATATTCTTAGAGCACTACAATGCCATGGCCGCTAGCACTACTATTATCAAGCTGTGGTAATTTGTTCAGTTCTGCTTGTACCATGACCAAGGGTTTGCTCACGTCAGTCTATTGTGGTTATGGTTTTCTGAAACACCCTTGAAGAAGATGGCTGACTTCTGGCCCAGAGTGCCTCCTCCTTTCCCGCTTTTGGGGGTTTGGGAAAGATGGCATGTTTCTTAAGGCATGCTGCATCCTTCTCCCAAAGCTTCTGGCCCCAGCTCAGACCAAAATTTTCATTTCCTCTTGTCTCTCTGCATCTACAAGGCCAGAGGGACTGGTGTTTATTCCCTGTTTTGTAGGGTTCAATTTTCTGTTATTTCACAAATACGAATTCTTCCTTTTGACTTGGCTGCATTTTTGACGTATTGGATTAGCAAAGTCCTGTCTCACTGTTCATTTGAAGTTGAAGTTAAACATCTCATCATTTCTCTTGGGCATTTTTCATCCCTGACTGACCTTCATGTTATGTCAACTAAGGAACCAGCGAGGCTCCTCGGCGCCAGAGACACGGCCAGGCGGGGGACGAGGGCGACGGGGCTGCGGCACAGGCCCCCGAAAGGCCAAGGAGTGGACAGGCATGTGCTTTGGGGAAGTGGTCCAGGTGCGTGGGGGAGTGCGTGGGGGAGGCCAAAGAAGGGAAGGGCAGGGGAGAGGAGGGTTAAGGCTGGGCTAAGAAAATGCTTGGAACCGCTGGTCTAGGCAGTTCGTGCTGTAAGTGCAGGAATCGATGGTGGGGCTGGCGGGGGCTGGCAGGTCAGCACTGTCCTCCCGCTGCCACAGTGTCTCACAGCAGATGCGCAGCTGACAGCGCCTGCTGCAGAAAGTTTCCAAACTGGGGCTAAGCCCGGGGCAGCTGGACTGAGGGAGCGAGATTAGAGAAAAATAGGATCGATGGCTACACAAGGAGACGCAGAGGCATAAGGGTTTCCCCCCTCCCTCTTCTCTTGTCTTTATGTTTTGGATCGTCCCCGCAAGTGCCTGTGTCCTTAGACACAAAATGAGCTGATAAATATTACTGCTCTCAAAGTTTTGAAGCTGAGTGAAGAAAACAGAAGTGCCCCAATGCATGCATCCTTGTGTGCAAGTTGTCAGAGAGTGCAGAGTGCAAATAAAAATAGTGAGGTGAGGGATGGGGAAGCTGAAGGTGGAAGCGTTACAAGGTATGTGCTGTGCTGCAAAATGTTCCTGCAACTGAAAGAAATATTGAGCGATAACATCTTGGCATGCTACTTTTAGATGCTGTTTCATCCCATTCCTCTTCTCCTTCCCTAATTTAATTCGAGGGTGGCTCCAGCCAGAGAAGATGAAGGCAGGAATGGAGACATGTAAGATATTCTCTATACAAATTAAGCAGATACAAAAACCTGAAATGTTGTAAACATTGAAAAGCTGAATATATTGCTCTAACGTCCTGAGCACTGGTTGAGACTTAGAGGGGAGAAAATGGAGGAAACATGGGCTGGATAGTCCAAGGGCTACTCACAAGGGTGCAGTCTGTCCCTCGCTTTCGGTGGGGTTTTGCAGGAGCCATCTTCATCCAGCAGCAAAAATCCCAGCTTGTGCTCCAGCCCCACCAGCCCAGCTGGGAATGGCATGTGGAGGTGGGGAAAGACTCCTTCTTCCTCGCCATTAAACCACTGCCATGCGTTCGCCATCCCCGGGGCTGTGGGCAGCCCGGCAGCGGGTTGGTACTGGCAAACGCTTGTGCAGGCGCGGAGGCAGTCCTCCCATGGGGCTTGCTCGCCGCTGTGCCGCAGTGGGGCCTGTCCTGGCCAGCTGCAGCCCCACGGGTGGTTTGCTGCCTCTGCACGAGGCACGGCGGGTGGCTGGCGGGCACGGCTGGCAGTGAATCCTGCTGGCGAAACCGAGCTCCTGGGAAGGGGGGGCAGTCCCAAAAGTGCATCTCTGCTGGGAACTGTCTCTTCCCAAAGCGGAGCTGGCCCCTGGTGACTGCTGCGCTCATGGGGTGGCCGGGCATTCCCACACTGGGCCAGGGTAGTGTCGACGGCTCAGACTCAGCACACAGCTTCTCATTCCCTGCTAATGTTCATCCCTGCGATGCGAGGTGGCAATTCCTCTAGGGCAGAGAGGGACGACCTTTCCTTTCGTCTTGTGGTTGTTTCTTTTTTTTAAGGCTGGGGGATTTCTGCAAGAAGCCAGAGGGCTCTGATGTGACCCCTCCGTGTTCCCGTGCAGCACGGACCTTCTGATTTCCTGAATGGTTTGCTCTGCACTCAAGTTAACTCACACCCTGGATTTTGTCCAAGTACATTTTGTTTCTTGATAGGAGGCCAGGCTGCACTGAGTTGTGGTGCCGTTTGCTTCTCCCTGCTCTCCTCCCTGTTCCTTTATTATCATGCTCATTTACTGAGCGTTGCTGGCACTGCGTGGGCCAAAGCGGGGAGCAGACCCCAGCCCCGTGCCTGCGTCTGACAGCAGCCGAAGCGAGCGACACCGAAGCTGCGGTGAGCACCTTCGTTAATGAGCCTGTACATTGAGCGGTCCCAAGCTCAGTCCTGAATCGCAAGGTATGTCTGAAACCAGCTGAAGCATAAAACATTTGAACTCTGCACCCTGCCAAATAGCTTCCAGATGTGTAAGATACAGCCTCGCTATGGACGCTGACTGTAGCCCTGCCAACATACGTCTGCACATTTCTGGTGCACAGGGAACATGAAAGTAGATCTCTTACAACATCTGCTGCCTTTCCCCTGTTCTCCCTCCCTGCTTCCAGTGGTCCTTTTGCTATATTTCATCTTTCTATTAAAAAAAAAAATTAGAAAAAGCTACATGTCTTTCTACAGATTTATTAAATCTTCCTAGTACGTTTCATACCCTTTTATGCTGGCAGTGTGATAAAAAAGAGGCAAAGGGAGAGAGCTTGTTATTCTGCCTAGACAGCTAACCAGTGCTCAGATCCTTTAATGAATTCTGTATTGATTCGGGGCTCAGCTGGGCGCACTTCTTGCAGAATCAAATCATAAAATAGTATCAAATTCCACTGAAAAGGGTTTTATGAAAAAACCCAGAGATTTATCTTACTGTCGCAGTAAGAATTACTGTCTTCATTCCCAGTCACCTGGGCCCAAGGAGTGTCGGAGCAGAGCTGGCCAGAACAGAGGCATTGAGAGAACTGGGCTGCTGAGGCTAAGGCTGTGTGAGAATGTGTTAGTAGCTCATATAGCCAAATAAAGAAAATCGCTGCTTTTAAAAGTCTTACTTTTAAACCAACGTTTTGGGTTTTTTTTAAAAAAAAAAAACAGCAAAAAATCTTCCTTTTCTTCTGTACCCAAACAAAATGGTGTAGTTAACCCCATGTCTTTGGATTTGCTATGACTTCTTATCTCTGGCTCCACAAGTGGTGGCTGTTTGCTGACCTTTGTTCCTGTACCAAAAGCAGTGTATTCTTCAAGAAATAATTATCTTTGGAGCCCATGGCTGTGTCAGTCTCATCTGCTCTGGAAAGCTAAACAGACCCAGGCCTGGGATATATTTTGATGAAAGACCACCTGGGAATCACAGAAGCCATCTACACACACCAGGGAGTTGTGGTGAGACTCTTGGCAAATAGTATACCACAGGAATCTAATGAGTAGAAAGACTTCATTTGGCCCCATCATCTCTGCTGAGTTGATTGATGGGGTTAAGATGCAGCCATACTTACATACCTATTTCTGTCTTCCCTCTGTGATGAGCTAGGACAGGGTGTGTAGTATATGAAAAGCCTTGTCAGTCAACTCACAGGCCTTTTGCTGATGAAAATGTCAAATGAGGGATGTCTGTGGGATAGTGTGCATTGTGGAGGCAGGGAGGGAGATATGGAGACACAGTAAGATGAAAGAAAATCTCCTAATCTAGTCTGCCTATAACATAGACTGTCTGTTCTTGTCTTTTTTGGGCTGGAGCAGGCCATGCCGTGGTGTTCAGCCATTGCTACAGTGTTTGGGATTAATCTGTCTGCGCAGTACCTGGCCCTGAAGGTATCGCTGCTTTGTCGGGGCAGCAGCTCTGGGAGCTGTCATTTTCACCAGCAGCCCAGTTTAATCAGGTACGTAAGCACATGGCTGGTTGCAGGTACGTGGGAAGTCTCACTGGCATCCTTCCCAATAAGCCTGCATGGCAGTACCTGCAAAATTATAGTTCACCTGGTTTGGCAGCTTACCCATGGAGATTGTCTCTCTTTCTCTCACAGACTTGGCATGTCTGTGGAAGAGCTTTTCTCCTTAAAAGCATTTTCTGTAGTGGAAGTCTCAGCTTACTGTTTCTGTGAATGTATGGACTAGATCTTAGTAAGAGCTTTATTTATTCTAGCATAATCTTCTGAGATTTTATTCCTAATATCACTGTTTTATTGCTGTTTTCTAAATGGCTTGCTTCTCAAGCTGACTTTTTTCCTGACAGATAAGACAAAAGATTTCTATAACACAATTAAAAATGACTGGGGACAGGCATGTGCCCTGAACAGGATATTGAGGGAGAAAGGTTTTAGGAACTAAAATAATAGTTTTAGTCTCTCCCCCTCCCCCCTTCTTCCTGGGGTGTAACGGATAAAGGAAGAAAAGGTACTGATGCTGGCTGCTGCTTCATCTCTTGACATGATTTATGTAACTGTGCGTCAAAACTGAAAAGATCTGGATGAAAGAGCTTTGCTTTTACAGAGACCCACTCCTCAGTGGTTTAAATCTTAGAGACAATTTTATGTTTTGAAGCGGCTGGAAGTCTCCTTGGACATTTTCCAGCTCAGTCTCCCGTGGAACGTCTTCCTCTGAATGCGCTCAGTGCGTGCCCTTCGACTTAGTACCTACAGAACAAAACAAAACAGCTCAGGTTCAAACTTCATGGGCTCTTGGTCCTGTAGTCCCCGCTTAAGTATTATTCGGATGATGGAAGAAGATAGACTAGTAAAATGGTGGAAGAGGACAGACGAGTAACGACAGTGCCATTTCAGTTGCAGAGGAGACAGCATAATCTAATGAACAGTACTTCTGATATAATCATTTTGCTTATTAATGCCACCATCTCCTCTAGTGCCTCACGGATAGTATCACTGAGATAATCATGGTAACTACTGTAGGCACAGTCTAGATGGAACAGCAGACAGCAAAGCAAAACAGGCTTGCTTCAGTCTTTGTGTCTGTCAGCTCTTCCCTCTGCTCAATTAGTTTTGGATCTGACTTCTTTCATTCACAAGTCACCTCTTTGATATATAGCCTGAAGTACACCCTAAGCCACTTCTGTCTTCTTTCTCCAGTTTCTTTCGCTTGTATTATTGCTCCCTGATGGCTCTGATCTCACATTTTGAGCTGCCCCAGGCCTTTCTGATATTCCCAGTGAAACTACAACAATCCTCTCTCTTCGATCATTCTAGGGTGTAAATTTGATCTCTACATTAGTCTGCCAGCTGAGGTCTCTTGAGACTTTTATACCCCACAGCTCGTTGTGTGCACTGAGACTGAACATGGAGATAGTGTAAAAACAGGAGAATACAACTCATGTATATTTGAAGTGAAGCCTGCTTTTAAATGTGGAGCGTTCAGATGTCATGTAGGACATTGCATGAACATTAGAGCAGACATCATGCTGCTTCCCTGGCCCACAGGACTGAATTCCCAGGTGTCCTGGGAGCTCGAGAGGTTGGTACAGGTAATGAAATAGGACAGTAGGTCTGGGACCCTGGACTCCCTTTGGCTTCCAGTAGCTAAAAGAAGGTTTTGGACTGGCAGGAGGTGAGGAGACCAATGTTAGGAGAAAGAAAAGCTTGCTCTAACCTTCTCTGTGCCTTCTGCCTCCATCAGCCATTGCCTTTGTTTCGTGGAGGGACTGGCCTGATTTCCCCTGCTGACGTTTGGTGTGCAGTGTGGATCACTATGTTTTCAGAGGGCAGATTGTCTAAGCACTGTTCATCTCAGATGTTTGCATCATGGTCAACTAGTTCATGTGGTATAATGCCTGTTTTGTTAATGTGTAGCTGATACCACTTAAAATGGAATAAGTATTTGTGGATGGAGCATTTTAGTGCAGGTCTATGAATAATGAATCCATATTCATTATTATTATTATGCTGTTATTATTATGAATAAAATTAAAATCTATGGTATTTTCATGACCTATGCTGATCTTCACAGTTCAGCTGTGTTAGCTGAGGCACACATAAGCAGAAATATCACTTTTTCAGTCTGTACAAGCCAGGCTCAACACTATTATTTCAGACCATGTGCTTTCTCTCTCTCCATGCTCTTTGCTGATCACTGTGTGGGTTCCCTGGATCACACCAGCCATGTGTGCTGTCTGCTGTGCTCTGAGACTGCAAAGACAGTGCAGCAGAAAGGGCAACAGGCTATAGGAAGGGCATGCTTATCCAGATGTGGATTGCATCTCCCAGTGAATTACCATACCTGGTCTTTCTAAGCGTTACAATCCTTACAGTTATAGCACTCTTTGAATATCTTGAAAAAAGGAACCATAATACATGGCCAGATATTATTAATGATCACAACTCTGTATCCTAACCACATGGAGGCTCTTCATTTTACCCTGGCTTTTTCTTGGCAGCTGGAGAATTTCAGAATCAGAACAAAGCACAGCCGCTGAATGCATCGGGGAGATGACTTTTTTTCTTTGGATGGAGTTGGTATTATGTTTTTGCTGGGGTGGTGGATGATTCCTCCTGGGTAGAGGATGTTCTGGCACAGCAGGTGGGATTTATGACAGACTAATGACTGACGCTATATAGGTCGGAATCTTACCATGTTTGTACATTAGGGCTTAACAATGGTCGCACTTGTAAGTTTTGTGCACTTGGCTAGTTAGTACATACAAAGTGCTCAAGAAATGAAATCCCTGTAAAAAGAAGCAGCTGACTGGAGGGCTCCTGAGGTTTACAGGCACCTACACTTCATCTGTTGACTGGGTTTGTTATTTGGGGGAGCACATGTTATTTAATGAGATGACCTCTGTCAATAGCTGTATAAATGTATTTAATCTGTATTTAGTCCTGAATAATTCATTATTATTTTTGCATATGTGGAACGGATTTAGAACTCAAGTTATTAAAAGTGTGTACACAGGACTAGTATTTGGTGATATTTGAAAGCACAATGGGCAAATGCCCAGAGTAGATTTTGCACCTTTAAATGGTCAAGATATATTGAAAGCAGAAACACAAACTCCCTGAAACAGAAAAGCAAAGAATCTTTGATAACAACTTACCAGTTGTAACTGCAACAAATGAATGGTGGCCTTGCCTGTAATAGTGTCTAACTTATGTTGGGAAGTTCTAAAAGTACTTGAAAGGAATATGATAGCATGTTTCGTTCAGCAGCAGGTAAAAAGAATGAAAGCATTTAGTGGAAAAACAACAAACTGCCTACCTGTAAGATGTTCTGTAGACTTAACAAACAAAACAACCATGCCAAAATAACCCCAATTCATTCTCTAAACCTTGAAATGCAAATAAAAATTCCAGAACTTCAGTGCAAGAATTTATAAATAGAAAAACAGAGAATAAATGATTTGCCTGGGATTTCAGTGAGGGGAACATGAAGATTTTAGAGTGCTGACTTGGGAGACCTTACTTCATGCGTAATCCATATAAATTGCTGAAAAAAATAAATTTAAAGAAAAAAGGAGAAATAGTGGGCCACCCCGGAACAGAAAACATAATATTGCTTCTTCTGAGCCTTGACAATCAAGGAATAAGCACACAGAGAAACAGTGAAGGTATGGAACAGTTTCTTAGTATTGAATGGAAGAGCTTTAAAACTTGCTTTTTTTGTCTTTTGTTTTTTGTTTTGTTTTTTTAAGAACTACATGTTGCAATGATGGCCTAGTGTAGCTCCTGTGGAAAACAATTGAAAGGTGATGTTTATTCATCTGTTCCCACCCTTTCCCTCCTTCAGTTTCCTCATGTATCATGCAAGAGAAGTGTGATCCTTTGGTAAATCAGCAGCAACGTGATTTAAAAGATGGATTTGCTTACTGTTAGCAATACTTGTATGCCCTACCATAGCAGGAATGTATATATTTGTGTATATTTTATGTGTAAATACTATAAATATCCTTTCTTTTCCTCCATCTCTCTGAAGCTTTATCATGCCTGCTCATCCTCTTTTTTTTTTTTTTTTTTTTTTTTTTTTTTTTTTTTTTATGTCTCAGTCACTGATAGACTTTTTCATTTTCTTTTCAGCCTTTATACTGGCAAGCGCCCATTTTTAGCACTGGGACAAAGTCTGAAACAATAGAGTCTCAAGAGTCCCACATGCTCTTGCTGGGGTATCTTTGTCACATAATTCTGTCATGTTTTCCTAGATGTGCTGGGCTTTTGTTTTATGCAGAGTTGGAAACCAGCTATGTCAACTTCTTCAGAAATTTTGGAAATTTTGGAAACAAAATACAGCTTATAAAAGGAGAGAATTTTACAGGGCTATAAATCAGGCATACGGAGGCTGAGGTTATGAATTGTGCTTGTTCTTGGTATCACTTTCTTAGTTAATGAAAAATGTATTTGTTTCTTGAACAAAATAGAAAAAATACATGACAGGTTCTTAGTACTATATCCAAAGGCTGTAACTCCTACGATTTACGTGTTCAGAAAGTCCCATCTCTCTAATTTCCTCCCCAAACTTCTTCACCTGACTTTGTGCCTCCAAAATCCAAATCCAAATCCAAATCCCACAAAACTAATATTCCAGCCTCTTCTTTTGCAATGAGTGAAAACTCTCAGGCAAAATGGCTTAGCTCTGATCTCTTTTGCAATTTAATGCCTTGTGAGGCAGCTTGAAAGATGTTTTTTATTATAGAGAAAGTGGTTTAATTCCTCTGTCAACTGAACCTAAAACGAGCGTGGCAAATCTAGAGTTTTAATGAGGTCTGTTATTGTCTTTGGTTCTGAAATTCCCCTCCTGGCAGACATTAGGATCTTTCAGCAAACACTATCAAAATGGCATAATCTACGTGTACAAGGGCTTGATCAGCAGTTGCTGCATAAAATCTTGTACAGCCTCCAGGACATCGTTGCCTTTCCAGAAAGTAAATTGGGAGAGACGTGCTTGTCCAACTTGCTTGTGCTTAAAGACCTATAAATGAGGTTTGCTCTGTAAACGAGGTTCTTTTTGACAGGAAATGAGAAGTTTTAGTTCTGCCTGTCATCTATTCATAAGCTACGAAACAAGCAGGTAGGGAACACATGTTTTGGCATATAATTTATTCCTGACCTCTGCTAGGATAAATAAGTCCCTGTGATCTTTTCAAATGTGCTTTCAGTTGTGAGGTATTTGCCTCTATATATTGTTAGACAAATTTCAGCTAAATCAGACTTATGTATTTTCCTAGAATTCAGGGATATGATGTGTATTTCTGATACTTCCCAGAAGACTTTTTTCCAACAAACAAATGAGAATATTACGTGCATCATTATGTAGGCTTTTTTCATTTGCAAAGGATAGTATATGGATAATCATCTTATTAAGTGACAGGAGAACATTTCAGGGTGGATTGTTGCTCTCAAATAAATATATGTTTCCTAGAACAGACTGGATGTCTCTCCAGGACAAAAGAGATTGTGAAAAGCAAGACAGCAAAAAGGGTCCTCATATCCCTGAATTTTTTTTCCCTCCTCCTCACACTGGTAATGCTCATGCACAGGATATGAAAAATGAAGTCTGAATCTACACTCATGCCTGCCCATCATTTCCTAGTCATGCACATGTTGCCTCAAGTGCTTCATCCAGAGAATTTTTATTACCCAAATAGCACATATCTCTTGGATCTGTGTTTTGTCTGATTAAAAAGAGGGAAAAGAGCCAAGTTCAGAAGAGGTGGTGAAAAAGGGTTTCTTAAACCCTCTTCTGTGCAGGAGGCACTAAATTCCTTCTCAGTAGTCACAACAATCGCTGTGGTTTCTAACTAATGAGCCTGATAGACAAAGCAAAAAAGTAGATGCTGAAGTGCTGGTGGTAGCTCCAAATAGAAAACTGCAGCAGGACGATATCTTGAAGTCATGAACAAAGGCTTTGTAGGGTGGCTTTTACCTTCACCAGAGCATGTGGTGATCCCAGACCTTGATCGTGTTCTCCACGGAGGGCATGTTCCCCAGCTGAGTTGTTTATACTAGGTTACTGTCAGGTTTCCTTCTCTGTGTGAAACTTTCATGCTAAAACGCTTCAAAAATAGCCCTAGTCCTAAATCTGCCTATTTGGTGGAAAGTTCTGTTAATATCACTTTAATCCTTCAGCTAGGGCAGTAGGGGCCCTTGGGCTGAAATTTGTGATTTGAGACAATATTGTTTCTAGAGGATGTCAGCAGGTGTGCAACTGCTGGGCAAACACATCCCCTGGACGAAGAGAGTGTTTCCTGACCTATAGCCTTTGCTTTATCTCAGTGCTGATATTTGACCAGTCGAAAGACATCCAGCTGCCTTTTTGCAGGGCGGAGGAATGTGGAAGCTGTGCGCTCAGGGCGAGACTAGCGTGCAGAGGCTTGCAGGCTCCCCAAACACAGTGCACCTTCTGCTTAATTTCAGTACATGTTGCAGTTAATTCTCAATGCAAGACTGATATCTGGGCCTTTGTCAGGTTTTGCATTTTGAATTCATTATACATCTAGGTTAGGTCTGCATCTTCCAATCTGTATTCTAAGTGTCTGACATCGCTTAAATTACATAGATTATCTTGTAGGATGCAGCCTGCCTCACCTCCTTTTTATAGCAGTCAAATGATAAACTGTAAAGATGGTAGGAGGATCCTGTACATGAATATCTGTGTTCCCTTGGATGTGCATTTAATCTAGTCATTTCATGAAGAAAAGGCATTAAAACCTTTAATCTAAATAATTACAATGTTTGAAAGACTCTTTTCATCCAAGTCAGTCTGGAGGGCTGGTTGGAGAAGCCGTGGAAAATCAAATAGATAACTTCTTTTGGGGAAGGGGAGAAACAAGGAAATCCTTAAACTTCTTTTCTTTTTTTTTTTTTTGTTTTAATGTTTAGTTGGCCTAATTACATGTCTGCATTATTTACAGTCTGTTATTTACCATAAGATAATAGGGTAGCATGGATTTCTGAATTGCCAGCCCTGCAAAAGTGTAGCTCATTTATTTTAATGACCTCATTGTCTAGCCAATTAATGGGACGGTCAGGCTCCTGTGTTGAAGTGCATTAGCTCAAGCATCAGCAAGGAAGGTCTTTTTCTTAAGCATGAATCTTTATCTAAGAAGTATTTGTGTTATAAAGCTCTGTTGAATGGTTAGGTGCCAGCTGTTGCTTTGGTCATTGCTGACAGCCTCTCCTTCAGTAAAATGGGATTTTCACAAATATTCTTTCATTGTATGTTTCTAACAACAACAACAAAAAAATCAGCTTGCATAAACAGCAACGTAACCACTAAACACTGGGGTAGAGCTGATAATCCCATATCCTGATTCAATTATTGTTGGGTCTGGAGGGCTTCATTTACCCTTTTTATTCACCAGTTTTACACATTTATGACATGCTGTTCTGCCATGATATTGGTACAAAAGTGTGGTGAATCAGGCCCAGAAGGAAAGTTCAGCTGAGACAGGATAAGCTGTACTGACACCCTCAGTCAAGGGAATCAGGTGACTTGAGCAGGAGACCTGGCCTAGTGCCTATAAAGGGAATTAGTGGCTCAGCCTTGGAGAGGACAAACGTGTTGGGATCCCGCACCGAGTGCGTGTGGTCACATTCAGACCTGCTGTGGTGCTCAGCAGAGTGAACTGCTTTCAATTAGAGCAGCTTGAGCACTTTGCCAGTGTTACTTCTTATGCTGGTTCTCTGTGATGAGGTGAGGATTTTAACAAGTTGTTTAGATACAATTTGAGAACGTTGTTTGAACTTTTTATACATTGACGTGTTTTCATTCTATTTACTGTGCTCCTACCGTATACTTCCCGTGCCAAAGAAAGGGGCACGGCACCACAGTCTGCCTTCAAGTGAGAGGAAAAAATTATCAACAAATCAAACAGCCTGGCCATGGCAGAGCAGTGGAGAAGCTGCAGTATGGGCAAAACCAGGGTCCCCCAGCTTGCTGGCAAGCCCTACTCTGGAGGCGCTGAGGGACATCCCTGGCCGCAGCACGGGAACCTTACTCTCCTGTGTCTGGAGCTTACGGACACGATAGCGTAAGGAAATGTGTGCCTGTGTTTCAGCTGTTGTGGTCCAAGCTCCGTGTGTGCTGCTCTTCGACCAAGGGATCAAGCTGGACTGGTGATGGCGGAGCAGGAAGGCCATAAATTGTTACAGGATTTTTTGTTGGAGTTTGTATGTCAGAGTCTTGTGGCTTAAATATGAGAAATTTCCCCAGTACTGCACAAAGAAAGTGAGTTGGTATTGGACATAAAGACTAAGATGTTCTAGGGAGCCACTTGAACTCAGAAGAGCACATTTTCTAAGAGTGTGACAGTTAACTTTTGATTAGCAAACTAATCAGAGACACAGCAAGCTGTCTTCAAAAATTGAGATGAAACAGCATGTTGCAGGAGAGGAGCCATGTGGAAGACAAGAAGCAGAAGGCAGATCTTGGACTCTGACCTAAAGATAGCAGGAGGCTGCAGAGGAATATGAATAAAACTATAGTTTTCTCTCAGTAAGAAAAAATGAATTTGAAGAAATTCTGTGACTCCCATGCCAGTCAGT
The DNA here is from genome assembly GCF_036370855.1 of Dromaius novaehollandiae. Taxonomy (NCBI): domain Eukaryota; kingdom Metazoa; phylum Chordata; class Aves; order Casuariiformes; family Dromaiidae; genus Dromaius; species Dromaius novaehollandiae. Next base: position 60,289,729 of record NC_088132.1, on the reverse strand, counting down.
CAGCAGGAGGCTCTTGTAGCTCATGGGAGATGCTGTTGAGCAAGCAGACTAGCCTATAGGTGTTGGTCCTTTCACATGTGATTTTCCATTAGGCAGAGTACCATAGTAAGAAAAAACCTCTTAGCAAGGTTATTGTTTAGTTATTGTAAGGGTCAGTGAGCATGGGTAACAACCTCTCCATAGACATTGCTTTTTTTCCTCCACATCTCTGCTGTGAAATTTGCTAACAATTGCTGTGCTAAAATTATAGCTTTAGGCTGGACACCTCGCAGACCAAGCTTTCCAACTCTGGAGTAAATGTAGCTGCTATAGCAAAAAAAGAGCAGCCACAGAGTACCTTGGAGTCCATACAGCGTTTCTGGAAGAGCAGCACACCTCCCTCCCTTTGGCTTCAGGCTCTGCCTCCAAGGTTTATGATGACTATCACATATTCATGCCTTTGCTTTTCTCGGTTCCTATGCAGTCAGAGGCATTTTGTGTCGATGCAGTTGGTCTCAAAGAGCTAGCTAAAAATGTTATACTGCATAATACAATCCAGTTCAAAAAGGATATACACGTATGCACGTACGAGAGGTGTAATGCAGTCGAGCTGCCTGGTTCCTGTCCTGATGTCTGGACGTCTGAACTTAGTGAGTTTGTTTTATCCATCCCGAGAGAGATCTTGTGCAGTGTTTGAGGTATTATGTGCTGAAAGACCTCATTAATGATGCAAACACTTGAGCTGTCATTGACTCATAACAAAGCACAGAAATAGGAAGGGCTGAAGGAAATTGATTTTCTTTAATTCCTTTGTGAAGTGTCATGTGGAATACTGATCACTTTGGTGGAAATGATTTAAATCTCCCCCAGGCATCTACTGGAAGGCAAGCAGGTTTTAGCCGAGGTTCTTTTGTTGAACCATAGTGCTCATAATTTGGGTATTAAGACGTTTGTGACATTCGCTGACCCAAAGGCAGCTGAACTATGGTTTCTCGTTGAAAAGAGAGGCTGCTTACATTCAAACTGCTGCAATATTACTGTTTCATATCACGTTATGCCATATACAACTGTTTTAATGGTTTTGCAGTGAATAACAGGAAACACATCTTGAAGTCGGAATATTACTCTAGTTATAGTATGCCCTTAATTTGGGAATGGATCAAAGTGACTCTTTGGTCTGTCAGGATCAATTTTATTAAGCCTTTTAACTACTGAAATTTATCTTGTCATCTTGGAATATATTTTGCAATTAAAATTAGCAGTAAGAGAAATGGTAATGGAAAATCTGTGGAAAAAAATCTGATTTTCAAATATGTTTATATTATACTTTTACAAGCAAGTTACAGTTCTGTGTTAGAGGTGAATCTCTTAAGTATTTTTTTTTCTCCCCAGGCCTCATAGGCAGTGAAGTTAAATTCATGAGTTCATAAAGTGCTGGGTTATCTCTTGGTGGAAGGTGGGATAGAACTATAAAGCACTTTATTTCTTTGCGATCCACAGGGAGTTATTACTTTGGTCCAACACATTATTAGTGAGCTTTTGAAAATTACACTGAATGATTCACTGGGAACCAAACAGTAGTAAATAATGCCTGTTTAGACCTGCTGTCCTGTGAGGAACATTTTGGCCAGAAGACAGGTTGAGATTTGCCTAAACTAACATGTATTTCTAAAACTCTTAGCAAGGTCAACCAGAGTGATCATAAATCAGTAGACTGCGATATTTGCAGTCTTCACCACTGCTCCTGATCACTCTGGCATTTACATTACCTTGGTCTGCTAGCTTCATTACAGGCCATGTCTTCAAGAGATTAATCTGTTCTGCTATGTGCTGGAGCGATGGGAAATGTTTAAAGAGCTTCTCCTGTGTGCGTATTATAAAACTGGCAGGGAGAAGAGAGTGCACAGAGAATGCAGAACAAGAGCCTTCGTGGGAAGAGGGAGAGAAGGCTCTGAACTGAAAAATACGAATACTATTGATGGGCTCAGATCAGAAATCTGGGTCCAAGCATTTGTGATCTGAGCTGTGACGTGGATTTCTCTCCCCGTGTGTGAACGAAAGGCACATGCCCAAGCAAGGTCTTCGGGAAGTTTGACTGCAGATCTAATCTAAATTCAGCACGCTGATCTATCTCAGCTCAGCAGTGCTATTAACCTTATTCATTATCTCTCTCTAAGTTAATGATGAGTATCTGATCTGAATAGCGATGTCCTTTACCATATCCATCCTGATACAGCTTTAGCTAGGTCATTATTAAGTAATAGAGGGGAGACATAGGATAACCCCATCCAAAACAAATGCCTACATCTGCATCAAAATACGATCGTAAGGTGGGTGCGATGGATCTGATACACAGGCACCTCCCGCTGCCGTCGGTGTTTCGCTGCCTGTCTGTGACCCACCAGAGGAGCTGCGGCTTGGCCGAGCCGAGGGAAAGGCAGGAACTTGGTGGCGTGGCCCTGCACCAGGACATGTGCTGGTGGTGGCCCCCGTTGGCCACTGCGGCCGGGACTGGGCACCGGGAGAGCCGCCGGGATGCTCAGCCGCTGCTCGCCCTCTGTCCTGGCCTTCGGCAACCGCGTGGGAACCGCAGCGCCCTGCTGCCCTGCCAGTGCCACCAGCATCAGCCCTGGCAGAGGCCTCTCGCCCTTGTGTAGCCACCAGCCTCCTACATCTAATTCAGCTACGCCTAGAGCTCCAATTAAGGGATCGCTACTACTTGTTTTTAGAGAGAATTTGTTCTTGTATGGTGCTGAGCATAGCAATGATGTGGCAAATGTACAAGAAAGGGAAAATAAGCCGCTGGGGATTCCTAGCTGGAGTGTGATGGCTGAGTGAGCTGCAGCTTAACAACTAACAGAAGATGTAGCACTCTTTTGCATATAAGTAGCTGGTCTAGTGTAACTACACTTTAGCTATCACCTCAATTTGTTAGGCTCAAAGTGGCACAGCTACAGTTTGAAAACTTTCTGCTGCTTTTTACTTAGATCTCAAACCTTGTTCACTGAACAAAATATTCTCCTCTTGCAATTTGGTATTTGTAAGGATCTTACATTATTTTAAATGGATTTTCTCTCCTAACCTTAATACATGCATATATACCCACACACGTGTGAGTGTACATACACACATGCACTGTTACTCTCACAGTAAAGCCACGCTGAGTTTCTGATGTCATTTATTCCCATAACAAGAGATTGAGGTCATAATAATATTTATGACTTTAGTAAAGGTTCAAACAGTAGAAAGGAAACTGGGAAATTAGGTGCAAAGCTTGGTTTCAAACGCACGTTTAGCAGTAAAAACCCCATGACAGTTTTAACCAGAACGGGAATGTCTCCTAATTATGCTACGTCTAGCTGAACTCCCCTTCTGTTTCTGCTAGACAGAGTGCTCCTTGCTTTCTGTCCCGTGGCTGTGGTGGGATGCTTTTGTTGCCACTGTTCAATTGAGTCCCACCTCTTCTGTGCCGTGCCGGTGGGGCGTGTGGCCGCTCGGTGTTGGTGTCCGTGCTGGAGCGGACCTCCGGGAGATCTGGTCCCAAAGGGGAGCGCTGCGCGCTTCGGAGCAGTGTCGTCCCGGTGGAGTGTGTGCGCGCATGGGGATTTAATAGGCTTCAGTGCGGAAATCTCTGGTCACACTTGTTACATGTACAAATAGCCCTGTTAATCCTGCTGAAGGTGCAAGTGTGGCGGTAGTGGTTTCCTATTTTTCAACTCTTTTGTGTTTGAGGACGATGTATAGCTAGGTTATCTGTGTAAACAAAGCAGAATTAGAAGAGTGAAAGGACTAGTGTTTAAGTGAATTGAGGCTTTTGACCCATTTCCTTTGGTCCAGGTAAGCTATGCTCAGCACAGAGGAGAAGTTTGGGGGTGAGTAAGATGATAAAAGATTACTAAAAACTGACGACTGGCCTGGAGGTGATAGATAGGGAATGACTGCTCACGCTGATCTCAGAGTCTGAGATGCCCAGTGGGACTGTCAGGCAGTGGGTTTAATTAAAACAAATGAGAGGAAGCTCTTCTCTGCTCAGTGCGCACTTAAACTGGGGTGCTCATTGCCGCAGGACGTCTTGGAGGCCAAAGGTATGAAGGGGTGCAAAAAAAAGGACTGGTCAAACCCACGGAAGATGGGTTTGCTGGGGGCTGTTAAATTTGGCAGCCTGGATGTGAGCTGTGGCTCAGGAAGCCCCGACAGCGGTGGCTGCTGGCCGGCGAGCTGGCACACCGGGCTGTGGGGCTCGGCAAGCCCTGCTGGGCTGGTGCAACCCCGCGCTGCGCCGCTGGCTGGGGGAAGCGGAGGGGCGGCTTCGTTTAATGTCTGTGGGGCTGCTGGGTGCTGTGACTTACCCCTCCGGAGTGATGAGGCCCTGTGCACACGAACCAGTCTGAGGCCGTAGGAGAGCCCCGGGCAGACGGTACGTGAAGGCCAGCTGCTTTGCTGTGGTCACGCTGCCGGGCGGGAAGCCGGCTTCACAGTCGCTGCAAGGATGCAGGCTTGAAAGTTTATGACGACGGCTGCAGCGCATAACATAAGGGGTGAAGGGGAACTGGGGTAGCAAACAGCCATTTAGAGCTGTCCTCCCCTGGCAGCCCTCCTAAATTATGCAAAGGATGAAATGGGTGGTTAGAAAAGCGTATCACCTCTTTGCCCTAGAAAGCATGGGCTGCAGTTATTTTGAACAGGAAATATGCTGAGAACAGTGGTATCCGGAGATAGTTTGGTAATGCAATGTGAAAGGAAAAAATAGCACAGTGGTCACTTACCTGCCTCACTGATCAGAGACCTTGGGGCCAGCACGAGATGGTGCCACAGCCACGGAGCACGCCTGAGATGTCACCTGCTGCTCGCCGTCACGTGCTTGGGAACTGGAGCGGTATTCAACAGCGAACCATTTAGTGTGGGGATCCGATTAGTATCTGGAGTTTTAGACATATGTTTGCAAACTGTCATAGGTATCTCAGGCAAAACGGCCCTATTTCAGTTGAAGATCCGTTAGACAGTTTCAGCCATTTTGTGAGTGAGCCTATAGTGCTCCTCTCCGTATTGGTTGCAACAGCAAGTCCCAGTGAAGTTCATGGACCTCCTTTTTTCCTTACAAGAGCAGTGCAATGCAGCAGTCAATCTTTCTAAGCAATAGAGAGTTTTCCCCGGGACACCATCTCTTTCCACCGGTCCAGGAGCACCGTGTGTTTGCAGCGCAGCTACCCTGGGGTAGGCAATCAGTGAAGCTGCCCGTGGCAAAGGGCAGCCCCTCCATACAGAGACACACATGTGCTCGGTGCTCTTAAAGGAATGAATTTCTTTAAATTCTTTTTCCAAAAGGAAAAATCCTCAAAGAAATCGGCGTATGGATTGCTTGCTTGTGAGCAAGGGGGGAGTGCAAAGGTGTGTGCTGTGCGGGCCAGGCTTGCGGGGGCTGCCGGGGGGCTGCGCGGCGTGGTGCCCTGCAGCGCTGCCTGGCCGGGAAGGACACCGCACCGGCTGGCCGTGTCTGCCCAGCTAGTGCTGCAGCTGCGTGCGCAGCCCCTGCACCTCTGCACAAGGACGCCTCGGCTCCGCCATGCCACAGTGCCTGAAACGTGTAGGATTACACTGTGAGAAGGCCTCCTGTCCCATTTGAATGTGAAAAGAAAAGGCCAGATGTTAAAATGAGCACAGCGGCTTCCAGGCAAAAGGCAGCAAGGAGGGTTGTACGTGGAGTCCTCTTCATCCAAGAGCAGCTGTTAGCAATGAGACCCAGAGCCACATCGTGGAAATCAAGAGGCATTAAATGCAGGGAGGAGCACGAGAAGCTGTGCTCCTTAAATCAGCCCTTTTTGTGGCATAAGTATTTCACAGATATGGCAGGAATATATTCCCAGATATCTCTGGAATTCCTTTAGACTGGGAATATAAATCGGTCTCATAGCTTGGCAATCTCTACTTGAATCCTGCTATAAAAAATGGAAAACTTTACAAACACTGAGCTATGGGAACGTATATTTTTGATGTCTAGGATAAACAAGCTGGAGCTGTACTCTCAAACTCTGGCGTGACATCTCACTGAATTATGTTCAGAGGATGCAGCTTGTTTCCAGCAGAATTGCGTCTTACGGCCAAAACCCTTCCTTTGCTACTTAATACAGATTCCTCAGTTTCTCTCCTTTTCAGGAAAGGAGGGTCCAAAGGAGGTTTCTAGGACTTAGCCTAAGATTTCCTCAGACAAAGTGCCTGATGGTATCTTAGGGGCTCCTGTTTGAGTACAAGGCCAATGTTGGGGACTTGGATGTCTCCGGAGGAAAGAAAAAAAGCAATTTCATTAAACAGCTGTGAGTGAAACTTTGAAAAATATAGTACCAGGAACTGCTTTGAAATAAACTTCTGTCCTAAAAACAACCCGTGGCATAGTTTAGCTTTCAGAACTTTTATTGGGGTTACTGTCTTTTTCCAAACTAAGTGCTAGCAAGTAAAGTGCTAGCCCATTTTATCAGCTAAGCTCAAATGTTTTCTTCCAGCCACAAGGAGCTTCTCCCATTAAAAGTAAAAAAGGGCAGAAATAATGAATCTGAGAGCATTTTGTAAGGGACTGCGTCTAAACCCCAAGTGACCGCTGACTGAGGCAAAGAGGAGAAATTATTTTCACGTAAAGGCCCAGCGGACAGAGAGCAGATCATTGCAGAAGGGTATCACACAGCCCTTGGAAGCAGCCCCAACCCATCCCTGCCTCCCCGCAGAGCCGGTGTCAGTGCTGAGCTCCCCGGGGGCCACGCGTTGCTCGGGCACCTCCCGGGGCTGCGGAGGTGCATCCTGCCCCCCTCGCGTCCCGGGTCTCACGCCAAAGCACGGTTTGGGCGCAGTGTTTGCAGAGGGCAGAGCTTTGGGTGGCAGCTTTCAGAGGGCCCCGGGCCGGATGGCTGGAGTCTGTCAGGGGCACGCTGTGCTCACGTGGCGGAGCCGGTGTGGGTAAATCTGTGCAAATTTGAAAGTACTTGCAGGCTCGTTAAATAGTTTTGAGTGAAAGGTTTTGCATGAAAAGGCTGAGATGTTAATTTCAAAGGTGTAAGCAGGGCTCGGTTGCGAAATTTGCCTGCATTTAATTTTAAAAACACAGATTCCCACTTTGATCATTTAAAACATCTCCGTCAATTGCCTATGATATTTTCCCAGCTCTCGCTCTGCTGAGGGAGCTGGATGTTTGCTTTTGTTTTGAGTTAACACAGCAAACTGACAAAACCAATTAATCGTATGACTCTGGTCCTAAGCAAAAGATGGCACCAGACTCCCAGCGCCTTTCAAAAGGGCTGTGGCTGCCTGATTTCCAAGGCCCTGTTTGCAGTGACAGACCCTGATAGCTCTCATGAACAAAAATCAAGGCTCTGCATGCACAGGCATAAATTTTCACGGAAACCGGTTGGAAGACTCTATCTAGTATGCAAAGCTTGCTGTTGAATCAGCACTTTCAACAGTTTTTAATGTGATTTCTTGGAGTGCTTGCTCTCTCCAAGTTGCTGAATTAGTTGATCTTCTGAGAACTGCACATTTGCCCTCGTTTTGAACTTCTCAGTCAAATTCTATGAAATGCTAATGGTATGCAGTGCAGAGGGCTTCAGAAAGGCGCTGCAACAGCTGTGTAGCTTGTATTTCTGCAAAACACATTTCTTTAAAAGTGTTCATCATGTTCAGCATCCAGCAGATATGGCCTAATAATACTAGGTTTGAGAACAAAACTGGAAAGAATAGATCTGTGAGCCCAAGCTGGACAGAAAGGTCTGTAGCCTGCTGTTACAGTCTCTTATTCAATTATCTATTTTAGAGCAACTTGAATAGAAAGAGTTGAAGTGAAATGTGGCAGGAGAACATCTGTGCTACCATAATGACTATTCAGGGCATTTTTATTTGATTGTCAGTTTTGGCTTCCTGGCAAAATATAATTTACATGTAATTTCTCCAAACATTATTTTTATTATAATGAATTCTTTTCTTTATAATAAATCCAGATTATCCTATTACTTTTTCAGAGAAATCCTGGATGTTAGTGAAACTCCTGTGACTTAAAAGAAGGCAAATTTGGTATGCTTTTGTTTTTTGGTTTTTTGCCTGCTTTATAAATTCAGTATAGCTCCTAATGACAGTTCCCTGATTAAGTAGTCTTTTGGGAATGAAAGCTAATGCTGTAATTATAGCTTCTTTCCAAATCTTGATCACAGTGACAGTGGGCGTTTTCTTATATTTTAAGCTTGTGCAGCTGATTTGTGAACATCATGTTCATTGATATTTTACTTCTCCTTGTTCATAAATTGTTTGCAAGCAAGCTGTTATTCTTCTGGTTCCTGTGTTGTGATTTTGAGGGGCAGAGGGAGGAGGAGGAGGAGGCTGAAATTTGAGGAGAAGGACATTCGGGCTGCGAGCTGTCCTGCCTCTCCAGGCCTGGCCGCACGTGGGACTGGCCAGCTCATCCCCGCGAAAGGCGCTGGGGCCCTCACGGGCGAATGCCGAATCCCATACCCAGGGTTTCTGTTAGCATGCAAGGTCCCTTCTCTGCATGCTAACGTGGCATTTTCTTTCTTTAAAGCGCAGATTTTTCTCAACGTGTGCTCGAACAGGCAATCGAGGGAGGCGTGCTGGGGCCGCGTCATGCTGAGCGCGCCGTGATACAGGCTCTGGGCCCCGCTTCGGCGCTCTACGGGCTGCCGTAACACCTACCCTGCGAAGGCAAAGCAAACTGGTTTTGATGCCATCGTTAACATAGCCTGAACCGTTGCTCCCCGATAGGCGGTTGTTGTAGGCACGCTGCTGCGGGTGCAGCCAGGCGCCTCAGGTGCCCCGTGCTCCGGGACGCGGGGACCCGCGCTGCTGCTGCTCCCAGCGGGGCACCAGCCGCTGGGCAGGGACATCTCCCTTCATGAGAAGCCACTGCCAACGCTGCCAAGAGCAAAGTGACATCCCAGCGTCCCCAGCCCGTGTGAGTGAGCCAAGCCCTGGCGCTGCAGGGGGAGGGAGCAGCTTTCGGATGCCTTTTCCAGAGGCCGTTTCTGTAGTGGCAAAGTGACTCGGACGAAAAGGGCTTAAGGTAAGATTAGAAAACATCTAGCAATGGTGAACAGAAAGAATAAGTTTCTTCACAGTTTTGTAGATGTTTCTGCCTTCTTCATTTATTGAATAGGAGCAAATAGTTCAAGATGTGCTTTCCCCTGGGAGCTTTCCAAACTCTCACTTTCTTTCTTTCTTTTCTTGACCCTTGCTTCACCATCCTATTGTTCAGTGGAAAAATCCTATTAGAAGCATACTGGTTACCTGGAAATTAAATCAGATACTGTCATGCTGCCACTTTTCCATCTCAAGTTATGCAAAACAGAATTAAAAGGACTTTAGAATAAGACCCTTACTGTTTTATGAACTCCAGACCGTGTTAGGACTACTCTACCCAGTGACCTTTATCTGCACATAATTACAGTCTGAGGCATTCTTAAATCATTTGCTAAGCTGTTTCTAGTGTTATTCCATGGTATTCTTAAAAACCTAGGGATTACCAGAGATTACTGCCCCGTTTTCAGGGCGCAGCAGCTAGACACAAACAATGCTGGACCCTGATACTTCCAGCAAGCTTTGTTCTCTTTGATAAATCTGGTTTAAAAAAAAAAAGTTTAAAATTGACATGTTACATAGTATAGAGATAGATTTATAATTTCTCATTAAAACTTGCAATAAATTAACAAACATAAGAAAAATGTGTCTATATATAAAAAAAAATCTATGCCCTCTTATGCCAAAGTCCACAGTGTATTTTAAGCAATTTCATGATCCTATTAAATGATCACACTTCTGGAGTAAACTTCTTAATGGACTTTAGGCTCTGAACTTTCGCTGCATGTTGTGTTCAGAGGCAAGTGAGCAGTGACAGTCACGTACCTGCCTCAGGTCAGCACAGTGGTTTCATTCAGCAAATAATCTGCTCACCAAGTAACTTTTCTAGAGAATGAGATGTAACTCCAGGAGCCTGAAATAAGCTATATCTTACTTCTGTGTTACAAGCAGTTGAACATTGACTTGCAATATTGGTGGATAAAATTATTAGCATGTGATAGCTCTTTGTGAAGCAAATCTGGGGTATTGTTTTTTTTTTTTTTTTTTTTTTTGGTGGGGGGTAGTGGTATACACTGCAAGCGAAGATCAGAAAGTGTTTTTGGCTGAGCGGAGGGTCGACGTGAGCGAGGTGCCCTGAGCACCGCGTCCACTGTACCTCCAGGTCGGGCCAAAAGGACCAGCGAAGTTGCAGTCAGACCTGCTCAGTGGTCATTGCGACTGGCCCAGACCTTGGAGCTGCTCAGGAGATACCTGCCTGTGCTCTGCTGTCACTGCGGAAGACAGATTTCATATCCAAGTGTACCAGCCTTGGAATTAAATTCTCAGCAAAATACAGGAAAAAGCCTAGGATGTAGAAGAACATCCTTATCAAATGGGAAAAAATTGCCCTGAAACACTGAGCCCCTTTCACAATGTTACAGAATTTAAACATGAAATAGCCCTTCTGCTCCATATTGTGTGTACTAAAAAAAATAGATTTTTTTTCCCTCTGTGCTACAGCAACTGTTATGCAATTGCCCCAGTTATTTTGACATCTAGTAGTTGATGTGAAAGTATATGGTTTCTTTCTAGAACTGGTAAATGCAGTGGCATGTTGCAAGCCAAAGAAATTTTACAGAAATCATGTGAAAAAGCATTTGGACTGTTTTCACAGTATTTATTGAGATTATATCGCATAGTTTCCCTGCTTTCTTTTTCTTTTTTTTTTTCTTTTTTGTTTTGTTTTGTTTTGTTTAATTATGAGCCCGCAGGGACATGTGAGTTCCCCTTAGTGATGAATATCTTTCAGATTGACACAATATTTTTCTCTATAAGCAAAGAAGTTTCTTTTTATTCTCTTAAAACTAGGCTCAGTAATGGGACAGAAAACAGTTTGAATGTTATAATACACTCAGCTCTTTAGCTATACTTCAGTAGTCTCTATATCCCCATGAGGATGAAGGAAGACGACTTCTTGTCATCCATAGTAATGTAACTAGATCCTGGAATACGCTGGCGAGAAGATCCTGTTTAAAAGCCAGCTGCTTTTCTGGGGCAGTAGTGGTGTCTTTTCAGAGGTTTTGTCCCCCTTGCTTATGCATCTGTCTGTACATACATATGCTCCTTCTTTACGAGCATACAAACTAGCTGCGAATGTGTTGTTACATGCTCAGTTTCGCCTATGGGCAACAGACATGTTTTAATACTTCTTCACTTTCCTTTCCCATCTCTGTCCAGACTAAGAAATCTCTTCAAAGTCAACATCCTGGCTGATAAACGGATTACAACTGGCAGATGTCTCTCTACTGATCATCTTTTAGTCACCTATCAGGAAAGTCACTAAAGCACCTCTCGTTGCACCTTCCCGTTTGTCTGCATTTCGTCCCTGGTACTGCTGTGGGTAATCATGGTCATGACAAGTATAAAGTAAGTAGCCTTACTTTATGCTTACCTGTTTCAGACTTCACCAATATCTTTATGTGTTTAGGAATATATTTTCTCTTCTTTGGTTAGCCCATCATTCATATTTTTTTCAAGTACTTTGCTTCCTTTTCATGGTCCTTGAATTTCTTTCTGTTTCCTCCTCCTATGCTTGTAATCCCAGCAATAAACCTGAATTTTCCTAACAAAATGCATACCTTTTCTTATAGAAAACGTGGAAGACGCTAACTAAATGCAGACTAACTAAATAAAATGATAGTAGCTGGGATACATAGTATGGTAAAGCCCTGGAGTTTTGATTCAAACGAAGCAGCTCTTTGTAATAATAATAAAAAAACCCAAACCAAAAGCAATGGTGACCAATGCAAAGGTGACCCTTCCAGCTCTCCAGTACCTCTGCTGTGGTAGGGTTAGGAATGAGGGCAAGTGAGAGTCCAGAAAAGCGTTGGAGTCCGTCCTGCCTTTTCTTCTCATTTCTTTATGCCATTCAACCTTCTGGCCCACATCTCCCTCCTTTTCGAGAACTTTCTTTCATGCCTGTCTTGTGCACAGGTGACGGGTGTAAAACGAACAGGGGATGATCCACGGGACACGACCCTTCCCTGCTGCGTGGGTAATCCGTTCAGGTGAAATGTGGCTCGGCTGTGCAGTGCTCTGCCGCGTGGTGTTGTAGATGTCCACATTCCTGTGGGGACCCTGGAGATGTTAATGGCAGGGAAACACATCGGGGGTTACCCAAGGCACAGGGACCATCCCTGGCTCCCTGTGACCCTCCGCCACATGCTGCCGGATGTAGGGACGTTACAGGGGCAAAGTGTGCTATCGGTGTGTCCTTATCCCAGCTATTCCCTGAGCACCTGCCTTTGGCCGCTGTCGTAGATGAGATACCAGGTGAAACAGGCCTTTTGGTATGGCCCCTTTCGGATGGTCTCCTGTGCTGTTACAGGCTAGCTAAACAGCAGGAGTGGTTTTTCTTACCTTTTATGCTCAGCAGACAGCTTTCCCTGGGTTTGGACTGAGGACACTAAACACAAACGTAGTGGGAAAGGTGGCTGGAGGTGGTTGCGGTGGGGCTGAAAGGCAGGAAACGCTTTTGTTGTTAATCCCTGCCTGTTCAGTAAACCTCTCCGTGATAACAGAGACGGGCGACCCCGAGGCTCGCGCGGCCGACCGCTGGGAGCCCGGAGGCGGTGAGCCGGGCGCGACGCGGCCGAGGCAGGCAGGCACCGCGGGGAGCACCGCCGAGCCGCCTCACCGGAGCCGGGCTGACACAGACCCCCTCGAACCGCACCAGCTTCAGCGCTTCCGTGTAACAACGCTGAGCCAGATGCTGGGGAAAACCCGGCGTCCTGGCTCCCTGGGAGCCTTTGCTGAGGCCTGAAGCTCTGGATGCTCCTGGGGGCGCAGAGACGACCATGCTCACACACAGGCACCTGCCTGATTGCTCTGAGCCGCGCTTTTCAGCGAACAGTCCTTAAATAGCAAACACCTGGTATCAGCTGTGCTGCAGGCCGGCCGAGATCCAGTCAGATGAAATAAACATTTGCGTGAAACAGGTTCCTGAAAACATGCATGCAAGAAGGGTCATTTTTGTGCCTGCCTGACTGATCAGCATACAAAAAAGGGGATGAAATGTTCTATCTGCGGCCTGAATATAGTGTGATTAGTTATTCATTTTTATTCAAGGCTCACGTATTGTGTTTCTCTGCCTCTCTTTCAGTGGCACATCATCACCTATTTTTCTTTTTTTTACGCTTTCTCCTCTGAATCGGAGCAGTATCTCTCATTCAAAGGGCCACGCTCTGCCTTGGCTGTCGTTTAGCTACACAGATTTGGTTTGTTGGGGGCTGTGCAGGAGCAACGAGCTCACTTTGCGTTTCTGATATCGGCGAGCAGGAGGATCGGGGGCCGCAGCCTGCCTCCTCTGCACCTCGCGGGGCGACGGGCGCTGTGTGCCTGGGGACAGGGAGCCGCTCCGGGGCCGCTCAGGGCACTCGTCAGCCTTGCAGGGGAGCTTGGCACGCACTGCTGCGATCCAGGTGCTTCAGAAATGCCATAAATGATGTATTCATTAAGCAAGTTACAGACGAAATCTTGTTAAACCGTTGTGTTCATCTCCTTGAAACGCATGTCATGTTTTATAATGCAGTTTTACAAGTCCCCAGCAACATTTACAAGTCCCAACATTTTGCTTTTCTTAATTACATTTTATTTCTTGTTGTTAAAGTGCTTGAAATACTTTTGCCCCGTCCTAGCAGTGACCTCCCGTTCTAAGGCATTGTCCTCTTAGTCACCCACCAGGATTTCTGCTTAAAAATGAGTCCTTTGCCAGGACAGCTCTTGTTGCTCTTCTCTAAGCTCCATTGTAGCTAGACAGTTTTTGGTGAGATGGTGGCCCAGGACTGGTGTTCAGAGACGTTTAGAGCAGGACTCCTCATTTTATAAGATGTCTCTGCAGATGCTGCCCCAAAGCCAAGCTGGCTTTTTTCCCCTCTCTGCTGTGTTGTAAACTTAATATCTGACCTGTCAATGAATTATTCATAGGCTGTGAGGTGCTGTGCAACAGCTATGACCATTTACTCTGACTGCCTTTACACAGAGGCCATTCACTTTCTCCAGAAGAGGATTAAAGCATGCAGGTCCTCTAGAAAAGCATGAAATCTCATTTTAAAGACTAAGTGATTGGAAGTGTACCAATTTTTCCAGTCATTCTTTCTGCTGTTTAATTACCTGCACTGCTGTGAAACCATGTCTTAGTCTAAGGCCATGTTTACCTGTTTTCAGCTCCCATCCATGAATTTTAAGCCTGCGTCAACCCTTCTCCTTTGTCTTATCCCTCTTCTTCCTGTGGGTACCTGTCTGGGTACACAATTTTCAAACCACCTTTCTCACGATTTTCTTTGATGCGACGCAGTGCAATGCTATCCATTATAAGGTCTGGAGACCATTTAATGAAGTGGTTCAGGTCAGTCCAGAAGACCAAACCTTCTTGTTATTCACTGTCCCACCGGTCTCCATGACAACTGCATATTTACTTTGCAAGAATTTTATCCTATCTTCCTTTTCATCCAGATCCATTGATAATATCAACTAACGTTGGACCAAAGATAATTTTCCTCAGATATCCCTTTTCTCATAGCCCTGCTCCTTGATATCTTTACACTAACATCACAGTTTGGATAGTTATCAGTGAGCCATTTTTAAATCCACAGAATGTACTCTGCTACTTCCAAGGAATGCAAGCAAGCTTTTCAGTCAAAATGTAGTGTGATAGTAAGGAAAACTATTTCCATCAGCATAGAATTGATAAAATATTGTTTAAAAAAAGGAAACTAAAAAGTGTTTGTTTGACAGAATCTACTCTCCATGAAACCACGCTGACTGATATTAATTATATGTTTAGCCTGTAATTCTTTGCTAATAAAATCTTGAATAACCTCAGGCAAACCAATGTCAGATTGGAAAATTCCTTTCTCTGTTTTGAAGCGGTGGAATTACACTAAAATATGGAATAAGTTGGAATTTTTCTAATATTTGTTTAATAATCAGCTTTGCTGACACAAAAATACCTTCCACTTTGTTTGAGGAATTTGGTCCAGCTGATTTGAAAGCATTTAACTTTATTGGAGCCTCCGTTACTAGAGACAGACAATTGTTAAAAGAGGGATGGGTTAAGACTGTTCTGCAGCAACTGCATGTATTTTCTTTCTTCATTTCCTCATTTCTCAAACGTATGTACGTAACCGACCTCGATGTCTGAAAGTATCAGAAACCACAAGGCAGCTTTATTTTGATGTTAGTGATGCAATTAAGAACATTAATGAAAAAAACAATTTCTGAGAACAGTGTTGTGCATCAAAGCTGGGGTCGGGCGAGCCTAGCCCTCCGCTAGCAGGGCTCCCCGGGAGTCTGCCGCGCCGGAGCACAGCTCTGCAGGAGGCACACCAAAGGGACAGCCCAGCCCAGGGCCGTGCCCTCTTCTCTCCAGATTCCCCGCATAAGCACATAAAAAAGCAGTTAAAAAAAAAAGAGTCTGAAAATGTGGCTGGTATCTTGTCTTAAATGGCCCTGACGTATCAGGGGGGTCTTCACCCGAAGGCCTGACAAGCTGCTCTCCTTTCACGTGGTGCCCCAGATTCACTGCTGGGGGAGAGCCAGTCTGTGTGAATAAATGATCTGGGGAGAAAAGGGGTTGGGGAGGTTCACTGCCTAAACTAGAAATTACAGAAGAAAAATCCAGTCAGCTTAGCTTTGTGTTTCAGAACCGTGTCATTTTTTTTCTCCTAAGATCTGTCACACAAAAGTTAAAGCGTTTTTATTTCAGACCAAGCTGTAATATGATTTTGACAGAAAGCACTTTGCTTTTGAATAGCTAGATGTTGTGCTTGATTTGTGGCAGCTGATATCTGACATCCTCATCATGTCGGTGCTCAGCCCTCAAAAAAACCCCCGCATACTCTGCTGGTGGCTCTGAGTAAGTCTGTTCCTGGGTTGAGCAAAGCTGTACGTGTTTGGGCCTGAAGATGTTTTTTGGGAGCAGACAGTGTTGTTTTTCCTTTTTGTTCTGTTTTTTTTCAACAAGTAGGTTGAGCCTCTGCATATTTGCAATTAGATGGCCACCTCGCTTGCAAGATTTTTTTAATTAAATATAAAATAATAGGATTAGACTCTAATAGTGTTATACACTTTTCATCAGGAAGGAACTCAAGAGTCTTCTGGGTTTCTGACGCAACGAGAATTCAGCAACCCCACTCTGTCTTAATTTTAGAGTTTTAATGCTCGGGATAAGGAATCTGCCACAGCTAGTTTAGCAGTTAAGTGCATTAGGCAATGTAATGAATTATTGACCAGTGGCTGATAGTTTAACACCTGATCAATATGCTTAAGTATATATATATATAAAAAATCTCAGGTTGAAAAGGTCTTCCTTCCTCAGTATGGAGAGTGCTTAGGGCTGTTTAGCCTTTTTTGTCCTTCCCTATATGGGAAGCTATGGTCCAGAGGCCAGATAACTTCTTTAAGGTTTTAATGTGTTTTGCAGTTGCTAATTGCTTTAAGTCATATTGGACTAATGCCTTTATCTATCATATACATTTATATATGTATCATATAATTTATCAGCTATTGAATATGCATTTGGCATTTGCTGAGGATGGATGTTACCAAGTTTATAGTGAGCTGATAAATGTTTTAAAGATTACCACCACTACCTCCATGAGTGTAACTCAACTTGGTAGTAGTGTTTTGCAAGTTTCACAGAAAAAATAACTGTACCTAATTTGGTACTGAATTGTCATTTTGCCATTGTGGGGGAAGGAATGCTGCTTAGGTGCACTTTTTTGATGGAGCGCTAATGGGATAAAACCTTGAAACATTATGGAATCCCCAAGGTGGGAGACGTACATTTTATGAGGGAGGCAAGTCTGCCTCTTCCTCTGCCCCTGTGTGTATGTGTATAGCACAACGATTTAATCAAGAGGTTTCATTCAGGACATTGCTCTAAGAACCAATTTAAGCTGACAGGTAATAGCAGGGAGCTGTATGGCAAAGTCTCTTCAGTCAATTAAAGGAGACTGCAGGGGTGAAATTGCATCTAGTGGAGAACTCAACTCTTTTCCTTCTGTGTTTGTTTACTTTCCTTTCTAAAATTGCTCTCTCTACCCACAGCAAACAGAGCCTGTGCAGTTCTAGGAGACTGAATTGGCTTCTCTTCTGCCTTGAGCACCACTAATGAATGTAAAATTTTGCTTTATTTTTCCCTATTTATCTCTATAGATTGGTTGCCTTCCGTGTGGGTATAAAAATGTCTCTCCCCATCTCTGTAAAGAATTATTTCATTAAGGCATTTGATGACTGTAAGTATGGAAGAAGCTATATAAATGCAAATTTTATAAGATCATGTAGGTAGTTCAAATGTCTCTCGGCATAACTTGATCAACAGTAAGAAAAATCACATAATAATTTGGGAAAAAAAAGATTTCTTTGGCATTTGCACAGCTATTAATGTCATGCTCAATATTACACACTAGGTTTCCTGCCATTAGGTTAATTAGTTCTTTTCTAGGGCCATCATTAAGCCATGCCAAATAAGAAAAAGCTCCTCTCCTGTGGGTGATTTAAGAGACTCTGGCAGCTCTGGGAAATGGCTTAGGTTTTACTCTGATAAGACTACCTTCTTGTTATTTTTATTTTTTAATAGTCTTTTAGACTGTTAATACCCTAATTCCATCAGGTAAAATACTGAGAGGTTACCTGCTGTGGTGACCAGAACTCAGCTTACACCAGAATTAAAATTGTATGCGTAACTACAGCTCTCCTTTGTGACAAACAGGTAACACTGCTAAGAACAGGTGGATATGTCACAATTAAGTATGATGCATTGCAGTATTTTGGCATTAATGTGCTTAGTAAGTTTGATTATATATATTTTTTCTATAAGAGAAATTTATCAACAGTAAACAATAACGTAGGCTGCAGAAGGTCTATTGATTTCACTTATAAAGCAGGAGAAGAGTAGGTGAGGACACAGAGTAAGGAGGCATCTCCTGTCTCCTCCTCCCCTGGCACAGGCGCAGAGGCAGGCTCAGCATCGGGCCCTACATGAAGATACAGCCCTGTATGCCTGCACGGCTGGGCGAGCCTGGCGGGCCTGCCCTTGGCCGGCGGGGCCGGGAGGGGCCGTGCATGGCCCGCTCTGCTGAGGGGCACTGAGTCCCGGCAGAGCCCGGCCTGTGGTCCCCGATGCTGCCCTGGTGCTGTGGACCACAGCCTCGGGGGACACTTTGCTTGTAGGTGACTGATGCACGCGAGAGGGCACTGAGAGCAGGGATTTGGGCTTCGGTGGGGTTGCAGCCAATATCCTGCAGAGAACAAGCTTTAGGCCTTTCCCACCTGAATTTCGGCTTCTTCCTTTTCCAGATGCTGGATGTGCTGGGGACAATCTGATCGTCTAGTTCTGCCTGACATCTAAGGCCTCTTCTTGGTAGGAAAAGTCTGTGAGGACGAGGTGGATCTAGTCTTGGTAGAGATTTTTGCCATCTAACTGCGAGAGAAGTTAGAGGACGAGGTGCCTCTTTCGTTTAAAAAAGCCTGATTTTGTCTGGAGGATGTGCCTGGAGGCTGACGCGCATGGCTGGAGGCACTGTATACTGCAAAAAATTCTGACAGGACAGTTGGTCACAAAATTAGCTCTGCCCATCCATTAGAGACCCTTCTGTGAATAGAAAAAGTGACCAAACTAAAATTTATAGATTTTAAGTTGAAATACACATATTTATGCCAGGCTTAAGGTCTTACTGGCTAAGTTTTGTGGAAGAGAGAGATGGTATAATGTTAACGACATTCTTTGAGAAATTGGATGGAGAGTAGAAATACAGACTCGGTTTTCAGGCTGGTGGAGCAGCAAAGCAAAACACTCCAATGATATGTAGACTTCTCTGGTTGAATTTCAAAAATGCATGTCAGAAGCACTCTCGAATGGAAATATTCAGAAGATTAGCAAGTTGAGATGAACCACTGTGTTTATTTTGTTACCCCAGATTATTTTCTTGAGGCCTCCTGTCATTTGTGGTGTACTTCCTGCAAGCCCTGATGTTTGCTAGCAGATGTTTATATAAAGTTGCTGTAATTAAGCAAACTTGAGATCTTTCACTAAACTTTCTGATTTAGATATCAAGTAATTAAGTAATGACTCCTCTGTTTGACATATTTGTGCTGCATAAAAACATGATAAAACTGTTTGGAGTAAAATAAAGTGAAAGAAAAGAGTGCCTGTAAGGAACAGGAGTCAGCCTGGCAGACAGGGAGGTGATACGGGCAGGGCTCTCAGCTCTAGCACAGATGGTCCCAAAATGTGGGTGACCTTACAGTTTCTCTGGACTTAACCTATCTCAGACTATGTTTTTAGGAAGGCGTCCTGGCTGCCGCAGGGTCGATGCTAGGCGAAGATGCCCACCCGAACCTGGGGGCAGCGAGGGAGAGATGAGGGACATACTGACGCAACAGCGCTTTACTGGTGGTGCTGGGCCGTGCTGGGAGGCAGTACGTGACCCACCACGGTCCTGGGCACACGGCTTGGCCCCAGCCATGCTGAGGGGCTGGACAAAAAGGTCTGGGTTGCCTCTAGGTATATAAAATTGATGGCCAAGTACAGGAAGGTTTGTCAAGACCAACAGTTGATTAAATGTTTTAATTTAAACTGTCATTTATTTGTTTAATGTGCCAGTAAAAGCTTACTGCTGTTCAGCATGAATTGTTCTGTGAATAGTAACAGCAATAGTTTTCACTTATGCTGAAATATAGCCTTCTTGCCTCCTTTTTGTTACTTTCTATTTCTTTTTATGACTCTTTCTAAAGGTTTAAAAAGTAATTGAATAAAATCTCCTGGTAAAGACATGACTGGTCTATAAATAGGATTTGCTGCTATAGTGTTGCCAATAGAGAAAATTAAGATTTCTACTTAGAAATCAATGAAATGTTCCTTTAGCTGTAAAAAAAAACCAGTGTACCACTGTTCCTTTCAGGCTGCTCCAGACACTCCTGCTCATGCATGGTGATGGTAACACTATCGCTGGTGGCTGATGCCTGCCGCTGCCAGAGCCGACTGCACTGAGTGCTGGGCAAAGCTGGCTGCTCCAGGGTGCAACGGTAAGTTTTGAACAGTGAAAAACATCCTCATAATATCTGACACAAAAACAGTCTCTTTTATTTGAGGGCTCAAAATGTTTTACAAGCACTAGCTAATGAAGCCTTACAACACCCTGCAGTGCACTGTAGGAAAGTGCTATATAGAATTATTAAATGTAAGTACTGCCATTGGCCTGAATCCCTGAAAGAGGTCTGTTGGTCTTCCAAAATAGGCAAGTAAAAGACCTGCTTATATATCTATTTGGCTACTATCCATTATCAAAGCCAGACTGGCAGATCTCTCCTCAGGTGTGAAAGGGATGTTTCAGTCATGGAGCGTTTAACACCCAAGTATTCCTTATTTGTAAAAATAAATAGAATCCTCATTAAGACAGTATTGAAAGACATCTTGTAAATGCATGCAGCATTGCAGCCCTGCACCTACACACTGACTCCTAGGGCCTCCATTCAGCTCCTTGTTCCTGCAACTTTTGCTTTTCCACCCACTTTTTTTGCAGGTTTCCAGAAATGAAACAGAAAGGTTGAAAAAAATTAGTTCTCCAGTCTTTCCCCAGGTAAATGTGGGCAGTACCCCGGATTAGGGCAGTACGGTGTGCAACGAGCTTACTGTGGAGCTTGCCAGCACGAGCCAGGGCAGACTGGAGAGCGCAGTGGTGTGAAACTGTGCTCGAGGAGCAGGTAGCCATGCAGAAGGAAAGGGCAACCAAAAAGGTACCTGTTTAGCTGAAAGTACACATTAAAGTAGAGCAGTACTGGTTTCCAGAAAGTTCACTAGCCAGGTTATTTCAATGGCAAAAAAAAAAAAAGTTTTAAAACCACTACAAAAAATAATCAAGCTGGGGCATAGGGAGGCTTAGGACTGCCTACTCAGGACTACTAGGCCCCCTAGGATGACCCGAAACATTCATGTGCAGGGCCCATGAAGCACTGGAGACAAGTCTGGGCTCACGGGCAAGAGCACAAGGCACTACGACCCTGCGACAAACTGCGGGAAAACTCTGGAGCGGGATTACTCAAAGCGGGGACTTGGTCCCGCTCCGGAGCCCCAGCAAGGCTTATCTGGCCTTTGTCACCTTTCTGGGTATCTGATTAAAAAGCGGAAGAAGAGAAAAGAAAAAAAAAAGTCTGAGCCTTATTAAAATTCCCTAATATTGGCAAATGTGAATTCAACAGCCCCGTGAGAGGAGGCTCTGTGCCAGCCACAGCCGGCTGGGCGGCAGGGGGTCTCCTCTCTGCTCCCGGGGGCACTGTGATGCTTTTGGTGCCACCGAGGCTGCACGGTGGGATGGTGGCGGTGGCTCATCCCCAGCACCCGGCCTCCGAGCAGAGCACAGCCTGGTGCCCGCGGACCCATGCGCCCCGGCGCTGCGGGGCCTCGCGCTCGCGCCGGTGCGCGGGAACTGGCTGCCGCTGCTGCTTTGCTGCCGGCAGGTGCCATCTCCCGAGCTGCGACCAGGTCCTTCCGCTCTGCCTCTTGTAGGCGACTGGGCATGTGTTTTTAAACTAAGCTTCCCATCGGCAGGGTCTCGCTGCAACTAAACGGTGGGCAGCAGCTGCAAAGCGTGGTCTGCTGAAGTGCAGCCCGGATGAGGGGACCGTGCCGGGCACTGAGCGGCGGGCTCGGGGCTTGGCGCAGGCACGGAGGTGCGGGAGCCGCCCGGCACCACCAGGTCTTGGCTGAGATTTCCTCACGTTTCTGGAGCGGGCCACCCCGTCTGCAGCAACAGACCAGTGGGCATGTTTTTGCACTATATTATTATTTTTCACAAGCTGTCTCAGCTTGTTTTAGGTGTAATACTGCTGATGTGTTTTTGTAGAGAGCAGTGTGGATTTGAGTCACACAGTATGCTTTGTCCTTTCTCATTCAAGGTTTCAAATAGGCATACTGTTTACAGCTACCATTAGAAGGGGTAATCCTTCAGGCATAATATAACATGCAATTTCTTTATACTCTGCGAGAGTCTGGAACATCATGATCAGATTCCAAGATGGTCACAAAACTTTTGCTCATCTTTCTTTGATATATTTATTTTATTAGGGCAGAACCCTCTGAGAAGCTTATTTTTATAGTTCTTCTTTCTTTGTCGTTTTCAATGAAATACATTTTTGAGAACCAAGCCAATGAATTCTGACAGTTGATTTTTTTTCACTATTATTTGGTTTTGCAGATGACTCCGTAATATTCCACTCTTAAAAAGGCACTTTGCTTCAACGCCAGAAGTGTTTTCTGAGTTCTGCCTCTTTCTTATCTATCTATATTTTCTATCTTTTATTACTTACTATACATTAATTCTGTCTCCATTGCTAGTAGGCATAACTCTTAAGGAACTTTGATTCTAGACTTAATTTCTCTAGGAGGTCTTTGGCTGTCTCTCAGCCATTGTTTTCATGGTCTTCACTCCTTCTCCAGTGTGTATGTATACACAAATTACAAAATATGATCTCTCAAGGCTCAGGCCAGATCCATAGATTTTGCAGGGCTTTGATTCAGACCTACAGGTGTGGTCTATGGCTATATTCAAACTTGCATACTGAACAGCTATCTCTGAAAAAGACCATCTTGATCATTTTTGTATCAGTCACTTACCTTTTTGCCTTGTCTTAGAAGAAAATGTGTTTTGGGGGCAGCACAAATAGATTTAGACGTGTATTAAAGCTGACACACACGTCAGCTGCCCAGGAGCCATAGTGGTGGCTTCCTTCAAGGTGAAGCTCACCTGGGAGCTGCCATGGCAGGGGTTTTGCCTTCGCATGGGCTAGCACTGCTGAGCAGATCAGCCACAACTTTCCATCCCTTTCTGTGACATGGTGGGAAAACTTCCTCCTTGACCTTAAGGCCAAAATAGATGGTGTCTTCCCACCACAGTCAGTAGCGTCCTGATTGGAAGGGCTTAATTTCAGCAGAAATGTGCAAGGGCAGGCATAGGAAACCACATCACACTCCCTTGCACTCTGTTTGCAAAATCCAGCCATAATTGCATACCTTGAGCTTGGGGAACTTTAGAATTCGTATGTCTTCCAAGGACAAATGGCATCTTGTTTGGCAAGCTGGTAAGGAGTCAGAACTATAGTTGGCCAGGGAGGAAGGTAACATTTATATTCCTTTCTCATTTGTGTCCCCTGCCCTCACAGCTGTCTGTACTCCACTCTTTTTCTGTGGCTAAAAGGACTCTGGATGTGCCAAATGTCAATGATTAAGTGATTAGTTTGCAGACTAAATTGTCAGGGAAAGTCAACTAAGCATCAGGCAGAGCAAAGCTTAGTCCTGCTATTTGCATCTGCTGGATGAAATGTGGATATATTATTTGCATTTGCTTTCAACAGTGTATTGAGATTGATTTAGTATTCCTTTAGAAGCTGATACTGCTTCATATTAATCACTGCAAACCTCATAGAATATGTCATTTTTTGACACTAAGTGAAAGATCCTGGTGCTGAGGCATCTCAATGAAGTGCATGTGCATGCATCAGTTCTGAGCACAGACTGATTTGTCGTGTTGCACTTTTGGAAACCTTCCCTCTGGGTTTAGGGTCTACAGCAGGCCTGTTCAGGCATAACCCTGATCTGCACTGGACGAGGGTGAGAGAAAGGGAGTGAAAGTGAGAGACAAGGTTGGGGAAATAAGGTGACGTGCTGATCCAGCATTCCACATAGCCCAGTTACAACCCAGCTCGAGCTGGGGCTGCAGCATCCATCGTGACTGGAGCTGCAGTGCTAGCAGGACTAGCTGGGGATTCCCAGAGCAGTATTCTTTACCCCCACCCCCCCTGGTTGGGGATGAAGAACACTGCTCCTTTCCAAGCCAGTGTTTGAATACAACCACTTTCTTGTGGCTCCAGGAGACGTTCCTCCTTAGCAGGGGCATATAAAGGGAATGCCAAGGGATGAAGGCAAGCAACAGAAAGGTGAAGAGGATGTAAGAAGTCTACTAAAGAAGAGATATGTGGGGGGACTGGGTGGAAAGAAGTGTCACCCCACTGCCAGAGAGAGATCTAAGGTAAAACACGCCTCGGGAAATCTCTTGATGAGACAGATATAAGCAGCTTAATTGCTGGACTGTACACAAATTTCAGTTGATCATAATTCTAATTAGCAACAACAGAAGAAAACCTTCTCAGCCACACAGTTAAACTCAGAGAAAATCCTGTAGAGATTGCTTTGAACACATAACTGAAAGCATTTTAAAATTAGCTACTGTAGGTGCCTGGGATCTAAGTCTTTTCTTGTACATCTAATTTAGTTTCTAACCACTCCTCCCCAGATCATTCCCTCTAAAACCGTGCTACAGCCAGCCTGTCCTGTGTTCTCAGGACACACTAGAGATGTGCCTGAGATTTTCAAACTGATAACTCACTACACAGATTACAATCATGGCTTGTTATTTTTCATAATCAAGCCACTTTCCACCAAAACATCTCCAGAACATTTCTCCATTTCATATAATGATGTCTCCGCTATTTTAGCCAGAAGTTTGGTCTCAAATAAATCAATAGCAATGCCGAAGAGTTAGTTGAGGAAACTGAGGTAGGACTGTGAAGAAGGGACAAGGAAGATCTTGAGCTGTGGCAAGAGTCAGACACAGTACTCCTCAGGAAGCTCTGGTCTACACTGTAATAAATACTACACAGACCCAGAGTGAGACTGACCTTCTTTTCCTTATGGAAAAGTGGAATCAGTGCCTTGATAAGTGCACTTCAAGTGACACTTGAAAATAAGGCATGTCTCTCATCATCAAGGGAAATACTTGCCCTCTGGACCTCCACCCCACTGCCACCTCCACCAAAAAAAAAAAAAAAAAAAAAAAAAAAAACTGGTTTGCAGAAGGCTTTTCTGAGACTCAGGAAATAATTTTATTTGAGGTATCCTGAAACAAGCCTGTGCCCAGGTATCTGAAGAAACAGCAGGAGTTGTTCTGGGAGCTCTGGCAGTTTCCAGTCTGACAAACCTCAGGGGAGGGCTTCTCTCTTCCAAACTAGGAAAGGATACAGACAGATATCTGGGACCAGACTGGAGCTACAGATGTGGAATGGATTCAGAGTCAGCCTAAAAAACAGATGTCCTAACAGGAACACTTGGTGGCATATACTCAAGGACCTTCGATTCAGAGACTGTGGCTATGACTATCATTCAGATAGTGATGGAAGCAAAACCTGGAATTGCATGGAAAGCATCTTGATTCCTAGGAAAATGGGGCTTCTGAACCAAGGTTCAACATACAGTTTCAAGGTGTCCTTGACTCTCTACTTGAAGTAGATCCATCTTTCAAGTGACTGAACTTCAGTGAGGACCCACTTTTGGCTTCTAGTGTTGATCTCTGTTGGGTGGATGCATTCATGTTTTCAGTCAGAGCTATGTCCTTCTAGAAGCTCTTCAATTAAACGATGTGATCATAACAGTTACTGATTCTAAGAGGTGTGATTATGGCTTCTAATGGACATGGAGAGGACAAGGCACCCAGGAGGGATAGAGCACAAATCTTTTTTGTGCTTTCTGCGAAATGCTGGTTCTTTTAACTTTTGCAGATCTAGCAAATAGCTGGGTAGAAGGAAGCCTCTATATCCACACTGTAGGCCAGCAAGCCTCTGCTGCATATCAGAAGGTTACCTTCTCTTGATGTAACCAGCTGTGAATTTTTCTTTACTTGCCGAATCTGAGGCAAAAGCACGCCTCTGATCTTGTTGCTGTCAAAAATCCTATTGTCAGATCCTCTGTCAAAAATGGCAGTGCTAGATGGCAGATTTCTCTCTGAATCTGTGATGGGGCTGTGATATCTTCTTAGAGGAGGTGCTGGAGGCCCCAGGGAGACTGCTGAAGTAGCAGGCATGGCAGCTGCACCTCAGTATGCAAGCTGGAATGGTGTATACTGCTCCTGCGTTGGTTCACGTCTCAGTGACTGCGCACCCACGGCGTTACACTGCATCAGCTCCACCATGTGGGCTTGCATGGAGTCCACCAGAGCTGCCTGGCCAGGTGGATCTGGTGAAGATCCCATGCTTGAGTCAAGCTGTTAACGACCAGAGACACTTGATATATTTACAGTGGAAGACCTATGACCACATATTATGCTTGCCAGCCAAGGGATTCAGAAACAGTTAAAATAATGTAACTAGAGCACAAAATAAGATAGAAGTGTCAGAACTGGAGAATGAAAACTGCCTGCTTAGTATACTGATAGAAATGAATTTTTTGTCATTGTTGAAAAGAGAGAGAGAGAGATATAATGTGGCTGATATGGACTTGCTATAAATATATTAAGATTGTCTAATAGATTCCTGTTTGTTTTGAAAGGTTACCCTGTCCCACTGCAAACATCTGTTAGTTGCATTTCTCCCTGAAGGGCTATGTCCCTAATAGCAGTTCAGCTTCTTTTGAGAGTGCTGAAGAGCCACTATAGGAAATGAAGCTCACTCTTGCAAGAAAAGTAGAGGCCTATAATCTTAGAATTGAGGGGATGTGTTCCCAGAGAGACTGTGTAAAGGTCAGAAACCAGCTCTCCCACTGAGTTGTGGTGGTGGTTGTGCATCTGGTGTAGTCACTGGGACTGGGTTCTCTACAACCACACTATTTCCCATAAAGTCACCACAGCAGAAAAAAAGCAAGATTAGTCAAAGGAAACGGTAAGAAAAAAATGTATGACATTCTTACAAGTAGCAAGAGGGATAGGAAAGATGGAGGAAAGCCATGAACAATTGGCTTCCTATGAGACAGATTATGGAGCCGTGTGAGTCAGAGCTTAGAGAGCTACCCAAGGCACAACGGGCAGAGACACTTCCCTGGAACACGCAGGCAAAAGGTATGACCCAGACCCTGATGACAGTCTGGGGAAGTAGCCCAACCTGCCAATATCTGTTTGAGAAGACTCATACAACCTAAAAGCACAAGGAGACTCCAAAAGCAGGAATATCCAGGGCAGATAGAGCTGACATTGTCCTAATCCTGCTCTCCCGCTCACAAGCAGTAATGACAGAAATCGTAGCTGAGAACCACAAGGCTTCACACGCAAGGGGAGAAGCTGAAACTGAACTGGAAGTACTGGGAGAAAGACAGTATGGAGCTGGGAAAGCAGGAGGGAGCAATATAGATACTTCTCTATCCTACTGTTTTTGAGAAGTCACGTTAAAACATCTCGCTGTGAATCCGGAGTGTTTGAGTTTGAATCTTGCTTTGCATGTATGCAGAGGGCCTCCTCCAGCTGGCTGAGTTATAAGCAGGTACCTGGTGCTTGGAGCAGAGAAGTCGAAAGTGGCCAGAGGGTCTGTTCGTTCCTTTTGTCAGCTGTTCTCCGTTTACCTGTCCTGGTCTGATACACTGCCAAGCTTGCGGTAGACTGATTAGGCTCCACTGCTCATAGTCTTACTGATGTCCATATAAATAGCTAGAAAGTCATTGATGTACATCTGAACCATTTAAACAGTCTTATGACTGAAGACTGAACTGGGTTGGGACATGCAAAAAGAGTAAGTGGAGGGAAGGGACTACAGTCCTGATGGTGGAATAACCCCTCAGGTAAGACAGAGATCAGGAGTCAGGCCAGTCACTTCCCATGACTGATGAGGCACAGCCACGTCATCTTAAAAATATGGCCACTAGGTGGGAAATACAAAATTTCAAAAAAATAATAGACAGGGATAAATAAAGAGAAACTAATGCAGTTCAGAGAAAACAAATCCAGGCAGAACTGGCTCAGGATGGGATCCTGTAAGGAGAAGTCATGTGAGGATTTCCCAGGAGTGAGTTTTGGGTAAATCCCAAACTGGGAAAAGAGCCAGGCTAGACCACTGCTGACAAAGACCTGGGATGCTCTATCTTTCCAGGATAAGGCACATAATGGGCAGATGGCCGTGGCTTGCTTCCTTGTGGTCTGGCCTGGATCCATGAAAGGTTAGCCTAGTAAAAACAGCTGCAGAGAAAGTTGGCTTCTGGGTCCTTTGGGGCAAATGGATTTGCTGAGGCTCATGGAGGCGAGCCTGATGGATGACCAAGGAATGAGGTAACTGTGCAGCTCTTCGCTTCAGCCCCAAATTATTGGTGATAATCAGAAAAATAAAAGAATTCTCTTCAATCCATTCGTCTGCTCTGTCTTGTATTTTATTAACACCAGAATAGGATCTGGGGTCTAGTCTTCCATTTTAAAATGTTTTAATGGTTTGTCTGTAAGGCAAAACATACACAGTCTCCCTCCCTAACCAAACAGAGCACAGCCAGCTCCAGGAGAGGAGATGTCCTTCCCGAATCTCTGAGGGATCCTTGACTTCTGGGATCATCTCTCAGATGCCAGCGTCAGGTCCTTCTGACATGCACAGATTTGGCGTGTTACCTCCACAGAGGTAGATGAGAAGAAGGTCCTATATTCAAAATGACTCACTGAGAAGGGTGGTCTACTAAGAGAGAGTGGATGGCTGGTCTGATAACACTCGCTGTGTGTTTTTGCTTTCAGGATACAGAGACATTGGCTCAGCTGTGGCCCAGGGCCACCCACTTGCTGGTGGGGTGATGGAGCTGGCTTGGAAGACTGCAGTCCTTAACAAGCTAAGCAGAGTTTGGTGAAAATGGTGGCAGTTTCCACTGCTTGTGCCTTATCCAGGGCCATAATGCCTGCCCTCCAAGAAGGTTCAGGCAGACCTTCATGCTTGATTGCTCCTCAGGGAAGCTGAAGGCTACTGCTACACTGAGTGCTATTAAACCTCTTAGCAATGGTTGCAGGGAGGGGGAAAACTTCTTTTTTCAGGGTATGGGTGCTTTTCTTGCCCACAAGGAAACTGAGTCTGGGGAATCAGAAGGCACATAATGGTTCCCAGGCTTAATGTCTGGTCTGATAATGTCTTTCTCAGGACATAAAGTGATCAGCTGTCTGAAGCGAAGGTTACTGCAGAAGTGTTAGTTTAAAGCAGTTCAGCACAACCACAATAAATGTGATCCTACCAGCGTGTGGGAAGAGCTTGGAATAAACCTGAGACTGCTGTCCTCAGAGAGGAAAGCTTTCAAAATGTGGCCACAGATATTTTAAGGCAGAGCAACACAGTTTTGGAAGATGTAGATATTCATGCTGGCAGATGCTACTTGAAAGTATCGTTGTCTGGTGCTGTGTCCAGGTAAGGCAGTGGCAGAGGTTTCTGGTTTCTGGCAGGTTAGCTTTCTTCTGGGAGGTCCTCACAGAACAGGGAGTTACACTTCTGTTCCCTCTTCTCTCTAGCTTTTGGGAAAAAACGTGGGGTCAAGCCCTTTAGGGCCTGCAGCATATTAGCCTCAGATCAATGGCCTCATGGAAAAATTTGATAGGTTGATCAACATAACTTTGAGGGTTTGTACCACATCATCTGCAGAGCTGCAGCAAATGATTAATTCTGAAAGTGTCCACAGCACAGGGTTGTCCTTTGTGCTGGCCCGTGGTAAGAGAGATACAGGTCTCCAGACTGCTGAGAGTCAGATAGATGTGAACATACATAGAGAGGGGGTTTGCAGAGGATGGTGTTGCCTAAATGGAGGATTTGGCATGTCACCCCCATCTGTAAGGTGCAGTGGAAAGATCCTCGCACCTAGTTTGTAGGCAGCTGGAGCGTGTTACCTTGCTGGAACATGCTGACCTCTATCAAATGCATTTTGAATTTTTTTTTATTGCAGAGTTTCTTAGGGACACTTTCATGAACAGACTGATGGACTTTGTTTAGAGGAAAAAGAAACAGTTCTTGGAGGGTCTGTAAGACACTATATATAGAGAGTGTCTGTATATACATATGTATGTATATATGCATAGTTCCTCAATTTAGCATATGGTGTTAAGATGGAAAAACTTAATTTTGAATCTACTAACCTTGAAAAGCTTTTCAAAGACATATTTCTTAATGCAGAGCCAAAACATGAGAATCTGACCTAGGTTGGTTTATACATATGAGCAAAAATATTTACTCAGCTAGTAAGTATTTGATTAACCTTTGTTTATTACTTCAAGATGAGAAACAGTTAAAATACAGGAACTCATGGATTATAATTTTGCTTTTTGGCTAATGTTCACTTCCTCTCCAGAAAAAATATGGTGTAGCTAGGAAAAGAATGTATTTCTTTCTCATCTCAAAATCTGTATTTCAAAGTCCAGAGTTGAGGTCAGGAGAAACATTTCTATTCATTTTGTGTTGAAAATTGAAGCAGAAGATTGCAATGAAGGACCTGAGGCTGTGCACTACATAAATCCCCCCCCCGATATGGCAAGCAAGGATATGCAGGCAAAAGCATATGCAAAACTTCTCCTTTCTGGGCTGGAAAAAGCTGGATTTTTTTATTCATAATCTAAAATGAAGCAAAGTCAAACACTAACCTGAGCCTCTTTATGCACTTTCTATTTCTAAGGCTTTACTTACAAGATGTTTTACACTTTAAACTTGCCAGTTTCAAAGGAAGGACACAAAACCCTTTTATGCTGTGTGCTGCTGCTAACAAGACCCATCTGGCTTACTGCATTGCTAGCATGAATCACAGACTGGTACTGCCTCTCCGCTCAGGGTCCTAGCACGTGCCAGTCTGAAAGCTGCCGTAAAACTGTCCATTTTTTTGTGATATGTAATCCAGATTAGGAATTCTTTTGTCCTGAATAGCCTGATGGGAGCATGTTGCAATACACTGCGGGTTGCTGGCTGTCTTCACTGGAGGGACTGGAAAGAGGCTGGTCGGGAGGAGGCCTGACCCAGCTCAGCTCCATGGTGGTATTTACAGCTCACGCTGTGGGGGATTAGAAACAGGGGGAATTGCTGTGCAGCCCTGAAGGGCTGGATTGTCCTCTGTGATGAAGGAGAACCAGGCCTTTCATTTGGGTATGAATGTAAAAGGCTGTAACTGACAGTATAAAAACCTTTTTTTTTTTTTTTTTGGTATTTTATGGTATTTTTAAAATAAAATAATTGTGCTCAATAAGGAGAGACTGAATTAGATTGTTTGCATGCAGAGTCAGAGCCTTTAATAGTTTGTCACTAGAAGGTGGTTTCTGAATCCAGATTGTCAAGGAAAGAGCACACTGACACAGTCCCGCATGTCCCAGTCAGAAACAGGTTTTGCTGGTGTAAGCTCTTTGGCGCTTGGGGCAGGAAGAGTCTGTGTCTCAGGCCTTTGGTTAGATCTCCTATCATACAACAATGTGGAAATGGCATAGGATCTTCTTTTCTGCTTTTACAGTGCAGCATTTGTAAAATAGCATCTGTTAAAAGGTGGCTTTAGGTTAAAAAAAAGTGTGACCACAAACAGAAATAGTATGAAGGGGCCCTTAATAACAGCTGTAGTGATTTTTCAGAAGGAAACTCCAAAGCCACATCATTTCTCTATAAACTCCAAGTGACCTGACAATCATAAACGTGGCCGAGGTCAATGT
This sequence comes from Dromaius novaehollandiae, assembly GCF_036370855.1. Classification (NCBI taxonomy): domain Eukaryota; kingdom Metazoa; phylum Chordata; class Aves; order Casuariiformes; family Dromaiidae; genus Dromaius; species Dromaius novaehollandiae. The sequence continues at coordinate 60,258,260 of NC_088132.1, read as the reverse complement.
TTCGTGAAGCAACCAGTACTGCCGTTTGCACTGTGAGACTTCATCAGCACCCACAAACTCAGCACAGAGCTCCCACCACACAAGATTCAGGCTCAGCAGCAAGCTGTTTGGTGCACAGTGGATTTATTTAGCAAAACTCAGTCCTTCTACTTTGCTGTAAACTATAACTTCAGTTTCTAGGCTCAAATGAACTGTTTAGCAAAACTATGTTTGAGGGAGCAGGTGTATTTTACTTTTAAATTTGCAACAAATAATACTAATAATTTTTTTCCTTATTCTACTCCTCTTGAATTTACTGTTTTGAAAGTTGTCAGTGATTTCAAAAGCAAATTGGACTGGGCCTGTGATGGGCTCAGGTCTGAGAGCCGGGGGACCACCGGGACTCGGGGTTGGAGCTAAGCAGCAATACTCAGAGGGGTATTACTCTTCTAAGAAGCAGACATACAACTAATGAATGTTTCCAAGTGCAACTGGGGAAGCAGGTTGCCCAGGAGAAATAGCAAATACCTGTTTCTCCAGCATTCACTGGAGCGTCAGCTCCATGCCGGCTCGGTACGTCCTTGTTTTTACCAGCTCTGGACTCCCTTTACTTAGGAATTACAGAGTTTTTTCCAGTCCATGACTCTTTCAGTAAGATTGCTGGGTGGGGGGGTGGGGGGGGAGGATTGCAAGAAGGGCTTCTGCATTTTTTGCTCCTCTCCAGTGCACTCAGAGGGACCACCACAAAGTTTGCAGTACAGATTCAGTTTTTATGGAATCTACCTGGATTCAGCACATGTTAATATAATGTTAAAGAAAGACCTGTAACCCTGGTCTGGTAGAAGGTTCAATCAGGTTGGTTGTGGGAGAGGTAGGGGAGGAGCAGGGCTGATGGATGGGAAGCTTTGTTAAAACGAAAGAGCAGAAGTTTGGGAACGCGGGTTCAAATCTAGTGCTATGCACCACTCACTGGGAGACCTTTGGCAGGTCACTTGACCTCCCTGTGCTCTAATAAACCAGACTGTAAGTTTGTTTACAAGCTGAAAACCAGATGCTGCATCTGGGAAGAGCTGGCTCAGGCAAAAATCGTTAGCTCCCATTTACAAGGCTTGCATGTCCTTTTCTGAACAGTGCTGATGTGGCCACCAGTCACTGCAGATAATATTAAAGGGATCTTGGGAATAAGTTTGACTTCAGTTTTTTTCCTTATTAAATATTCTGATTGGCTTTGAAGCAGAGAAGCACGGGCTAAGTTACTGTCTTAGTGTAGATCAAAACTCCACGGAGCAAAGGAATTGTTCATGCTTTGAGGATGAACTTGGTTAACACCTTGGTGCAAGTCAGAGAATGGGATTTCAGTACTGAGACCCAGGTGTCTGCAGAGAGTTTCCTGCGGAGATTTCTCCCCCCCATGGCAATTGGCTAGCTCATATTCATCATCAGTAAAACCTCACAAGCAACTGTAATAACTGGTCAGATCGTGCTTTTGGAAATTAGCCTTTTCAGCTTTTCTTCCTTCTCTATGTGTTTGGTATTTAATGAAAAAAACCAGCTGCCTTCTTCTGGCGCTTTGCTTCCTCCCCGTGTGTGTGTCTTCTTGGCTTTCAGCCCGTGGGGTCAAGCCAGCTTCCGTACGTTGGTGGGCTGCAGCCATGGTGCAAGGAAATGCTGAAACACGACATCAGCGGTGGGCTGTGCGCAGGAGACCTGGCAGGGACCAGGAGCAAGCCCAGTCGTGAGAGGCGTGAGGGACCGTCTCCAAACTGGCTAATGCACCATGTGATGAGGAGCGCAAACGTGCTGCAAAAGAAGGTGCTGATACAGGGTTGTTTCTGTACTGGTATCTCTGCGTCCACCTTTGCTTAGACATGGTGTTTTGAGCACATATCAGAGGAGCCTTGGATTGCTTCATCTGTATGTACAAGTCACACGAATGTGTTTTTTTCAGACCAGATGTTGGTATTATATAGTACTGAGCAAACCTCATGTGCTTGTTTTCTGTTTCACTTTCTGAGTCTTGGGACAAATTAAGTAGAAATATGGTATTAATCGGAATATGGAAATAACTTCTCACTCATGCTCTTCCTTCAAGTACTAAAATTATGAAAATAACTAATTGACTATATTATTTGCTAATTTTCATAATTAGAAGACATATTTGTATAAGACAGGTTTTTTTCTCCATTTCAGTTGTCGAAAGGACTAGCAAGTTTAGAAAAGAAAAAATGCAGGAAAAGTTTCACTTCTCAAATTTATTAATTTTGGTCAAAAATGGAAGAAATTAAGGGTTCTCAAACATTTGTAAAGTTATAGACATCCTTCTTCTAATCTCTATCATACTGCAGTAAATTGAATTATTAGGCTGAAGTTAATGGAATCACAGTTGCATAAAATCTGAGAGAATGGAATCAATCCCTGTATCTTTGGAATTCCTACAGCTCAGTGATTTATGGTAGTTAAATACAGGCAAAATAAGGAAATAAATGTTTTGGGCTGACAAACTTTATATGATGTTTGAGAGCTAAGCTTGCAACTCTGTAAAGCAGACTCTAAACCAGAATCAGTAAAAGTACTAAATAAAACAATGGGATCTTTATTATTCTAATCAATCAAAATTTGATCATGGGACTGCTTTTTTTCTTAAAGCAAAGCAATTGCTACCCCTAATTAAATAGTGATGTTTTTATCTTAAAAAAAAAAAAAAAGGGGGGGGGTATAAGTAGAGCCTACAGCAAAAAAGTTTGCTTTTCAGAAACCAGGAGCTATTTCACTGTCATAATTATTACTATACCAATTTAAAACAAATTAGTAGGTGGTTTTGAAATTACATACACTTTTTATTTACATCAAACCCAATATTGTGCAGGCTGCTAATTTTTCATGCTGGGAAATGAGTGTATTTTATCAGGTGGCAGCCATTGACTTTACGCAAACTAAATCTTGCCAGCTGGAGCCCAGCTGTTCCAGAACTATAGAGTACATTGATTCTCTGAAAAATGTGGGCTGTGTTCAAAAGAAGGGTCTTTTCTTTGGGAATTATGGCTAATTCGTATTTCTTAATCTTTTCTGATTTTAGACCTTGATTTAGGAATGCATTGAAACACATGCTCAAATCTCACCCTTACCGAGGAAAATACTTAAACTTATATGGCACCTTTTCTTAGGAAAAACACACGCACTGTGCAGTTTGTTAGATTTCTCCAGTAACGAGTGGGTATGACAGGCAGTGATATGAGAAATGCTGATGCGTTACTTCCTTTCATGTGACTTAAACATGTGCTTAAATTTAAACACATGCTTAACTGACCTTTCTGCATAGGGATGCTTTCCTGGGTCTGTATCTTAATTACAAGCATATTTTTTGGCATGTGTTTATGTTTCTGATGCGACTGAGTGCCTTTGCTTTGCAGAAGTGACTGCTTCGAAGTACAGTGAAAGGACACAAAGATATCAGTAAACACTAACTCCTCTAGTAGTAGAGAAGTGCAGGCCTTTAAAAAGGCACTTATGTTGGTAGGAAGAACATGTCCTATTCACAGGATTTTTAAAATCTAATTCACCTCAAATACTATGGATAAGATTGGCTCCTTATGGAACAGTTAGCATTTAATGGTGCAAGCATGAAATGATCAAACTGATTTATATGGAGCAGTTTAATTTAATGAAATGGTAGTGTAAGCCAAATAGAACCTGTCCAGAATTAATTGATCACTGGGGGTATACACATGCAAAGTTTGCAGCTGTAGGTTCAAATAGTTAAGGTGTTTAAGAGCTATTAACTTATTGAAATGAATGAAAAACAGTGCTTTTGTTCCCAGATGATTTTAGAAAATCCTTCAGAATTTGGGCTAGCAACAAACAAAAGACAAACTGTACCACTGAAGGCAACAGTCCACCACAAACTGTACAAATCAAATACAGCATATTCAGTGTCTTTGCACAGGTTTCGTAACACTACAACCATTCTGTGTTGCAAAGCTGAAGCCAGTTATTTATAAATCATTACCAAGATGAAACTGCAATATATTATACAATTTTTAGATTAACCCTTTATACATCAGACTGCAAAGCCACTAAAGTTGTAGGAATATTTCTCATGCTCTCAGAGGGGTTAAGACCCTATCTAATCTCTGCTTTAAGTTTACCTTAAAGTGCTATTCATTAAAGGATGCAGCAGGAAAGGACTCTGTGTGTCTCCAAGAGGTTACGCTGAGCCATAGCAATGCGTTCGTCTTTCCAGGAAAACCTGTGAGCTTTGTGGAAGCAAAAGGCTTATGCGTAGCAGGTGTAGCTTTTAAAATATTGTGGCTCACAGAAGTCACTGGGCTTTAAAGGACACTCTCTGTTTCTCTCTGTCCACCCCAGGTGAGGTGAGCTATCTGCAGCTACAGTGTAATCACAGAGGGCAGGCTGGGAGGTAGGAAGTTGCGCAAATATTTAAGAGATTAAATATGTTTCCCAGGCTGACTTAACTGAGTTGCTGCATCCACTGCAAAAAAAATTCTGGGAGGCCAAAAGTCAAGGAGTTTATTAGCCTGGCAATGAGTTGCTGCATGAGCAGGAAACACCCTTACGTTGTTAACAATAATCCCTTTAATATTTATTGCAGGTTCTCCGCAATTTGAATGAGAAAAGAAAAAAAAGTGGAAAGGTGACACAGGGCCAAGGCAGTGAGCTTACTGAACGATAAGGTGAGAGGAAGCCGATGCGCGCTTTAGTCTCTCTGTCCGATTTCAGCAATTTCTGTTGTCACAGGGCTTGGTGCCCTGGCACAGAGGGATGGTTTCACCTCCCTTTTCACCACCCTGGGGGGACGTAGCCCCTTCTCTGCCCAGGACCACCCAGGCTCCCGGGCTGCATCCCTGCCGCTGCGTTGCCTTGGTGGCAGCTTGGCTAAAACACAGTGGCGCTAGTTGTGTCGCAGCTCCCACCAGGCTGCTTTTTTTATTTTACCTGGAATGAGATATAAAAAAGTAATACTTAAAACTATTACTATATCTGAGGGAGCTACTCCCTGATATGATAAGGCAGTGCCAATACTGGCAGCCACCCTGGTAATGGCAGCAGTGTGATCCCACGCAGCTGCATGTCAGGAGCTTGCTCTAGTTGGAGAGGACACCCAAAATGTTTGTGCCTGTGAGCTGTTTTATATCCTGTCACCACAGCTGTCTGAGATTTCACTGTTGGTGGCATGATGACTGTATATACAGCAATTAAACACATAACAAGAAAGTTTGGTGTTGGGGATAAGCCTTGTGCTGGAGGGTCAGGTTGGTTGTCTGCACCACATGCTTCTACTGGGACCTCAGGGAAGCCGCTTAATACCTGTGTCTCAGTTATCCCCCTAAGAGTATTATTTTTATTTAATATACCTCACTGGAGTGTTGTGTGTATCCTTTAAGCAGAAGGTGCTATGGCAATGCATGTAGTGTTAGAGGATCCTCACGAATGCAGAGCTCATCACAGCTGTGTGGGCTTCAGTTTTTCTTTGTCATGGGCTGATTCTAAAAAAAAGTGTAGTTAGGGTCCTTATTAAGCATTGTATGCTAACTACTTTTTATCTGGCCTGAATTAAAAGGCTTACTGAGTTACCAAGTTGCAAACAGCAGCAAGATTTTTTTTTTTTTTAGTAGCCACATTCAGGTAAAATAATGATGCACTGAAATTTTAAGAAGAGTTTGTTTCTACTCCATCACAGGCAATGGCAAGTAGAATGGCTTTAGTTAAACAAAACTAAGCCTCAAAAAAATCTTAAATTCTAAGAGCCAGTGCAGATATCTCTTGGTACTGTTGACAGGACCCCAATGAACAGAGGTTTGAGGTAGATCTGCCAAGACTTTCTCCTATAATGAGTTTCTCCAGAAAGACTGGAAGGCTTTTAAACTCAAAATTTAGTTTGAAAATGTTTAGGCTTTTAAATAGAGAAAACTCAAAATGACCAGGGTGATAGAACAAGAGGAAAAAAAAAAAAGAAATGACAAAAAAGCAAAGGTTCATACATATTCTCTCTGTCAGTCTGTCCTTGAAGGCAAGTCCTCGCTTCCGGCCAGCCCGGTGGCTTTGCTGGTAGCAGTGACCCCAGCTCCATTGCCCCGGTCCGTGGCGGTCCCTGCCCCTCGCTGGCGGCGCGCGCAGGCTCTTGCCTCTCTGCCCTGCCATTCCCACGTCTTGCATGCCTGCCCTCTCCTGAGTGAGCTCCAGGAGCCCCCAGGAGAAGGAGTAATCCCCCGCCTCCATTTCCCTACAGGCTTTCACATAACCCCTTTTTAAGTTACAGGAGGTGGCATATAGCTGAGAACAAGTGTATGTGCCACGCCGCCGTTCCCATGCGCGCTCTGTTGCTGCCCACATTTTCCATTCTTTCCAACTCTGTGCATGAGAAGTTCTTTCCCAAAGGTGCAGGATAGTCCTCCACGGCTTCCTTAAAAAAAAAAAAAACAGTTTTTTAATTCCTGCATGCCATGTTTTCAATAGCGATAGAGCATAAACATGTGTTGGCAGATCATCAACTAACCTAAGTAGCCAGAACTCTGCTGACTTCAACGGCCATGGACAATTCACCACATCTGAAGACAAACACTAGAGGCTCCGTCCTGCTGACATGGAAGACAATGCTGAACCTCCCGCTGGCTTCATGAGAAGCAGGATCTGACATACAATGCAATATCTGGAGAGGTTTGCTTATATGGACTCTGGAGGATTTACAATAACATACATTTCATTCTTTCCTATGTGTGTCCAAATGTGAGGTCACTTGTTCAATTACCCATATTTCTAAAGCACTTATTGGGTAATGAGGGGAAAACAAAAGAGCGATTGCATTTGCTTATTGCGCTGGATTTTTTCCCCAAACTAACACAATGGCACTGAGGACATTTTGCTCTCAAGAAAATGTAGGAAGCCAACAGGAAAAGAAGAAGAAGAAGGAAAAAAGCCCCAATCTGAATGGTTGCAAAATGTTATTGAAAGGATTCATAATGGGTTCCAAGGGGTTTTATTGAATGGCTTTAGGAAAGCTTAATTCTTTAAAATCATTTCTGAGGTGAACATGTATTTAATTATACTTCAGTGGGGTTTAAAGGCCTCATATAATTAGCATTGTTCAGTGAAAAGCGCCTATTTTTTTCAAATGTACCCCTTAATTTAAATCTTTTCCTGCAATTTGAGCTTAAGAGAGAAACTGTTTTTTAATGCTGATTACTATTTCTATGAATCTCAGGCAGGTAAAAGAAGGAATTAATAGAAGAATTTTATTTGGATGACCTATTAGCTTCTATGAAGCTTTAAATGAAAGTGAGTGCAAAATGGTGCAATTAAATTGAATGAAGGTCTAAAAGCTGTCCTCCCAGCCTCTCTAGAGGTTGCATGGGAAGTCTGATTGAAGCAGGACGTTAACGCAAGTTTGTCTGTAGATGAGGTGGCTGGAGCATGATGGGAAGACCCGGGGAGGAGTGAAGCAGTGGAGGGAGCAGCGGAGAGCGGTAGAGGAGCCAGGTGCTTGGTCTCCCTGGGGACCTGCTGCCAGGTCCCGGCTGTGCTGTGGGGCGCAAGCCCAGGGAGTCAGTACCTCCAGGGTGAAGAGAGGGTAGAGGGTCTGCTGAGTCCTGCTGGGAGAGGAGGGGAAAGAAAGTGAGAGCTGAACCCCCCCTGGATTCAGTTATGTTGCTAAGGAGTGAAGTAAGGGACCCGGTGTCCCGCTGAAGGGGTGACGCAGCCTGGAGGAGATGGCCTGTCTCTCCCGGGGCGGCCAGCGGCGCTCTCAGCAGCCCGCCTGAGGGCTGCCCGTGTAGACAGTGTGCAACAGCGTATGGCGACTTCCATAGGACGCCAATTAAAATGTGAGCCTTGGCTTATTAAATTGATGACAGTTATGGGGAATCAACCCTAAAGAGCCAGACAGATTTGTTACACCCCATCTAAGACCAGGCATGCCTACTGGTGAGCCTTCATTTCTTTTGGTAAAAGCAAAGCAGCTCCATTTTTCTCTCCTCTCACATGCTACCATGTCCTACTAGTGTGGTCCTAGCATTTCTATTGGAAACCAAGTGGCTTGCAGGGGTTACATACCTATAATCTCACTGTATGAATATAAAAGGATTACTTTTCATTTATTACCTAGATTCCCTTCAGGCGAGGACACAGCTGGGTTGTCTCAGCTATGCGCCATAAGAAGGTTGCCCTAGCAAGCCCTTCGGCTAAATCTGTGAATGCACAGCATACTTGTCTGGCTTTTGTAAGTAGGATTAGCATGTCTAATTGAGAAACATTACCTGTTGTTTAGTCTCAGGCTGCAGTCACAGAGTAATTCCAACATATGCTTGACTCCCTTCTGATATTCAAGTCTAAAGAAAACTGGCGTTTGCAAAATCTTACTGCAGGAGGTTCCCTTGTGCAAAAAGAAGGGTAGTTTCTTACAGGAATTGTCAAAAGATTGTATCCTAACCTAAAGCATCTTGCTGCCTTGGCTCAGCTTCTCTGCCCAGTTTAGCAGAGAATCTGACCCCAGAGATTTTCCATTGCAATTGCCAAAGCAATTTGTGAGTGGAATATTTTGCAAATATTTTGTGACAATTTGAACTTGTTTTAAGAACAGCAACTAATACTTCTTCTTTGATTTAATAACTACTGTGCTTCTTGTATCTTTTTATTGCTAATTCAGCTGGTTTCTTTGGAGTTCTTGGTAGCTACAGACTATGTATATAACTTATTGTTGCCCCTGCACAGAGGGCAAAGGTCCTTATATCGGATAAGGCACAACACACTAAAGATAGAGTAAACAATGTGAAGTTAGAGTTATACAGCATACAATTGTGGATGCTGGTTCAATCATAAGGTTTTTTACAGCTTAGAGTATATATTGTTTGTCAGTGTAGCCTAGGAATGGAAATGGAGTTAACAAGGCAAGGCAAAAGAAGCATGCTTTGAGAAGTGGAAAAAAGCGCAGTTTTTAACATAGCTTTAATCTTCAAGCTATTGTTCATTTGTGGCTACTCCACTGCAAGTTGTAACTTAGGTCTCTCATCCACCTCATTTCATCTAATTTCAACTATATATTAAGAACAGTTCCTGGGATGAGAAAATCATTTGCCCTTATTCCTTTGACTGAATACTCTGGTATATTGTCATCTTCATCCGTTTTTGGGGGCAAAACTAACTCAAGCACACATGAGAGTGAGATGCCCTGGCCAGGACTTGGAAAGACCAAAGAGAAATCTGAGGGTCATGTCTTTCTTTTGGGCTGTCATTTTCTCCAGACTGTTAAAGTCTTTCCTTTCTCTCTTGCAGATATATTTCCTGTTCCTCTGATATTGGGAACTATGTATGAACCTCCCTGCTTTTAGTTCAGTTTTGAACAGGGCAGTTACCACATTAGTACTGCATTATTAATGATGCACCCCAGCTTTGACAAAGATTTTTGCACTGATATGCCATATTAAAGAAATGAAGTTATTTCTGTTCCTGTTCCCAGCACAAAAGACAGTTGTCATCCACATGCCCTGAAAAGTTCTTATTTTTCTTTTTTTTTTCTTCTCAAATCCCCTTAGCATTTCAAAAGTTCTTTTGATCCACTTGTGAATACAATGGCCTTTTATTTGCCTACACCTTGATTATAGCACAATTTGCCAGAGTGTTTAAAGGATCTCTCCCCAGGGCATTTGTCATTCCTCTGCTGGAGACAATGTTTGCACAAGTTTCCTTTCATCCTCTTTCCCATTATCTGTGATTTCTGCAACACTCTGAGATCTCTTGCACAAGACCATTGCTGGTGCAGAAGCGCCATGTGTCATTTTGAAAGGCATTCCTTGTGATCTCCTAATTGCATGCTCATATTTGGGAAGGGCTCTTGGCGTTTTTCCTGAAAGCTAATATCCTCCTGCAGGGCCAGTACCTTAGCGTTGGTCTGACAACAGGATCTGTGGCCTTTCCATCCGTGACTCTGCCGTGTGCACACACACCTCCTTTCCGTGCAACTGCACTCAGTAGCTGTGCTGAAACTTTTCAAAGGGCAACTTTGTTACCTGGTGTATTAGTTTTATGCAGTTTAATGCAGGGTTCATCACATTAAAACAGGTATTAAAGTCAGGGTACAAGAAAACTCTCAGCACCTGAGGATGTGGCTGGGTATTCTTTGACCCCCAACACTTGAGATCTTGAGATCTCCCATATGGAGACTTTGGTAGCAGCCAGGTTTCCTGTTGTTCAAAAGGAGTGATTATTTCTGATTAAATTTGAAGTGAGAAGGATGAAGGCTCCAGAAACAAGATCAGTTCCAGAGGCAGGTTTGCCACGTTCATAAACCCCGGTTCGCTGTGAAGGGGACTCGCATTCTTCAGAGCGCTGGAGCTGTCTCATGCCGATCCTATGGCCACTAAGCCCAACAGATTCCTGGGTTGGGCCGTATAAGAGGGGAAGATCATCTTTTAATAGCTGTGTATCATTCATGCAATGCACAAAGAGAATTTGCCCCCTGAATAGACTAGAAGTCTGTTAAACCTTTTCTTCAGTTTCTTGGCAGCTCTGGTAACGCAGGTATGTCTGTCTCCTCTCTCTCCTGCACTCTCTTTTCTAACTGCTGAGAACTGATGAGTATTTACAGTCTGTTTTAGATGGTTTCCAATTTCAGCTACTGTATGCATGTGTGTAAGCCCTGCATAATTTCAGTGTGGAGCTCTTATGGTGGTTAGGCATGCTTTAAGTAAGTCTTTGGCATTTCAGTCGAAAAGTATTCCCAGGAGATGGTCAGGGGCACTCTGCGGTCAGGGAGCTCTTCAATGCCAAGCTCTGCATGTAGGACACGTTAGGTGTTAGATGCTGTCTGTTGTTAAATCTCACCCTTGGTATACAGTACAGTCTGCACGCAAACTAAGCTGGTTTAAAAAAATAAAAACCTCACAAATGCACTGCATTCGGACCTGGCCGTGCATAGTCTGTTATGCCTTTTAGGTCCAGTCTCGCACTGCAGGTCCTCGGGAGTTTCCTACAGCCGTGGTGGCTCTGTCCCCTCTGCCACTCCCGCCAAGAGCAGGGAAGCGAGCGCACCGGGTGCACGAGGGATGGCAGCACCAGCTCCACTCGCATCGCTGGCCGTGCCCCACCGGGCTCGCACAGAGCACCCGCAACAGGCAGCGCAGTGCCGCCAACAGCCTCGGGCAGCTGCTTGGTGCCTTCACGTTGTCATTTGGTTGCTGTCAGGCCCTAATATATAGCGGTTTCACACGTCTCTGACCATTCTGAGGTTTCCAGTTTGCTGTGCATTAGTGAGTTTCAGGAACTGATTTGTTTGCGTATCTGCCTGTCTGTAAATGCAAGGGAGGTTTTTTGCAGGGGTAGCGCCGAGCACATGGGAGGGACAGCTAATGCACCCCCCTGCTGAGCATCAACAGCAGCAGTAACTTCAGATTTAGTACTTGCTTAGATGGCCTTTTTAAAAGCTAAGTAAAAAATTTTAAAAAGATACAAAACCCTTAAAAGTTAATCCCTTAACAGTTACTACTTCTGGGTAGAAGTCTATATAATGGTATAACCCAGCATTACTGTCACATTGTTGCATATGGCATAACACTGCCATACAGCACCTACAAAATGCCACCATTTTATATATAGACTATGTGCAGAATAAAGGCTCTGCAGCCCATAACAGCCTCTTTCAGAGCACCATAACTCAGCGGCGTCGCAGCTGCTATGTAGCGACTGCTGGGAACAGGCCAAACAACGGGCTGGTGGAGGGGCTCGCTCGCTGCAGCGCGGCGCCGACAGCCTCACCTGCGCCCGCAGCAACGGAGCAGCGCTGAGCCAGGTGTTTTGAAATAAAGCTCTGGGATCCGTGCTCCTTGAGAACTGCATGTGGCTGAGTTGGAGCAACTCTCACAGGCAGCGGAGGTGTGTTACTGTGTTTCATGTCTTTCACAGATTTATGTAAATCTGGTCATAAGCACAGCTAAGTAAGAGAATTCCTCGCAAGTGATGGAGGTTCTGGGAGTATCAGACCCTGCCTCTTACGCAGTCCTGTTAAAACAGATAGCAAGGTAAACTAAACACTGTGTTTTATAGGTAGTAGATTTCAAATAAAATTTACGGGAGAAGAATTTCTTAGTATTGTTGAAATGGTAAAACACCACCATAAACTCTACAAATAGGCATTATGGTTATGTTATTTATATCTTTCATTTGAATACTAAGCTGTTATTTCCTTCAGATCTTCTCTTCATGTATTTACTCAAGCTTCAAAAGCAGTGATTGTGTTACAGAAGACTATAAAACCCATTTTTTTCTGTAAAACAAGGCAACTCAGCAGAAGAAAAGACGAGCAAGAAGCAACGGGTTTGGGATTAAGGCAGGTATAGGATTGGACTCTACTACAATCTGAGGTTGTCAGATGTGTACTTTTGGTTTTGACCTTTAGAGATATGAGGTTAAAGCCACAAAGTTTAAATCTTCATTTTTATGTTCATAGCCTCAAAACGCTAGATTGTTCATATAATTACATTTTAGGCCAGCCACTGAAGAAACAAGTAAAAAAATATAAATTTTAATCAAAACTTGCCACCATGTAAAGGGAAACCACTAGACTTTGCTTTTATATAGCTTCTTTTTTCCATGAAATTTCCAGAAATGATGGGTGATTTTTGGTTTCAAACATTCTTCAGTAGTAACTTGAGATGTTTTCAAAAAATCCTGATTTTTTGGAGTTAGTGGACAATTTCCCTCTGAAAACCAAACCTTTTATAAATTTTTATACTGTGGTGAACACACTAAATCTTTAGTTCCCTTTTAAAATCTCAACCAACGAAAAGAAAATAATCTTTGGCTTGTTCTGTTTTTCTTGTATTATCCATGGGCCAGATCCCATTACTGCTAACCTCCATGTCAAGGCTTCTATGGGCTTTCTGGCTGTAGAATCTGGCCTTAATTTTGCAAATGTTACCTGCAAAGGATCAGCATAATTTACAAAAATACAGTAATTATTTCATGTGTTTTCTTATTCCTGGCTCAGTATGCACCAATTTCCTTCTCTTGCCATCCTTCCATCCACTGTTGGTGCTCTGGAAGTCTAGTTAAGCTACTCATAATAATTCTGTCATTCATCAGCCATTTGTTCCATTGATTTTCTCCCTTTCCTGACCCCAGTGAGTTGCTTACTTCATACTTTTGTTTTGAAAAATTGCTTTCTCCACACTAGGAAAAACTTCCTGTGATCAGTGTTTCTGTAGAGACCATATCAGCATGGATTCAAGAAAACAAGTGCATCGAAATAAAAGCTCAGGCTTATCTCCTACAGCCCAGCTGTTGACCAAAGATTAATGAATGCTTTTCAATCCTTTGAAGCTATGAGTTCGGATTCTTTTTCTACCAATGGCAAACGTTACCTCAGAATCACTATTTGATGGTAGTGCTTTATTTTGATGAAAAAGTCTGTCTTCCTGGTGAGCACACATTAACTTTATTGAGGTATGTTCAGGCAGGCAGGAGTGCTTGAAGTCAGTTATCCTGGGAAACTAGAGTGGCAGGCAGGAATCTACATCACATTTATACAGCATCTTTCCTTGGCTCTCCTTTCCAGGGAGTGGCTTGCAGTGTCTCCGGTTTGCGTCCTCCCAGGGTCTCTGCGTGAGGGTGAACAGCAGCACCCCTATTCCAAAGGGAGGGTAAGTGATTTGTGCGGGGTCTGGGAAATGCAGCCCATCAGTGAATTAAGTCTTTGAAATCCCAGGTGAAATCAGACCCCCAGGCCAGGCTGTTCTCACTGCACTGAGAGGGGGAAGGAATGGACAGAAATACAATCTGGTCAAAACCTTTTGGTGAGGAGGAGCTGGGGGTCATGGAGAGACAGAAGTAGCAGGGTGTCAGGCGGTGGAGCGGGTTTGCGTGTCCTTGTCCAAGTTTTCAGCCCTTGAGAAGGTTGGGGGAGTTTAGTGTTTATTTAGGATACACGGAAGGCTTGGTATCTTGGGAAGGTGTACTTAGCCATTAGAAAGGAAAAGTGTAGAAATGACTAGCATGCTGGTGCTTGACAGCAGGGATTTAGGGAGCCATTAGCTACTGCTCTGATTGCTGTTTTTCCAAAGGCACCTGTCAGACCCAGCCGACACTTCAAGCACAGAAAAAATATTTGGCACCAGCCGTTTCTTGAGAATGTGTTTTGTATTTTCCTTTTTCGCACACTTGCTTTGTTCTCGTGAGATTTTGTACTAGCGAAGGTTTCATCTTTGCTCTCTGCAATTGCCAGCAGACGTGCCTGCTCTACATACCGCTGGGCTGTGGGACTACGTGCAAGCTTTGCTCTTTTTACCCTGTTTTCCACTGTCCTGGGGATCGGGGCTTATGACTATTAAGGAGATAGCTGCATTTCTGTGCTGCGGCGGCCTGCTCCAGACCCTGCCCTCGAAGCTGTGACCTTGCTGCTGCGTCGGCTGTGCTGGGACCAGAGCAAATGGCTCCAGCGGGCTGTCTCTGCCTCGTTGCCTTCGCTGCCTTTATCTTGCGGAGGAAAGACTAGTCTTGGACTTGAGCTAATGTGTCTGCTTCACTGCACGGGTCCGCTCCTCCCCATGCTATCTGTGGGACTCTTCGCCTGACTTAGCCTGTTTTTTGACACACAGGGCATTTTTAGGAGATTCCTGTTAAACTCATTAATTCATTTTCCTTTTGAGGCAGTACAAAGGCTTTCTGTTTTTTTTGTTTGTTTGTTTTAATTGCTGTTGGTTTTAGGTTTCTCGGTCTTTTAAGATTTCATTCTCTCTCCAAAATATTGCAGGAAGAAACTGAATATAAATCTATTGTACAGATAGAAAGTTAAGTAGTGGCAAAGCTATCAGAGAGTAGAGGACGTGGTCAAATTCTATGAATCCTGAAAAATCACTATCCTAAAAAAAAAAAAAATCAGCTAATACTGAGAGTCTGGCCTCTCCCGTTAACTTCTCAGCAGAGGCTGGGATAACCGCTATTTTGTGCTGTCTTTCTGCAGGAGGCCTCTATGAGCTCTGGCAATCACAGTCTACATATGCCTGGGATTATGCAGGTTTGTTTTTTAAATCAGATTGAGATGACACTTGTGCACTTTGCTCCCCTGCCTATTCTGTCCAGAAAAGCCATTAGACTTTCCCAGAATTGTATCCTCTGGGTATACTTGATGTTTGAATTTGCAGATAGGATTTGTGGGTTTTTTGTGGGGCAGGAAGATGTTTGTGAGGTCCCTTTTGGAGGCTGCACTCCTTGGTTTAAGGTCAGTTTCAGTTAATAATGACTTTCCTTAAAACAGACAAAATAGATTTCACACGAAAGCCCTTTTCTCTATTTTAAGATCATTCTACTAGTGGTTCTGCTGGCCCTATGATTCCCAGAAAAAAAACGCCTTTAGTTTCTACATTTAAGACAGAGAAGTAATTCTTGAATCATGTTAGATTCCTTCATTCCTAGCCTGTTTTTATTACTAGCTTCTTCATTTCTCCGTGCCCTCACACTCTTCCTTAACTGTACAGATGACCTGTTCTTCCTAGGGGTGTCAGCTTGATGAGATCCATGTGTGATCTCTTTTTAAAACAATGAGTATTTTAGTATCTCTGCTGCAATCCCTGATTGTATTTTTGTAAATATTTGTAACAACCAGATCTTATATTCTTTTAGTGAGACCCCTTTTGATCAGCACTGAGAGCTCTGTATTTCATTTCTTTATTGTCTTCTGTGGCTTGCTTTTTTCATTTCTTTATTGTCTTCTGTGGCTTGCTTTTTTCTCTGATAATATAACTAGTCCCCATAAAGCATGTGCACCTGTACCCAGCTTAAAATGAAGATACTAACTTGAAGGCAGATAGTCCAGTCAGTTTTCTTCTGGGATGTTGCACATTGCTCTTAAGAGAAAGCCTCGGGGCTGTTGTTCTCCCCTTCATCCAGCTTTGCACCTCCTGCTAACACTGTCCAGCTTTGCAAAGTCAGTGTCTGTGACTCTGTATTGCCTTGGCTTCTTTGTTCCCAGACTGTGCCGGCTCGTGAATGGGGATTTCTCTGGTCTTTTGAGCTCTGCTTTCTTGGCTTTGCCGGGTCACTCTAACAGTACAGAGAAACTTCACTGATCCAAACACTTTGGGAATGGATCACTTTTTGGGTCACTGAAACTTGTAATGGCAGTGTGAGGGTTATGTGTGCAAATATGTTTTCTTAATATGTTCTAAAGTTCTTTCACACAAAAAGAGTATATTGACATTAGGTGAAGTAAATGAAGCAGTAATTGTAGAATGAATGCCTTAAACATAAAAATCACTACAAGTTTTCTGTGTCAAAAATAAAGCACAGAATCTGCATTGGCTGTGTGAATATACAAAGCAAGAACACTGCAGGAAGATGTTTACAAGACACGTGCTTAACCAATATCACTGTGTTCCAGCAGAAAGCAGAAATGCCAAATGAGAAGTCCTTGACTGTCATTTATTTTCTCAGATGCTGTGAGTCTGTAGAACAACAAAAAGTGAGTAGTGTTTGTGCTAAGTGAGCTGCTGTTGAAGATAGGCAATGCACCCATCAAATACTTCAGTAGTAGCTTTGTGGTCTACTTTTTAGCTGTTGTCCATATTGTTGTTCTTCCCTGAGATTGCTGCTTTGTTGTCTCTTGTGCACGGATCTGTTATTTTACCATCTATTATTTCAGGGAAAGCTGTCTTGTTGCATTAAAACCAAAATCATTACCACCCTTACTTAGCAGTGAAACTTCCAGCTCTCTTTGCAGCGACTTCACCTGGTCATTTCCACCACTCGCATCAGCCTGCCCTGCATCAGGGTTAGTGTCAGGATATGGGCTTATTCCAATCATCCAGAAGAAATTCAGGCCTCATATTATTCCATGCTTTGTCTGTCATGGAAATTCAGTGTTTTATAGTTACAACATTGATAAGCCTTTACAGAGTTTCCTTCCCTAATAATAACTTGCAGTGAAGATGTGCCTGTGGCTCTTCTTGAGATTTTTGAGTATCTCTGATGTAGTCCTTAGAGTCTTCTGATTTTACGAGGTAAGGATTGTAGCTGGGAGAAAATGAGTGTATGGCATTTGTGGGTTTAGCAGTAGTTCAGCTCAGGATCTAGGGTTGTGCTGTGAGCTCAGGAGAAGAGAGCCAGGCACCAGGGCCAAAGCTCAGCCTCTCTGAGGTGGAGTTCAGAGCTGTTGGGTAGAGTTGTTGCTGCAGAGGCAACGTCTCGTGGCTGCCACGGAACTTGGTGCTCCACAGGAGACCGTGTCCCTGGACGGGAGCTGGGAGTCCTGGCTACTTCTGAGGAAAGGTCTTGGCTCCTTGAGGGGAAAGCCTGCCGCAAGAAGGAGGTACCTTGAGCTTAATGGGCAGGAGGGCCTGGGAACCGCTTGCTGCCTGCTGCCACCCCCTGAGCAGAGCTTCCCAGTGGGATTGGGGCATGCAGCAGGGCCGTCCTCCCCAAAGTGCTCCTTCACGTTGAGGGTATCACAGCACGGCAAGGGCTGGCAAGGGGTGTTGTTCAGAAGCAGGACAGCCTTTATCAGCAAGCTTTTCTCTCACTGTTGAGTTGTGGTTGTAGGAACAAACCAGTTGAAGAGTTCGGATGTGAGGTCTGACATCACTCAGGGACAGGGCAGTCCTATCAATATGTCTAAGAGCACAAAGCCTTGGGAAATGGGCAGTCAGGAGCTATGGCAACTGGAAACTGTCTGGTGCAGTCGTGTCTACAAGAGGGATGATGCTTTGGATGCTTTAAAGTCTTGTGTGTTCTTTTTGGAGCTGTCTCCAAGAAGCAACGTATTCCAGACCAAGTGTGTTTTATGACAGCTGAATATTCGGTTCTGACTTATTTCATAGGCAGGCAGCTAGTGACACAGTCTTGCCTTGAAAGATGAACGATCTCTAAGATTGAGGGACTTTGGTCAGGGAGTGGCAACTTCTATTTGATCTGTCTCTTCCTGAATCTCTCAAAATAGTTATGCCTATCCTTAAGTCTACCCTCCTTAGCACCTGGGAGGTGCAATAGTTCTTCCTGAGCAGAAGGCAACTCAGGAAGAGCAGGACAGCCATCTGAGAGGAAGCCCATGCTTGTAGCTTACCACGGGGAAATCATTGTCTTTGACTCAACAGATGCTCCAGGGTTGTACAGCTGTCTAAGGGAATGAGATTCATGTGATTTCTCTAACCATCTGTCATTCCCAGTGAAAAAAGTTCTCCTCCATTTGAAATGCCAGCGAAATATGACTGCAAAACAGAACCCTCCTGTTCCTGCAAGTTTCATGGGAAAAGCACATACAGGTAGAAGAGAGAGATCTGTGTCACTGTCCCCCCACTAAGGAAAAGACAACAGAGCAATTTTGTTTTCATTCTGTTTTGTAGCATCCACCTGGTCGATCTACTTGTATCCTGCTGGGAGGGCTCCAGACTCACGTGGTGCTGGGTCAGGGGCTGCCAGGTTGGAGCAATCACAGTGGAAATGGAAGCGGTGCAGGATGCGGGATGCTCATCTGTGGGAATAGAGGCTTTGAGATTTCCGCTTTGCACAGACAGCTGCTAGCACCTGAGTGTGGGTCCATCCCAGCATGGCTTAACCATCTGACTGGGTGCTGAGCTAAGTTATTTACCTAGGCTCCCTCGATAGTGACCAAACCAGGAAGTTCAGCTGGGCTGAATCATCTTCTGAAAGTCCCTAAATCTTTCTATTGGTATCTCATTTCAGTGCAAAATCTTGGTGAAATGAATCTAGACTTTGGCCATTAGGATATTAAGTGTGGAACTAGAAGATGTGATTTTGTGCCCTTTAGATAGCAGAAAGTCTTGAACTTGAGGATCTCGAATCCAGTGGTCTCTAGACTGTGATGCAATAGTAGTGAATTATCTCCTCTCCTGGATATGTTTTTGAAGGCAGTTCTGTCTGTTTGGAGTTGCATCTGTAGGAATACAGAAGAGGAGCCCTGGGTGCGCTTGCCGACTTAGGCCCCTCAGCACTGCGGTATCTCAGCCCTGGGACAGGGGCTGAGCTGCTCTTGCCTGGCATGATGGAGCCATAAGAGATGTGAAAGCTTAAAAACCTAGGGAAATTTACTGGTAAAAAATCAAGCACTCATGGATTTAGGTAAAGATTTGAGCGTTGTGTTCTGGACTCAGTTCTGCCTAATTTCCACTCTGGGTGCTCATGTCCTTATGTGGACTTCTTTCTAAATGCTTGGGTTTCAAGGGTGGATATATAAATAAGGAAATTATGTGTCAAAGCCAACCAGTGAAGCTGATTATTCCATCTGGTATAACATTGCACCATTCTATTTGATTTCCCTTTTCTCCTTTTCCTTGCTTTCCAAACCTGTTATATCACCTTCTTCTTTTCTGCAGCTATAATTGACAGAGATGAGTACTGAGGAAGAAATACCTTTTTTTCCAGAGCCATAAAAATAGTTTCCTTGGTTTTATTAGCAGTGCATAGATGTGAGTTCAGCCTCCTCTCCAAAATAGACAATGAGGAGGAAGTACTCAATTTGGCAACGCATTTGGGGTTAGAAACATTGCTGCCTTCAAAACATTTCGCCAGAGTCATTAATTAAGTGCTAGAACAGAGAACTTTGACCAAACAAAACTAGAGGAAATTACATTTCTCTTTCCTGACCTATATAAAAAGCATTTGTGTTTAAATCATACTGAAAGCTTTAAAGGGACCTCTCTCCTAGTGGAACATGCAGAAAACATAAATGTCTTGCGATGGGATTGTTGCTCAGTATAACTTACTAGGAGTTGGCTGTGTTTGCTCGTCTTTGCAAATGTTTAGCGAGACTGTTTATGGGATAGAATCTAAGCAAGAATAGTGCAGTTATGGAGTTCCGTTTTTCAAATGCAAGAGCAGGAGACTTTCTCCTAATGCTTAGGCTTATCCTGCCAGAGAACAAAGACAAATCCATCCCATTTCTGCTCAGTCACGATGACTAGTGTTGTGAATAACTCCAACGCCTTGCTTGGATATACACAACAAACGCACAAAATCAGAAATTGGGGGAATAATTGAAGTTTTAACAGAGTCCAAGAGAACTGGGTGCACAAAATATTAGAGAGCTAAGAGTGTCAGAATATTCCTCTGTTTCTATTACTGAATGTGATTACCAAGACCAGTGGAGAAGTGGTGATCTGGCTTTCATTTAACGTGTTAATGGACCACACCTCTTCAAATAAGGAAGAAGTCCCAGCACATTGTATCTTGCGCTGGGGACACAGCTGTTGTTGCACTCTTGGGTCCGAACCGAGTACGTGTGCTGCCATGTCCTGCTGCCATTTCAGGTCTTCACGTGGGTGAGACCAGCTGCAACTCCCTCAGCACCCAGGTTGCGCAGAAGGATGCTTGGGCAGAGGAGCTCGGTGGCAGCCGTGGCAGGGGCTGCAGTGGGGCCCTGCTCTGGGGCAGACACGAGGCATGGGCTGTGCTGCATCTCCACAGGCGGCCCGAGGTACAGCCGGGAGAGTGCAAAGAGGAAAGGGAGCTTCCTTGGCACCGTGCTGGGGGATACTGCACTGGAACATAAGTCTTCTTTACCGGGAACCGGGAAGAAGCCTCTTGTACCAACTCAGCTCTGCTGTTCTCTGCAGCGAATGGCAATTTTCTTGTGAGCAAGCACCTATTCATTTCACTATTTTCGCTGGGTGTCAATGAATATCATGACAGTTAACCACACAGATGTTAATGTTGTAACATTCAAACACCACAATGTTGCTTCTGCCTGAAAAAACTGCATGTCCCCCTTTACTTCTGAATCTGTACTGTCCAGGCAGCTTTATCGCAGGGCCCACAATGGAGGCATTTTTAGCTACCACCTGCAATAGGCTCTATGCCTCTGCCACATCACTTTGCATACTGCTTGCATATCCACAGCAGTATGCAGAGTATATTGCATGAACAGCTGAACGCCTTCTCCTCTGCCCATGGCCACGAATTGCTGCTGTTGCTGTGCGTGATGTCAGTTCTCGGGCAGATTCAGTTTGGGAACTGATACTCTACTGCTTTCTTCCATTACCCTTCTTTCTTCTACTCAACAGATTTTTCATTACTGCTTTTCTGTCATAGAGAGGTGATCTCCAGTTGAAGCTGCCTGTCTCATATAAGACAAGCTGTTCTTTCACTCTGCTTTCACTGATTACTCATCCCTTTATATAGTCTACGACATGAGTCACTCTGCCTACCTACCTGCACCCAGAGCATGGTGCACTATCCATCAGTTCCTTGTTCTGTGGCAATTACCAGCCTTTTATTGCTGGATTTTTCTCTTGAGGAGTCCTCCTAATGCCAGCGTACTTCATTAATTTCTAATTTTGCAAACCAGAAATTGTGACTTAGGTGCAGGACCTGGAAATAGGAACAACTAAATACCCTATCCTAGGAATACGCATATGGAGTTAAAAGAAAACTAAGGCTGACCTTGCCAGCAAGTCCCTTATAATAGCTTTCCACAAACATTTAACCAGCTAGATTTTTCTCTCACATATATTTGTTCATTTTAAAATTGTTTAAGTGGACTCAGCAGCTAGTGGTGCATAGTATAGATGAAGCAGGACATTGCCCAAGACAAGAAAAGACCGAATTCCTCAGATCTTCTCACCAATGCCCAAGTATGGTGGAATGAGGTCACAGACATAAACCTGATCAATTTTTTATGAATTTCTCCACATTTTTGTCTGACCAACCTACCTGCAGGTTATTTGCTGAGATGAATCTCTCCTAGTGCTACTCTGAGAACTGTAGGTTAAAGAGTTAAATTCTATTGCTGGAATGTTACCAGCAATTTTATAAATATTCTTATAAAAGACAAGTTTTGGTATTAGCACTGGGACAATGTTAACTTGAAATGAAATATCACTATTTTTAAAATTACTTCTCTGCTAATAGCTATGATTTGTACGTCTTGGTCTGAAGATAGCTGAAATTATCATTATTCCTCGCAAGTGGAATGCATACCAAGCAGGTCTGGTGCGTAGGAATAACAATGTAGGATTAATAATATGAATAGCATGTCTTGCAGCTCTGAAACAAGACTCAGTAAAAATTTCAATTGACCTTTCTCTCTCCTCATCTGAAGCAGACCAGGAGGGGGAACTGCTTGCTTCTGTGTTTCCCCCTTAATTACTTTTAGAATATTACAAAAACAAAGTGTAAACTTCCTTATGTTTCCCTGTCAGCATGACGCCCAGCTGTGAAGGGTATACCCTGTGAAAAAAATGATAAATCAGTCTTCGGCTATTCAACTAATTTCTCTGGCATACCTTCCAACAACAGTGGAAGTATGTGTTTGCAACTCAGACAGCACAGTTCTAATCCAAAATGAAGTTAGCTCATTAAATTCAGTGTATAGATCACGGCCACTGCAGATTGGAGCTGAATGCAAGCCAGGTACCTTAAACCAAGCAGCTTGGCAGTCCATACCCTGGATCTGGAGCTACCTGGTCTCTCCAGGCATCAGCACGACTGACCACTGGCGGTGCAGAGATAGTGTCTCCTCTCCTGAAACACTAGACTTCGTATATGAGTCTGTATGAGATTTATCTGATCTTTCAAAACTTGTAAAGCTGCCCATAGAACTTTGGGATATTTTCCTTCCCTGTCATCTTTTTTTTTAAAGGGGGAAAAACAGGTGTTTCTTTTTAATTATGAAAATAATATAAGTTCAGGTCCATTTCTGATCCTCTGCCATTCAGAATACATGCAGCTCTTTGTTCTCATCTAGATAAAGTAGCTATTGCCAAATATATTTTATTATCATTTGCTATTTTTTTTTGTTTCTAGTAGTTTTCAAAGATCCCAGTCTCATGAAATGCTGTATAAACAAACAACCTAAGAAAGGTCTTCCAAAACATCCTGTACATCCAATTAAATGTTGATATGCCTTTCCATTAATATATACTTTCCATCCTGAAACATCATCATATAAATCAGTGTTTCAGCTGGCTGAAGTAAATGTGTGCTTTGGGACACAATATCCAAGTAGTCCTTCTCTGTGCATTCCAGCCTTGACTTAATCCAGGTTTATCTCGGCTTTGCGCTAGCTGATCAGGAACAGCCAAGTCACTCTAAAACTGAAGTAAGTGTTCATATAGAGTATCACATTAATTAACCTGAATGGGTGCAAACTCTGTATACAGAAATCTTATTTATATTCTTCCCTGCTATCTCTTTACCTTATTATTGAGCCTCTGCCTGCTCCCATGTTAGTCTTTTTTCTGCTGTTCCTATGACTGTGGCAGAATTAATGCAATTTGCATCTCTGACTTCAGAGAAAGCTCCACAGCACTCAAAATTTTAATCACTTTAACAGCAGTGAAGGCATAAATGTAACAGCCTGGCATGGGGCATGGCACAAGAAACTGCGGTAATGAAGATGATCAGTAACAGATTTAAAAAAAAAGAAAAAACAAAGCATGAAACAGGATGGGAGGAATAAAGTCAGTCACACAGGAAACGAAGCCTAAATCTGATAAACAATGGAAAAGGAGTAAGGAGGCAGATGGAGGAGAGCTTGAACCAAGTTGTCATGTTCAGGCTTGGCCAAGGTAATGGTGGAGTTGGAGTGAGAGGCTGCACTTTCCCCGCAGCTTTTCGCTAGCTGGAGCTGCAGGAGGTGCAGTGCATGAGGGGATGGATGACAACACAGGCATCGCAGCACAGCTGTGCCACAGGGACGTTAAGCTTCAGCAACAGACGCACCAAGAAGCACTCGCTGACCTGTGCAGTGAGTACATCAGCTGGAAGACTCAATGGCTTTCTATTGCATCTCACACAGCAATAACCTCTTTCTTTGTTCTTCACGGTGAGTTTAATAGCTGTAAGAAGTGCTGGCCACACATTTCACTCAACAGTTTTTGAGAGAAGCAAAACTTTTTCCTGGAAATGCTTTTTTTTTTTTTTTTTTTTTTTTTTAAACCCTTGTTTTTCACTTCTCTACCTCTCCTTTCCTCCTTTTTTTTTCCAGTTTGTCTTTGAAAAGACAAAGAAGTGAGAATGAAGGGAGGAAGAAAAAAACCCTAAAAGCTGCTGAAAAACTGACAATGGATGGACAATGCCAAACAGAGTAACAAAACTGCAAGGAAAGGGAAGCAATCATTTCTTCTGAATGGCACCTCTCGATGCTGAATTATCACATCTCTTTGCGAGCGTTTGTTGAAAGAAGACTTTTCCATTTTTCCGATGGTGCGGTGGAGCAGGCAGTCCCTGGGCCGATGAGGCAGCCTGCTAACCCAGCTTTAGCACAAGGACACGTGCATGGCTGTTCCCAGCTCCTTTGGCTTAAAAGGCTGTGAAAACAACAGCCAGAAAGTTACCTTTACTTACTACCAGGACTGGATTTTTGAACTAGTGACACAAGACCTGAAGTTTATTATCAGTCTTCTGCATTTTCCTGGATATTGCATAGTGATTGTATTTTGCAATTAGGTCAAAACTATGCATGGGTAATGTAGTAGGCACTTGGAAATCATCAGATAACTGAACTGGTCCATTCAGCACAGCAGTCTGGATCTGAGAGGCCAGCGCCTCACCCTTGGAAGGAAGATGCAGCAATAAACCCATAAGGGGCAGCTGGGAAATAGATGGCCAGCTAGGGAAGCTCCTGATTAACCCCTGTTACTGAATATCTCGATGATACTACAAAATTCATTCATATGAAATTGCTCATTGTAGAATATTATTGTGGATATTCTCCCTGTTCATATTTATTTGAATCTTATTAAATTCTTGACATCAGAGATATCTTCTGGTCATGTCTTCTGCAGGTTAATTAAGACCGAAAAATCTACCATTCCAAGTATATGGTTAGAGTTATTATATATCAATAATTAGGTAGATATTAATTATATTTAATAGAAAACATTTTTCTCAGAAGGCAGTTGTGTATGTACAGTACTACATACATTATTAATTACAATTTGAAGCAATTCTTATTGCACTCTATTTGAGTCAACGGAAATGTTTACTGGTTTGAAAATTTGCCCACTTAGCTGTGCACGCGGGAAAAGGATTTAGGACAATTTTAGGCATGCGTTTTTGAAGGTCAGACGATTGTTACTTGCAGAACCAACAGTTGCAAAATCTCTCTTTCATTAGCAAAAGGAAAACTGTTTTGCTTTTGGTTACTGTGTTTAGCCTCTCTAAGACAGCTATTACCAAGTCTGAAATGGACCCCTTGGATGGCTGAGTGTGGCCACTTCCCATCACTGAAACCAAGGCACCTATAAGGAATTACAGAGGCAAAGGTTTCTTTATTTTTAATTACTCTCATAATACCTTGTTTTTATTAAAAATGCTGTTTTCTTTTCTAAAGAGTTGCAAAAAGTACAACTGGGCTAGATTTGCAAAGAAAACTGTATTAAGAAATCTCGAGGATGAGATCAGGGCATGCTTGTATAATCTTCTCTTGAAAATGGGTCGAAAGCACTGACATGCTCCAGTAATCAGTAAGAAGCCTGTTGACTGATTTAAAAGCAGCTTGACTGAACAGTGCAAAGAATGAGTCACAGATCATGATGACCGATGCCTTTTAATTATTCGAACATTAGCCTTCAGTTTAAAGTAAGTTGAAGAAACTGGGTCACACTGTTTATTTGGATAATGAAATCTTACTGCTATCCCTCCTCCCTGGCACCATCAGGACCTGGGTGAAATTTTGGCTTCACTGAAGTCAATGGCAAAGATCCTGGTGATTTAGATGGAAATAATCTTGTACATTTCAGTATTTACGCTGGTTTCTTAGTTCTCAGTCCCTTCCTCTGCTTTTCTGAGCTCTTTTCTAGCTTTTCATTCCATCACTTCCACTGGCCCCCTATTGCCAGCCTTGGCTTAAGTGTGTACAGTCAAACTTTTATCCCAGAGGTCTCTATATTCTTGGCTCCATTGGCCTTTGAATGGGGTATAAGAAATTTTAAGCATCTCAGGCAGAGCCCCTGACAAACACTGCCTGGAGAGGGGTGGCTTCGCCAGCCTCAGAGATGCTCAAAGGACCTGGGCAACCTGGCCTATCATTTTGAAGCTGGCTCTAACTTCAAAGCCGGCCCTGCTTTGAGCAGAGGGTTGGGTCAGATAACACTCAGAGGTCTCTTCTGACCTCAACTGTGCCACAAAAAAAAAAAAAAAAAAAAGAAAAAAAAAGGGGGGGGGGATTCCACTGTCATTTTATGAAAGCTGTAAGCAGCAATGAGTATTTCTATAGATATTTTGTGTGTAAATGCAATTTATTGAGTCTGTACTGGACAGTCTGAAGATCTAGAATTTCAGTTTTATTCAGTTTCATTTTCTCTGTTTATTTAGGTTTTATAGGACTCTCAGCACACGAGAATCTTAGATCCATTCAAAGTGGTTTGGCTTTATGTGTTGAGATAGTTTTGCTGTACTCAGACTGGAAATCTGTCATGTTGTTTCCGTTAAAGTAGATTAAATATTAACCCTCAGTCTATTTGATTAGGCACAATGTTATTTTCCCTTACACTCAGTGTAAGAGTGGCACTCACCAGGGAGGCTTTGTCCCTGGGAGGCGAGGAGGCTGGTTGCGTGTGTGAAACGAGGAATGGAGGTGTGCATGCGGGTTGGGGATGTGCTGCCGTGAGGTGGAGACGAGCCAGGAACTGACTCTAGCTCATAAGGGAGCCACTGGCCAGATGCCCTCATGTGCAGCTCGCTCACCCTTACGTTGTGCAACATGTGCACAGACTGCAGCGCGAGATTAGAGGGACATTTATTCCTTCTTTGTGCACAGGAAACTTAAAGTCACTGTATGCTGATGTTATGGTGCTGCTGCTTCAAGAAATGGTCTTTCCTTCCCCCAGTTCCCGTTGCCGCCTTCCTTTTGCATTTGCGTTCATGCTGCTCCATGCTGAACTGCATTTGAGACCTGGGCTGGTTTGAACCCTGAGAAGCCCCAGCACATGTGCCCTGAAGACAGACCCTCGCCCGTGGCGGGGGCACTCATTGCGGGGCCGCGTGGGGCCTCCCCAGTGCCAGGCAGCAGAGGAGCTCCTTCAGATGGTAAGTGCATGTGGGAGATGGCAACACGGAGCGGGGGATGATGGCGGGCAGGGGGACAGAGCCCTGGAAAATGCTGGTCCTGCAGCTGGGACGCAAAGCGGAGGGATGCTGATGGGCAGGTCAGGACACCTCTCACGTCTCCTGTGCTTCTGTCTGAGCATGCCACACTCCTGGGCTTGCCTTGTGCACAGTGAAGAGTTGCAAAGACTTTTCCTATCTCCAGAATGAGAATTTTGGGTATGCTGTTAGGACTATGATAGCTCTACTGAGCTGAAATATTGAGCTGTAGTCTTTAATTACATGAAAACCATTTTAATTAGCAAACATCTGACACCCATGAATTCATTAGCATGAACTGAAAATAAATGTTGAGTGTCACTGTGAACATCATGTTCTAGGTTTATATTACTTAAACCTCTACAGCATATTCAGTTCATGGCTGTGATGTAACTTAAATCCTTTAGATGATGCTTCTTGTCCTTGACAACTAAACATAAAACACCCTGGGCAACCTGCTTCACCATATTTCTGTGCATGTGTATTTGGAAGAAGTGCCTTCTTACTCCACCACCCTCGCTACGTTGCCAGGCCTCCTTGTCCTGTCCATGGGTCCTGCCTTATCTTAGCCCTGGTGGTCATGTCTGTGTGCAAAGAAAGGGGAAAAAGCCACCAGTGCATGCAGACACACGGTCCATCTTCTCCTGTTGGCCCCACAGGAGACAAGCATGGGCACGCAGGGCTGGTCGCAGTTGCGGATACGTGCGCTCTCCTGTCTTTAATAATAATTTATCCACAGGCCCTCACCCTTGCCCGAATGAAACCTCCTCATCGGATGCTCCCATGGATTAGGAGTGACTCTTTGGGTACTGGTGGGAAATCAAGCGAGCAGACGGGAGGACAGATGCAGCTCTGCAGATCAGCCCCAGCTCCGTGTGGCAAACACCTTGGTGAAAAAAGGTGCTGTCCTTCCCGACCGCTGCTTGCAGTGTCCAGGCCCTGCCCTGGGCACGCGCAGCCCGGGCGGCCGCCTTCCCCCGGGCATCCCGGGCATGCGGGGTGCCTGGGGACACCTGGGGCAGCCGGTGGCAGGATCAGGCCCTGCAGGAAGAGCAAATTTGTTTGCTTAGGAAATGTAGGGCTTGGGAGGGCAGCGGAGGCGTGTATTATGTATTCAGTATTTTGTGATCAAAACCAAATTTACCCCCAGGAGATTAGCTTAGTACAAACTGTGCAGCAATGCAAAATTATCTCTTTTAAAAAATGCTGTCCTAAGTAGTGATGGGGCCGGGGGAGACTGGGAGCCATGCCTGTGCCTTGCTGGGAAACTTGGTGTTATTCATTATCTTTAGCTAATTAATCAATACAAAAGCCTTTCCATGCACATTTTCAAGCATTTCCAGCAGAGGGTCTTCACCTCAACATAGATCAGCTTATCCTCTAAAAAGGAAAAATAAATCCCCACAAATGGCATTATTACAAAAGAGATTTTTTTTTTTCAATAAAACTTTTAATTTCCTTTCTACATAGCCATAGGCCAAAATAAACACAAACACACACTTATCTTCTCAGCTTAAAGACAGGTAGGAAAAAGCTTGGAGGTTTCAAAACAGAGGTCTAGCCCTGCAGGAAAAAAAAATAAAAGGAAAAATCCCAAGACTAGAGAACTTCTAGAATTCCAGTGTCAGTGGTTATTAGTCTTCACATCTTCCCATATCTTTCAAAAATAGAGTTCAGGATCAAAAACATCTGTCACACAAAAATTTATCTAATGCATTTCACCTTAAAATGTTAGCATGTTATTTACAATTTCTACATAAGCAATTAGAAAGCATAATTTCCCAAATTTCTGAGGAAGCCTTATTACACTGTTTAAACTGCAGGTGGGAAAAGTGATGCAAAAAGAATTCATGTATTTCCCATCACCCGTCACTGCTCTCCCTGCAGTCCTTTCCCCTTCCCCTTTGTGGTACCTCCTCCTCAGCTCTCCAGCCATAATCCACCCTTATCTGTCCTACAGCTGTGCAAGTTAAATCTGCTCAGAGTTCATTAAAGTAATCAAAAAAGGATTATCTGTTTGTGTAAAAATCCAGCATTTTAAAATGAGATTAAAATGTTAAAATGGGAAACATTGACCAGCTATACTTTTTTTTAAACCATTTTGCTTATTATCGGTGACCGAGGAACCACTATTTTATGATCTTGTTTTTTAGTTTACGCCTTTTACTGCTAGCTCTGTAAAGCTGTGATTTTCTCTCTGTCCCCAATGTCAAATATTAGTCTGAAAGCTTTATTCTCTTATGGTACTGTCATCTGCAACTGCCTTTCCGTGTCTGCCATGGTCTCTCTACTTTACTGTACTTATGAAGCCTATGTTACTGCTGTTGTGAATTTTACTTATATCTATTTTTCCAGACAAGCCAGGAGACCTTTGCTTTGACAGCAGTCCTGGATAGTAAAGCACTATACAGACCTGGCTTAGGAGTTGGCTCCTGAAGTGCTATGCACAGATTTGCTTTTCAATGTGTTGGCCTAACTGAAACACTGGAGGAAAGGGAAGAGAGAAATTCTTTTGTGGTATGTCTGCAGATGGATTTTCACACTAATAGAAACAAAAAGCTGACAATAAGTTCGTGTCAGGTGGAACAAACATTTTGCTTTGCCTCAGCACAAAATATTTCTTGTTTATTTTCCTTTAACAGTTTAAAAACAGAAAGTTTAGACAACCTCCTAAACAAAGGGTGGCTGTGAAGTCTAAAGAGTTCATTCAGAGGATGTTGAAATTAAACATTTACCAATCAAGAAAAAATATGTCCATCAAAATAATTAACTGAAATCAATCTATATTTTTGAGTGTTTTGCAGAGTACCTCCCTACCAAAAGTCCCTCCTCCTCATCTCCTGTTTAGGGGTAAGAAAATGGAAATGTTATGGTCTTCATTTTAAAGATAGAAAACTTGGGTGGAGAGAAGTTGGGACTGATCCCAAGTCACACGGGATGTCTCAGAAGCAAGAGTCCCATTCAGATATCAGTTCAGCCCTGGGCTACAGTGCCATTCAAGTGTTATTTTCCTGCTCAGAGAAAGAGCCCCTTTTCCCTCACCTGCACAGCTGCCTTTTTTTTTTCCTCCCTCCTATTTATTCAAGTCAATCTGCCAGGCTGCAGCAGCCGAGGCAGCCCTCGGCCAGCAGTGTCCCCGGCACCATTTATTCCTCAGCTACGAGCTCGTGATCCAGGGCAGACTCGCGCTGCCTTGGCCGCAGCTGAGATATGAAAAGCAATAGCTATTGCAGATGGCTGCCACTTCCCCCCCACACCTCACCTCCAGCCCTGAAGTTTAGAGGTTAGTAAAGCAGAAGGGAAAAATTTGTAATTGATTCTGCACTTCCACGTTGCTCGCCGGGGATCAAAGCCTGCGCTCTCTGCCCAGGGAGATCTCCCATTGAAATCAGCAGGGAGCTTGCATAAGGTCTTCAGGGGTCTAAGAGCAACCATCTGCCCCAAGAATAAAGAAAATAAATCCCAGGTGGCAGTTTAGAAAACAGAGTTCAGGGTGAAATCCCTATGTCTGTGAGGCACAAACTGTGATGGATTAGAAACAAGATATTCTCAATACGTAATTACGAATGTTCATATCAGAGATGTGATTCTAAGCATCATAAGCAGTGTTATAAACTGCCACCAAACTGCTTTGTCAATAGTAGCTCATGAAGGACTCCACAAAGCCTAAAACTCCTGCTTGAGTGGCCCCATGTCTTTTAGCAAGGAGTATCCTCTCAGTGTAATGACACTGGATGCTTTTTAAAAGTGAGGCTCTTGAGGCTCATGAGGCTTTTTTCCCCCTCAAAAGGTATATGGGGTAATGGTTTGGCATCCTATGGCTTGGATTGCATAAAATGTCAGCATATGAACCTCTGTATTTATACATTTTAAAATGTTACAAATTTCTAATTTTTAAAAAATCTATACTTGCATATAAAATTTTATATATATATATACAAAAATAAATATATAAAAATGTATACTCTATATTTATACTAAGTGTGTCTTGCACGTGACATACGTTTGCCCAAATTGCAGATTCTTAATGGAGAACTGACACAGGCACCACTCACTGAAAATGAGACATAGGCTAGCTCCATGGAAGCCATGTTCATGGCTGATTTATGTTCATGTTCTGAGCAAAAATTCCTACGGGTCTCAGGAGGTAGCACATTATCTGTGGTCCCCAGCAAAAAGCCTGCTGTGGTCAGTAGAAAAATTCCAGTGGACTTAAGATCAGATCATAAACAATCTCTTGGAGATGTATTTTTGACCTCTCTCTGCCCTTAAGGAAGACTTGGGTAGAAAAATCAGCCCAGGAGAAAGAGGGAGTTCATGGAAAATTGAGTGTTTTTCCAAGCTGAGTGGTGGGACTGCTTAGCCGCTGCTGAGCTTCAAATGCGATGATTTGCCGCCTGTGGCAAGAGCTGGTGCATAGGCTACCCCGGCTGCTGCCCTCCTCCTCCTGCTCACAGCCCGGCCCCGGCGGGGAGGCTGCCACCGCGCCACTGGCCCTTGATAAACACAGAAGCAGGGGAGATGGCGCCCTTATTTTGTATTTTGCCTGGGTCAGGTTGTCACCTACCAGCCCTGCCTCTCCCAAAAACAGGGGCTGCCTCCTTTTCCCCTCCACCATGCTAGGGGGACCAGTCAGTGAAACAGGCAGTGGGATCTGCAAAGAGGCACCCTGGCCAGTGCCGAGATTTTCGTGGGCTTCAGAGCAAAGTAGAGTTTTAAGGCAGGATTCAAAGAAAGCTGATGAATTAATGTCACAGGTATTTATTTAGTGAAATTTTCTGACAGGAAGTAAAATACGGAAGGAGGAGCAGAAGTTTGAGTTTGAAAATGTCCTTCTGGAGGCAGGAGTCAGCAAGTGAAAGATAAGCGAGATTTGGGGTAGAACAAAAGGGGTTTTAAAGCTGAGCTGGATCACTTATCCTGGATTTGATAGGCGAGGAGTAGTCCATAGCGGGTGGTTTAACACGATAAGCAACTGGGGAAAGATCTTTGCAGCAGTATTGTGAGTGTTGAAAGCTTCCTTTGGTAATACTGGAGAGAAAGGGGTTGCTGCTCACAAGAGAGGAGTTGGCAAATGTAGCTAGGTCATGCCATGGATGCTGGGATGACCTAGCCAGTATCTTAGGTTGGGTGGAAGATCTGGAAGCACCCCGGATGTGTGGATGGAGTAGCAGCTCCAGGCTGACAGTTGTGCTCTCAACTGAGGTGTCAGGCAGGACTGGAGCTGCTGTTCACAGAGATGCAAAGATGGGACATACATATCTGTGGAGCGAGGGGACTTGAGGGGACAAACGAAGAGCTTGATTGCCCATGTTAAGCTTCAGCCCACCAATGCTTGTCACATGAGATGTAAGGGAGATAAGCTGACAAAGAGTTGTGCTTTGACAGAGACTAGAGCTTGACAAGAGTCCTAAATTAGGGATAAGCAAATGAACAAAGATATAAATTACCCAGACTCTCTTCCCAAGCCTCAAGCAAGCCAACCATTGACTTATCATTTCCTCTGCCTTTCCACTTCCTTGATTTGTGTGGGAGTCCAAAAGGAAATGTCAAAGGCTGGTTTTCTAGCATTTCCAAGAGAGATAAAATCAGAAAAGCTACCAAAATTAGCTTTGTTAATATTCTTGGCATGGTTTTTCCAGATTAATTTCTAGACCAAAAAGTGATTTTAATCTAGACATTTGGATACCTTCCAAACATCTGGACTTCTTGAAGTTAGCTCAGATTTGCTCTATCTATTTTGGTTGTTTTTTCTGTTGTACTATTAGAAAAACCACAAAAATATTTAAGTGCTGGAGGAATAGGCTTATGGGGAAATTTTCCAGGAACAAAATACATGCACTTGTCTAGGTGTGATTAAAGAGGGGGTTGTGATGAAGATTATCTTCCAGTCATACTGTCCACTCAGAAGGAAAGTGAAGCATCTCTGGGGCAAAATTAGTATGTAATTAGAAGTGATGGAGCACTGTTAAGGCTCAGGCTGTGGCTCCTTGTCCTGCTTTGGTTCTTAAGTGTTTACTTGGGGTCTGTGGAAGGCTGGCAGGATGCATCTCTGATTCTTCTTCTTTCTCTCTATGCTTTCTATTTATTGGCTAGGGAGAGCAGCTGAAAATTTTCTTATTCATTATAAGCTGCTGTAATATAGGAAGAAGATCAGCTAGGTCAGTCATGACTACAACTAACACTTGTCAGCACTTCCAATGTGCCTAGTAATGTCAAAGTAATTTCATAAGGAAGAGGACACAGAAGAGGTAGCTGCTACATTGGAAGAAGCTCAGAGAGAGATGCAGTATCAGAAAACTAGGCTTTATTACGAGCTAGTAAAAATAATACGATATGTGCAGAGGAAGAGGGGACAACAGGACCTGGGGATGGAGTAACGGGAAGGCGTCCAAGCAGCTGGTGCTCCAGTGGGCTCTGCTGTACTGAGGGGAAAATCAGACTCTGCTGGACAGGAGGAGTGAGCTGCTGAAAGGTGGTCTCTCAACCCGGTCTATTGGCAGGCCAAAACACACAATGCATTTCTGTTTTATTTCCAATTTGTCTTAAGTAAGCGGGGAATCCTCCTGAAATTACACAGGAGAAATGGAAAAAGGGTAGTGGGAAACTGAATGGTTGGAAAGACAAAAAGCTGGGGGATAGGAAAGATCAGGACTCTTATCTGACCAGGTGATCCTAAGTCATGCTACTAAAAAATGAAGAATTTTCTGTTGCAGCTGTAACTTCTCTCACTTGCTCACATTCTTGTTCAAGTGTCCTTTTTTCTCAAACGTCTATGGAGAACTTGATGGTCTGTTTGTCAAAGCAGGTGGTGGATCTCCAATGACCTGTTGGACAGATGTTAATGAATTGGGATGGTTGCACACTATGCAGAAATGCTTCCTTAATTAGAGTAAAAAGAAACTTGCAGTATGATTATTATCTTGTTTACTTGGAGCTGGTTTTGTGCTGACTCCATGAAGTTTATCCACATCAGATTTTTAAAGGGATCCATCACACACTCTCTGTATGGCCTAGTAAAGCATTCCTGCTCTCCTTGGCAAAGAAACATGTTGAACAGGGTCTGTAATCTCTGACTGGCCAAAGCTGAATAGATACTTATTTTCTTTGTCTAAACTCTTTGATAAAATGAAATCTGTAGTCAATGTCTGGTAGATATTATGGTAGTGGAACAGGTGTAAAACTCAAAGAGAATGGTTAATAGAGTCTGCATGTGGAGCCAGCACTTTTCTGAAAAGCTGAAAGAGGGAAATTGAGAATTTACAGATCCTGTGGCTGGCAACTGTACTTGATTTTTTGCCATCTTGGTTTTTCAGTGGTTGCCTGGAGTAAAAATTTTATAAGTGTCATGTGACGCTCCATGTATTTATGGTGTTCAGCAAATTTTTGGGACAAGAGTGCCTTTCTGTACGTGCAAATTATGTGTTCCTTTCAGGTTGTAATTGGGACTTTGGCTTCATTTTGGAACACTCTGTCCTTTGTGACTTGTTTTAATGTTTTGGTTTTTCCATTTTATGGTGATCATAACTTGTTTAGGACTTTATTCATAGCCCAAGAAAAATAAGGGTGATACAAAATACTTTAGGTCTTCAGTGATGTAATTGTTCAATTGAAGCCATGTTATTCATGGTATTACACATAGAGGACCACAGCATCCCAAATGTTTGGCAATGCAGCTATGCAATTTGATAAATAGTGGTGAATGGGATACAGGTGCTTTCTGCACACCTCCAAGCTTGCAGTAAAACATTTCAGATGGATGAAGCTGGCAATCAAATCTACAATGCCAATATAACAGGGCAGGGAAATGGCTTTTCCCTTTTCTCTGTAAAGCAAAGCAAGAAAGGAAAGCACTATAGGAGTATCAGGAGACTGGTGTTGAGCATGTATCCCTGGAGAATACCAGTGCCTGACACAAGTTTTCAGGAAACTGGAACTCTTGTGTGAGAACACAAGGCAATTTAAGGTGCTTTCGGGAATCTGAGGGCATGCTATATTGCTGGTGAAGCAATAGACATGGTGTATATTGATATTCTGAAGAGAATACTGAAACAGGTAGAGTTTGCCTTTGAAATTTTAAGTGCTGTCCAATTATAAACACAGATACCCTGTGTGGGAATTATCAGTAGGCCAAGACTGCCAGATGGAGCAGGTGCAGGAATGGAGGTAATGGAAGTATAGTGAAGATCAGAAAAAGAAAAGAAAGGAAATGACATGCTGCTTAGAGTGCGTTTATTACCATGATCAGGAATATATCTGAAATGATGAACTCAGAACATTACTATGAACTAGAAAAAATAATATTATAATAAAAAATTCCCTGCAATCTTAGCTCTTTTAAGATATGTTGAATCAGCCTATATCTGGTAGCTCTGACATTATACATTACAAGAAAATTTGGCACATCTATCTGACTTGATTCTTTCATCATTTTATAACTTGATTTTTTTTTCTAACTGATGGCAAGATACAGACTGAACAATATGACACTTTAGTATTTTGAAGTCTTCATCTGAAAGTGCTTGTGTATGTGTGTGTTTATAAATATATATATGTATTTATGCATTCATACATGTAATTGTATACTACTACTATTTTGAAGCAATTAACAAAATTGCAGCTGTACTAGCAGTAATAGTCTTGTGAACAGAGCATGTTAGATGTTTGCTGTGGGACTTTTTTTTATGTGGGTGCTGTAATTGATAAGCCGTAAGGGTTTTGAACTGTAGACAGGGAAATTTTAGATCCACAAAAAGACTCATTTGTCAGTTCCTATCTACCTGTCACAGTGGGCAATGAAACTTCTTTTTAAAGGATTCTCTAAACCCATCAGTTTGCTGTCTAATCACAGAGATGCCCAGTATCCACACACATCAAGGCTGACACCAATACATTTTCCCAGGGTCCTAGTGGCTACATCCAGACATAGCCTTAGGCACTTTAACTGGGACTTAAGCAGAATTTAGACACATAATTCCAAAACATCTTGAAATGCAATAGTCACTTGAACTCCACTGGTATCTCACTTTTAAATAAAAAATTTTCTAGATGCCTTGTGTTTTCTTCTTTTCATTCCCAAAGCACTCCAATTTTGGCAGGGCAGAGTAATTTAAAACCTAACTCATATTGAAGCCTGTTGGAAAGAAGAACTAGATGTCTTTGCAAACAGCACAGCTCAAACTGAAAGGTGTTCCCAGGGCACACCTAGCTTGCATCAAAGGGATTAATGTTCTCATAAAAAAAAGCGTTACAATAGCTACTTATTCAAGAACACAATAGAGGCGTGATGGAGGGTGCTGTATAAGAGGAAGAGGGTATGGCTATCAGATGGGAGGGGAGACACTTAGGGTCCTGAATCTGCTCCCAAAATTGTTTATATATCTTAAATTGAATTACTAGGTGAAGTAGTGAGGCAATGATGGGTCATCACCCTACAGATGAGTGACCCTAACTACTATAAAGTAGAATTTGCAGACCTGATCTCTTTCTGGGCTGATGAGTTTTGTCCTATTTTATAGACAGTGGGACAATTTCCACACAAAAAGAAGAAAAGCTTGTGGCTTGGTTATTGGAGTAGGTGGAAGGTCTATGTTGGTACTCCCTAGGCCGAGGTAGGAACTGGTCTTCTGTTTTCTGTCATCTAACAGGAGACCACCATTCATTTATAGAAAATGCTTTGAAAGGACCATTGTAGACAGGTCACTTCCAGGCAGGGTTTGGGGGTGTAGATCCAGACAGGTCCAGACACTAGACAGCAATGCATGATGGGATTAGGTCTGTTGGTCAGCTTTGGGCAGCTATGGGAGCAAGGCAGCTCCCTTCATACTGGGATAGGTGTTTTGGGTCCCCTTCTCATGTCCCTACATTTTATTGGGATGCAAGGAGGCAGGGATCATGCTGGAGACTGGTTGTCTAGCACGAAGAACTATAAGCCAAACTTTAAGGTGCCTAGCACTTACTAGACTAGCAAGAAGTATCCTGAAGCAATGATAAGAGGTGAGAAACGAAATCTTAGATACCCTGAATTGAAAACCTCAAACTGACTTGAGTAGAGTCAGACCACTGAGCAGTTCGAGACTTAGCTTTCTGCTTGGCTTCCAAGGTTGCTACCACTTTTCATAGGAGCACTTTCATCTTGCCACAAAACTGCTCCTATTTCTTCTGTGCTCAACTAATACTCCTCTGGGAATGGTGTCAATGGCTTAAAGGACAAAATAATACTGGGAAAAGTTTTGTGAGTTGTAGCTATTTTTTAATGTGATTTTAGCAGCTGGAGACGGGGAGGAGAGCCAGGATGATATGACCAGCGAGCTCTCCTCAAGGCAGTTGATATTTATTGCCCACAGTTTAAGACTTGCTCTCCTAAACAGTGGTTCCTTTCCAAAAAGGTGAATGCAGAGGGAAGGATGCAATACATATGTAACTTGCTGTGACTCATTAATGAAACAATGTGCCGTAAAGTCATTAACAATTCCAAAGTTTACAAAGAGTAAGGCTGCTGATATATAGCTTCTTTAATGTGACATCTCTCATTGCAATGGGACAGGCAAGGATATTGTTAAAAACAAGTCAGAATGACTGTAAATGGGCCCATTAGCAATCATCTGGCAAAAGATGAACGCAGAAGGTTTCTGTGTTTTTGTTTTTGTTATTTCTTTTTTCCAGTAGAACAACATTGGTGTTTAACTGGTCATCACTCTTGGCTTTTGTCTTGAGTAATAATACCTATGTAATAGCACCGCTGGTCTCGTGGTGCTTCTGCAAGCTGATCTGTAGGAAATAAGTAAGAAACAGATCTCTCCTGTAGCACCATACACAAACTGAAGTTTTGTGGCTAAAGGGATGAAGTGATAAAAAGTGTGGCTTCATGCAGTGATCTGGATAAATAATACCAACTGACTGTACTTTGGAAGCTCTTCTGGGATTTATAAGAAGTGTTTCCAGAAAGACATATGAGTGTCTTTTCATCGAACTTGAAGGATTCTCAGAATTGGCCTAGGGTCAAAATCAACATAAGGGAACGCATTCAGCTTGAACAGCATCACAGTGTAACCTAAATCTCTCTGAGGTTAAAGATTAGGATGATCATTAAATATCTCCAGCAACCTTGTCAGCTAATCCAAAACACAACCAGCTAGCTGGAAATACTAAGCCTTTTGGTCAAGCTACAGTCTGTTTCTTTATGAAGATATTGGGAAAATCCAGTGACAGAAATAGGTCATAGGAAAAACACAGGCCAATTCATTTGGGAAGATTTTTCCATACATGCTTTTTGTTCTCCTATTTTCTAGAATGGCTTGTCCTAGAAACATGAACCTTGCTTTATGCTCTTGCATTTATGAAGAAAAACAATGACTTTCTTTGCTTCTCAGTGTGGTTAATACAGGAATTATCAAACCAGTATCTAGCTCTAGATAAAGCTGAACAAATAGCATGTCCATATGTCTTACACGCATGGCAGAAGTGAGAACTCACTTTCAAGAAGAGATGAATGCTAGCTGGAAGCCAGGACTAAAGGTAAATTTAAGTCATCTTGGAGGTTTCTTGAGCAATCTTTTGCAGCCTGAGCTTGGATCTGCAGTCTGAGATTCGCAGAACTGCATGGGTGCTGGCCAAGGGCTCTGCTAAACTGAGCATCTCACCAGGCAGTGGAAGGTCTAGATTTTCAAATTCACCTTGGTGCCTTAAAATACAGAGAGCACCTCCACTGAATTTTAAAAGCACCCCAGCAGATGGATGATTTCAATCCTAATTTACAATAGGAATTCATGACTGACAAATTTGTAAACCCTTCTAGGTACTGTCTGCATCTTCAGTCACCAAAGCACCTTTGGAAACCTGGCATAGAGAGCTTTGGTTCTTCCCAGCAGCTCTTGATTACAGATGCTGACAGACCACTTACCTCAGGAACACTGCAGGCATTTTGAATGTTATGCAAATTTTGTCAAAAAGCTGGGAAGTCTTGGTTTTGACACTATTCCTGTTGCTCCTATTTTGCTATAGAGCTATGGAGACTAATATATGCAGTTCTCAAAGTTTGAACAAGAGGAGATAAATTTTGGCTGACAAGTGCACTCATATAAACCATGAGTCAACCTTCCTACCTGAATTTGGTCTTCAAATTCTCTCTCAATACTACCTTTAAAACTAACAGTTTCATGGCTGCAGATACATCAGTGCTAATCAGTGTATTTTATTATATGTTATATAATACTATTAGACAGGAGTCTATTCTCAGTTAAAGCACGATACTACAAAGGGGTTCAAAGGTAAATGACAGTAGAAATGCCAGTAAAGCTTTTTACTATAAATCCACCTACTATTTTCTCAGGATACAGTTTTATAGCTTGTTATCCAACACTCCAGCTCTTTTTATTTCCCCTTGCCTTTCTGTGTGAGTCAGGATCCTCTCCACCTTTGAACGTCCAAATTTCAGCCCCAGGTCTGACATCTACCTGCTCTGCATGTCTTTGCTCCTAATGCCTTCCTCTCATTTTTCTTATGAGGCTCAGGAGAAAGGCGTAGGCTGGAATCATGTTGACTTGACTGGAACAGCCCATTCCATAGTCTGTCCTGCGCTAGCTGTGCTGCAGAACTGCCCCAAGACAGGCTCCGTATGCCAGGCGAACACTGACGTGACCTTTGGACACTGCGGACGAAGTGGCTCTGCAGCCGAGGTTTGTAACACTGAGAGAGGCTCCAGGAGGCTCAGGGGTGGGGAGGTAGGTGAGAGCTCTGTCACCTCCCTTGGCTGGGAGACTCAAAAGATGGCCAAACAAATAACAGTAATTGAACTGGAAAACCATTACACACGAATGAGGCATGTGATAAAGAAAGGATGAGACCATGGCTTTGAGTCTTGGAAGTCTTTCAATTTCCCGTCCTTCAGCAGAGCAGGGTGCCAAAACCCCACAGGTGTTTGCTTCACACAACTGAAAAAGGGGGTCTGCGCTGCTCAGAGATCATTGCAGAGCTGTAAAATAGCTTGGCCCTGATGTGCACATTTGAATTATTATTATATTCATATTCTTTCTTAATATTGTCAGAAAAAACATTTTTCCCATGAGAAATTCTGAACCTTTTCCTCCACTGAAATCTGGCCAGGGCTCCTGCTGATGGAAAGGGTAATAAAGGAAGTGAGCTATCCAAAGAGCTCTGACAATGTTTATTATAATTTTTTTGTCCACCACCCAGACTTATGTTTTAACCTTCGGCATCTCAGGAAATACTGGCGTACCAAAAAATGCATGGATGCGACCCTCACCATAAATTGGTGGTGCTAATTTGGAAGTAAGGGAGAGTTGTGCAGAGGTTGCTTTAAACTAAGTGTGGTTTATAGATCATGATTTGGATGCCAAGGACACATTCAAGGCAGTCCTTTTCTCTAAATCTCTCTTCTAGTCTTTGCTTGTTTGCTTGAAGACCTTTTCCCTTCCCTTCCCTTCCCTTCCCTTCCCTTCCCTTCCCTTCCCTTCCCTTCCCTTCCCTTCCCTTCCCTTCCCTGCTGTTGGAGAATACAGTGATGGCACAAGCAGACTTTTGGATTTAAAGCAACAGAGGTGGACAAAAATTTCCCATCCAAAGGCCCAAGCCCAGGTTCTGGAAGTAAGGCGTAGAGTTTAAAAGGAGCACAGCAGTATTTTAGAGATTTTAAAGTTCAGTCTTAAAAAAGCTTTCATGGAATGGTGTTTTAGTGGATGATTGACTTGCCTAAAATGAAATGTAGCATTTCAAAGAAAACTGCTATAGTAGCTAAATCCAATGAGAAACGAGAAAATACATGACTTGAACAGAATTGTTCTAAAAAAAGTTTCCAGTGTTAATTCTGCAGAATGCTTCAGATAGTTTGTGCTAGCTCAGTAGCTTAAAGCAGTCCTGAGCTCCCAAGTCTTATCAACTGTGGGATAGCATGGAAGGAATCCTTAAATCTCTAATGTAGTTGGTGTAGGTCTGAGGTTTGGATCCAAAACTGGACTCAAATCTGAATATCTTTGTGATGTTTTGATTTAGAATTCTGGAAAAGTCCATTCTAAAACTGATCTTTGTCACAAAACTGGGATTTGGTTTTGAACATTCCCAGTTTTGACTCTTCGATGCAAATTTAGAGGCCAGATTTCTACCTCTTACTAATTTCTAAAGAATGTTTTGATGTGAAAATGAAAGAAAGAGGATTTTTCTGCTTTTATTGGTATAGAGGAGAAATTGGGCCCCTGAAGAAACTGATTTATACCTGTGTAAAATGATGCAAGAAGCTGAAGACTCGGGCTGTGTATTTCCCAGAGCACTATGATATCCACTTAACATGCAGTTTCAGGACTCTGGACTCCCTAATTCTTACTAAGGGTTCTCTCTTCTGTCCTGTATCTCCTCCTGCATTTGTCTTCCTCAGCATTTTTGACAGGGAATATGTCTTATCTATGTTTGGAAAGTGCTTTATACATTTACAGCACTATATAAATCTTTTATAAGAATCAGAATGTAAACCTTTACCAGCTACAATAACATGAGTGGAAAATTCTTTGTTCATTTCTCAATGACTGACTAAATATTGTCTTTAGTGTTATATTTATAGGAAGTTTCTTTGTATGTGCTTTACTGTAAATGTTATTCTTAAAGGTGGAGTTAGGAAAAACAGCAATTCAATACAAATCTTCTACTTTTCTTGAGTGGCAGGGATCTTTTTCCAGGTATAGTGATTCTTTCAGGCAGACATAAAGTAAGATATAGTAAGAAAGTGAGTAAAAGTGCCCTTAATTATCTGTGAAAGTGAAGCAAGAAGAAGCATTTTGGTTGTTCATTTTGGATTTATGGAACCTGCCTTGGAGAATTTTTTTTTGTTGCAAATTATTTCCCAAACCCTACATTTTCCAAGCCTCCTAAATTTGGGAGTTTTCTCAGCATCTAATCTCCAATAACAGTTTCATCTATAGGCAAGGATAATTTTAGGCCAGAACAGCCTGAGATGATTTATCTGTGCTTATTTTTAGAAATTAGAAAAAGTGTTCTTGGCTACTGTCTTTCTATCCCAGCACTTTCCTTCCAGACAAAACAGCCCTGCACATTGGGCCTGGTGCTGGGCAGCCAAGGAAAGAAGTGCTGCTTTGGGAAACTCGGTGCCTTTCAACAGCTAATGTGGAAGTTGCATTCTGCCCTGGGTGACTCTCAGTGTGGATGGCCACATTTGATGCTTCCTTTGCCCTCACTTTGTACATGCTTGTGCAAGGCGTGCGGTAGTGGAAATCACATCCAATAAATCAATCTATCTGAATTCCTTCGCAAAATCAAGACACAGACATGTGTCTCTTCCTGCTTTATTGCTGAGGTTCCTACTGAGGTTTCCTGCTTATAATTTATTTCACATAAGCTGATTAAAAAGTCATTATAAAACAATAAAATATCTCCATAGCTAGAATATGATTATAAGGACGATGCAATTATTCATTTGCCATCTTGCTATGTTAACAGAGCAGCAGCTGCTGCTGCTCTTTTAATACATCTCAGATCATTCTTGCCAAAGCCTGATCTCCATTGAAAATAAATGTTTTGGTTTTTATATCAAGATGACTAATAGAGACTGCTAGAGGCAAAGTACATGTAGTTTTTACTTTTCTGTACATATAAATCATAGAATCCTAGAACTATTGCTTGGACAGGACGTCTGGAGATCGAATTCAACCTCCTGCTCAGATTGGGAGTATCACCAACACTGGACCGGGTCAGTCATGGTTTGTCTAGCTCGGCCTTGAAAACCTGCAAGGATGGAGGTTCCATGGTGTCTTTGGGCAATCATTTCCAGTGTGGCACCATGTTCCTACTGAAAAAGTTCACTGCAAATTCATGCATACTCTTAGTTTTTATTGGACTAGTTATAATGGTAAAATGGCCAGTGGATAAGATTTTATCATGAATTAGATATCCTGATACTAAAAATGGACCTCCATTTGCACTGAAGACATGAGTTGACAGAGAATGGTGCATTAAGCATAAGGATTCATAGGACTAAAGTTAGCTTCATCTGAATACTGACCTGCCAAGCTGTTATCTCAGCCTGTTTAGCTGAGGTGCAAGAGCCTGGGATGAGCGCTCAGAGCAGACGAGCCCATCTCAGGAAGTTGCTTCTGTCTTCTGAGGTCAGAGTATCAGCTGGAAAGTTACAACAGAGGGCCAAAAAGGCCCTACACAATGATGTTGTTGTGTATCCAAAGAAGAAATGTTCATGGAGGGAGACAGAGAGAAAGCAGATACATCTGTATAGAAGAGGACCTCTGTTCATTTGGGAATGGCTGCACTATCCAGAACAAGCAAAATTCTTAGAGGCATATGGAAGTCCTAGGCAAGTGTGAAACTAACTCATTTTGCCACCCAACATTTTCCCCAATTACAAAAATGTTAAACATTGAAAGGATGCATTATTGCACCCTACTGTCTCTGTAGAACCAGGATTGCTTGGATGTCTTGCACAGGCCAACAGCACAGGCCTCTAGCGAGCTAGTTAAAAATATCTTTCAAGTGATCCGTTACACCCACATGCTGTCTTTTTTTCTTTCTTTTTTTAATGGTAAGTTCTCTGGAAAGGAATTCCTCGTAGAAAGTCGTTTGAGAGGGCAGTATTGTTTGAGAGCTGGAAGAGTAAGCAAGATAGCCTACTGGGAGGCTGCTAGCTTGTGTGCTAGAATGGAAGCAGTATATGCTGCTACACTGTCCACTCTGTGGCTCTGTGATTGCTTAGAGTCCTTGGTTAAACTGATAGAAAATAAATGAAAAGGAATGTGCAGCCAATCAGATGCTCACCTCCACCTTTAACAGTAGTCAGCATGGTCACTCTGAGAAGAGATATTTGGCATGATTGCTTGTTCTTCTTGATCCTCATAATCAGTAAAGAAAGATTTCCACAGCTGAACGTCAGGCTTTCTCTGTTCTAGTTATTATGGCTGGAATATTACAAGGTCTCTTCCTGGCAGCTGTTTGCAGAGAACTGCTACCTGAACAGACATCCCAGTAGCACACTCAACTTCGTTTGTGTGAAGACCATCTTGTAGCTGACGCCAAAGAACCTCTAACGCTTCCCTGAACTTTCGCTGCAGAGCTGCTGCTGACCAGCGCATTCCTAAAGATGCCCCTTTCTTGCTAAGTGTGGACAGCTCGGATCTGCCTGCAGCACCAAGGGTAGGAGTAAAACTGGTGTGGCATTGTTTTGGGGTTTGGCATGGACATACTACATAATGTGATAATCCCTATGGGTCGAATTTGGACTGCCCTTGGCCAAAAAACTATACTAAGAGGCAAACTTCTGACCTTGTGGGGTTTTTTTTTCCCCAGAAAATGTTTTGGAAAAGA
This sequence comes from Dromaius novaehollandiae, assembly GCF_036370855.1. Lineage (NCBI taxonomy): Eukaryota > Metazoa > Chordata > Aves > Casuariiformes > Dromaiidae > Dromaius > Dromaius novaehollandiae. The sequence goes on along the minus strand of NC_088132.1, from coordinate 60,213,905 downwards.
AATAATTGCTATCGTTTCATAAGCTGTTCCTCACTCCAAGGATATGGTTCTCCTGTGTGCTACTGTGGTTTTTAAAAGAAACAGAGAATTCTTCATTTGGCCAAGAAAGTACTGCACAAGCAATCGAGGTGGCATGTCACTAAGGCAGTGGAATTCTTTTAAAAAAGCTCTTTCTATATGGTCCATAACTGTGAAATGTCATTCACACTTCAGTTCAGAACATAAGAAATTGTAGTTTATATCTTGCATATTAGCTATTCAAGTAACTGGCTGAGCAGAAATTATCAAAGCAATACATAAATAGTTTTTTAAAATGATTGCACTTGAGAACTTACTGAACTAGCTAGGAATGGAAAGCGGCGTATCTTGAGTGAATTTTTAAGGACTATTTGGTTCAGTGCTAGCATACATAGGATAAGTATGTACCTACAAGTTGAAACATGCAGTGCTTCATTCTTAACTCTTAGGCTTGTGTAAAAGTGCTTGAGAACGTAATTTGTTCAAGGATTATATAAAAAGGAAGAACTTTAGTTGAGAGAGAGTCATAATCTAATAAATATCATTCTCTGGAGACAGGCACAATTGCACTAAAAACAGAAAAAATACAGTTAAGTTTGTATAATATATAACAATGCAACCTTTTTGGAATGCACATTTAGAAAGAGGAAAAACTGGAAAGAAAAAAAAATCTAGCTATTATCCGGTATCTCAATGAGCTATAGTAATACTTTCTCACACATAAGAGTGAAGAGGGTAACAGATTTGGTTTACTGCCCACAGAATACTGTCTCCAATTTTTAAAGCATCCTTTACTTAGCTTCCTGTTCTGCATGTTATAATTTTAATATGTCCAATAATTGTCCCTGCAACTCCTTGTGGATTCAAGTGAGAATACACAGACATCTACCAGTCTGATTTGCTGCAATCAAGTAATTGATCATTTGCAGACTATATCCTCACTTGCACCCTGTAATTATGTTGAAAGTTATTTACGAATGCAGAAAAGAAGCCTGTGATTTAAGAGTCATGCCCCAAATGTGCTTAAAAAAATCAAAGAAAGTGATTTAAGGGCCGTTCAATTTGCATTTCCGAAAGGGATATCCATATAGATGCTAAAGCTAGAGAACCATGGCTTCACAGGAGCCAGGGTTGACTTTTAAGGTATTTACTCCTAAGGCTGAAGGTGATATGACCAGGAATGGCATGAGACAGGGGAGTCATTATAGCCATGTATATATCATGTCCCCCCTTCTTTCTAACCTCTTTGAGACAGTCCTGGCCCCTCTTCCCTCTCCTTCCCGGGACAGCCTGGTCAGCTGCCCGTCTCCTGGCCAAGCCATGGCAGCTACAACGCGAGCCGTATTTCCTACGCGAGCGCCTGCCCCGTTGCTCAGCACTATGGTCCATGCCACAGCAGGGCTAGAAGCTGACGGAATGGACTGGGGCCATTAGCAGATGATGGCTCTCATACACTTTTAAACCACAAAAGCAGCTGTGCCATGCTGGCACGAGTGTGGGTCCCTGGACCTTCTTGTTTCTGACTGTTCTGGCTGAATTCTGGCTTCTGGCAACATGACCCCCAGGAGCGGGTGCTGCGCTCCCTGGGCATATCTGGGTTGGACCGTGCGCTGGCTCAGACGAGGCAATTCCAGTCCCTGGCTGCTTGGTGTTGTTTCAGTTCAGCACGGAGCAGAGCTAATTTTCCTTGTCTCTCAGGACCCAGCAGAGTAGCGACATCCTAACCTTCCCTCTTATGATCTGGGCTCCTCTGCAGTCTCCTTCCCCATGATTTGTAGAGTAGTTGACAGGGAATATATTAACCACCATTTCTTTATTATCTATAACTTGCTGGATGAGTGGGAAATTGCTAGCTACTGAATTTTCCAGGCAGAACATATTGCTAGGAATGCACAGCAATCACAGCACGTGAGAGCACATCTCAAATTTGGGATTCGGGCGTGTGCACTGGGGATCCCATCACAGGCAGACATTCCTTCTGTTCTCCCTCCCGACCTACCCCGTGGTTCTACACATAGGAAATCATGGCACGAGCTTTGGGAGCTGTGGCACATCCAGATGACGTGCTGCTCCAGGCTCCTCCCTTTGCAATACCCCAGTATTTGTGTATATGCACACATGTGCAGGGACATACCAGAGAGCTGGCCATCATTACTCAATCCTACACTGACTCCTACATATTGAGGTGGTCAGTGGCACTAAGAAATCTGAAAAGGGTCCTGGAACTGAGTATAGAATACTTTTAAACACACTGAACTATTGCTTACACCACTTTTAGCGCCTCAGGGACAGTCCTCGCCCTCACGCTGGTTGGAACCAAAAGCAGTGCAGCACAGAGGGCAGGGAGCTAGCTCCAAACTACTGCCAGCGCACGCAGGATACAAGCCCCTGTGCGCTGTGTGGTGAGGGTGTGCTTCTCTCCACTGCTGTTTCTGTTGCTATCCTGCAAAGGACTTCCAAAAATCACTGAGTCAAGCCAGAAGCACCCTTCTAACTCTCACAGAGAAGCAACTTCAAACTACTTAGCTCCGTTACAGATTGTTATCTAACTTGTGAGATGGGAACTCTGATGAGATGCCTGAGTTTGGGAATCCAGTGCTTATGTTGTGGCACCATGACACATCTGCTGGTGGTGAAATGCAGCCTCTGCTCTGGGGTTTGACCACGGCATCCAGCCCCTACCAGGGATACGCAGGATCTCAGCTAGCCACCACCTCTAGCTGGCATGCAGCTCTTGACTGCCCATGCTTTGTTGCCAGCCAGCTCAGAGTGAGTAAATCAGCAGTAGGGGCTGCTGCTCAGGAGGTGTACATTGCTATAAAATGGTTATTTGGCCCAAGCTGCACAGTCTAGAGACAAACAGCAGTCTGCAGACAAACTTGTGTAGCTGACACTCCCTAGATATACTGGGGCAATAAGTGACAAAATTATCCCAGTGCTTTGCCCCTCCCTCAGTGTGGCAAAGATACCATTTTTAGGTTTTCAACTAAAAACGTGCAGCAATTTGTGAAAGAAAATCACTTAACCATGGGGTGAAAGTGCAAATAAAACAAACAAAAAGGAGCAAAAGGAAGGTCAAGACTCTCCACACAAACAGCGTGTGCAACCCCCAGCAGCCGGAGTTTTGGCAAGGGGATAATGCTCTGGGAGTTCAGAAGCAACCACGAGCTCTGGCTCTGGATCACTGTGTCTTCAGGCCTCTGTGTGCCTGCTGGGGGTGGAAATTAATCTGCTGCCAGAAAGGTGAGCGAGGAGGAAGACACAAGTACAGCCAGGCTTTCTGCAGCTGCAGAGGCCTCCCGAGCCCTGCCTGCTATTCCCGAGGGGAAATGTTCTCAGGCAGCTGGAGGATGTTTAGGGACTGTAGCTCTGCAGTGCAGAGAGAATGTTGGTTCTTAAGGACACGCATGAGGAGCAAGTATGAGGGAAGAGACCAAGGGTAAATAAGGAGAGCATGAACTGGAGGTTAATCAGCAAGACCAGCTGTTTTTGCAACGCTTTCAGGCAGGTGTCTTCCCTCTCCCATCCAATTAAACGTTGATGTCCACGGGCTCCTGGGATATGTCCGCTGAACACCACATAGATCCTTCTCCTGGACACGCTTACATGAACTTTCCAGTTCAGAGAGCATGTCTAGCCAAACCCTCTTCCTACCTCCCTGTGGCCCTGTAATGCCTCCTGGAGACTTGTGTATCTTCTGCCTGGCCCCGGTTTTCTCCAGTGCTGGTAGCAGTGCATTAGCTGCACAGCTTAACTGTGGCTTCTGGAAGGCTGAGGATACTCTGTCTTGCAGGCAAGAAATATAACATTGGATTATTGCGGAGGGATTTTGTATCTTAAGAGTTAGAGCTCCAGTGGTTTCTGAAACAACCTCACCAGAGCTGCGTGTGGCAAAGCACTGTCCTCGAAATATGGTCATGACCCTGGAGGGAAAGGTGGCGTGGACTACGGACCCTGTGTGGGTCCCAGTGGACAGAGGTTAGAAGGGAGAGGCAGAAGCAGGCACCTCCTATTGACAATTGCTCTAATATTCCTCAGGCATCCCTGACTCCAGGTTACCTAGCAGAAAGGCAGCTGAGTTACATCTTCGCAGCCCTGAAGATGAACCTTGTAGGTATGCATCTCTGGTCCCGTTGACTATGCTGAGGAACGAACTCACTGTTTGCAAATGTGGGGATGCAGGAGCCTGCCATTTGTGGGACTGGAAGGGTGGTTTTGGAGCATAAATTGTGCTGAAAGTTGCAGTACTTTTCTCAGGGGAACACGAGCCACATGTGCAATGTGATCAGGTACTATTCCTGCTCGCCTGTGGGAAGATGAGTGGGCACGAGTGAGTGCAGGCAGACGACATGCTCTGGTCTGCTCTGCGCATGAGCTCCTGCCTGACTGCTGCTTGATTCACTCCTAGGAACAAAAGCCATTTCAGACTCAGTGCCTGCTTTTTGTCACCAAAGTGTGTTGCGGTATGTTGGAAACAGGGCTGCTTGGCTGCTGACCAGTAAAGGACAGACGTGCAGCAGACTAGAGCAGGAGGTGTTCCTGCATCCCAATCCTCACCACATCCTGATGCAAGTGGCCCATTAGTGAGCAGTGCCAGGCGCCAGGAGAAGCCTAGAGGGAAAGCTTGGGGTCCAGCCCGTTCGTTGCCACAGGCCGGCATTGGCCAAACACTCTTCCATGATGGTGCCTTCCTCACTGCTCCAGGTAGCAACAGACCAGCTCTCCAGGCCACCCCTGTGAGCCTGACTTCTCCCAGCTTGCAGTCAGTGTCTGAGTGAGTGTCTTTGTGTGCTTAGGCATCAAAGAGAGTCTTACTCCCCCATGCCACAGCCTATGCTGGAGGGTCATTTTCAGTCTCCTTGCCCATGCCTTCACGATAAAGCTGTTGACACCCAGCCACCGTTAGAAAGTTGTTGGCATTCAGGATCCATCGAGTCCTCCAGCTCATGTCAGAGATGGCAGATTTTCTCTCTCCACCAAACGAATAGCCCAAGTGTGCCCCTTGGGCTATGCCAGGCTCCAGCACGCTGACACGGAGCTACAGAGACAGTGGGAAATGCTAGACGCAAGGGATTGTCTGACCAGCACCTGAGCTGGAGCTATGGGATCCGTGCCTTTGCCACTCAGAGGGCCAAGTATTTGCAGAATTATGAAAAAACGTGGGCAAAATTTGAGAGATGAGACCCTGGAGAAGATAAGATCAGGGAAGGGCTTCCTTTGGAGGATGCAAGGGGGAGAGCTTTTGGAAAATCGGTCTGCAGGCGGGCAAGCAGAGCAGAGAGACAGACCCAAAGTTAATTCAGTGGGAACCATTTTAGGTCTAATCTCATTGCTTTCTGGTTTAGATTTAAATCACAATGGACAGGCCTCTGGGTTTTTTTCCCCTGGATTATCATATGGCTGTGGTATTTTGAGCTAATTTTAATCTACCTGCTGTTAACTTTTAATTGTTTGTCCAAATCTAAGACAGGGAGGGTAAAGCTAACCTAATTCTTTTTACATGCTCAGTCTAGAACAATGATTCAACTGCAGAGAAAAATTATTCTTATCACAACAGAATGATTTCACCTCTTGTTCCCATTCTCCATGTCATGGTTAAAGACTTGTTTATGTTTCATAATGAATTTTCATTTTCAGGAAGTTAGAGCTTGGCTTCAGAATTGTGCTTCGGGCTGGAACTCAGTATATCAAATCTCAGCTTGGAAACAAATCATCGTTTGTACAGAACTACGAAGAAATCCAGTTGGCTAGAGGTTAGTAGTTATTTAAGAATATGTTGTGCTTCTGCTTTTTAAAAATATAATCTAAAGGGTGCTTATATATTGCCCATCATCTCTCGGTAACTTAAGGGAAACAATTCACCTATCAATGAAAACCAGCTGCTTTTGGATTGCCTCGTTGTACAACAACCATAGTTTATATGATAAAGTGGAAAAGGCTATCTTATGCTAATGAAATTCCTTCAAGCATTTTAAAACAAACCCCTGCAAGCATTCTGCATGTAGCTAACCTCTGAATAACAGGGTGTGCAGCAGAATGGCCAATACAGCTGAGCTATGTAGATATGAACATTACTGTGATATAATCTGGGTATATAGAGTGAAAGTTTATAGCCTTTTATTGTTGCTTTCTCTGACAACTTCAATTAAATATCTTCTAAATAAAATAAAGCTTGAATTGGCTTCTCTCATTACCTTTCCAGCAGAATTTTTTGTGTTGCTAGGGCTAAGCACATGCCAAAGTGCTTTGCTGGATTAGGCCGTAAGTGTCTCAGGATTTAAACTTCTTAGATGAATGGAGAGGAGGGAATGAAATCAATCAACATAGAGAAAGGCCAGGATGTTCTAGGAGACCTACTTTGGCTATTAATTCAGTGTAGACATCAATCTATCTCCACAGAATACAGTTTTGTTTGTTGAAATAACTTCCTGGGTATCAAATAATGAAAAGCCAAAGATAAAAAAGACCGAGTTGGACCATTCTGTTTATTATTTTACCAATGCAGAAATATTCCTTATGCTACGTATCTATAGCTGCTTGATATCTGAAATCCTGTGCCTGGGTCAAATGCAGTTCATGATAGCAGTGATGGTGCTGCCTCCAGCTGAAGGCCACAAGATAGTTTGTAAGAAATTTAATACTTTCAAATAAGTTCACAGTGCATGGTCACCTCATTTGAAAACAGATTAAGTTCTTGGCTGCCACTCAACACTTGCAGGTCTGAAATTTCAAAGCACAAAACCTCCTCTGAACTGTGGAGGTGCTTTGAGGCCCTGGGCACATAGTGTTTTCAGCATTACTTTTTCCTCTGCCCCCAAAGCTTGGCTCCTGGCTGTATGCAGAGTGGCCTCACTCACGATGGTAGGGAGCCACTTGGCAATTTCACACGCGTGTTGCAGCAGTCTCTGGAGGATGGACATTCCTGTCCTGCCTTGCCCAAAGGGCTTGATCTGGGAGGTGTTTGCAGAGGGAACTCAACAGGGTAATCACTTCAAGGAGCACTGGAGAAGAAATGTGGCCACCCTCTTTAATACCCAACACTTGCTCCTGGTGCTTGCTATAAGCACCCCAAAAGATGCAGGAGTTTAGTGCACTGCTGCTTGAAACTATGTCTCGGAGGACAAGGATCTGACCTGCAGGCTCTGTAGTGCTACATTATATGGTATTCACAGGTGTGTGTAGGTGTTGATGTCTGTGTAGCTCATCCTCTTCTTTTGATACTGTTTTGGGATAATATTGCAAGAGAGAGATTGTGTACAGATGAATCATGTTCTCTGTCTCTCTAGGCCCAGTAAATATTTATTTACACAGGGCAGAACAGTTCTGAGGTAAGAAAATGACCTCTCCAGAGCTGGGTTGGAGGAGGCTTTGCCAGGAGGTGAGAGCTTTCTGTTTGAACCCCATTGAGCAGAGGAGGGAATCAGACTCTGCTTTCTCTTGCTATAGGCGAGTGCCCTCACCATTTTGCCGCTGAGTAGCAGAGGAACATGGTCTTCTTCAGTTATTTGGTTTGAAAGGATTTTTTTTACACCCTTTCCTCTTATTTATTTTGTAATGATTATACTACCTCAAGAGTAGGCCTGGGGATGATCCTGTGTGGAGGTAGAGGGTTACCAGTAGTCCAAAAAAGGTTCCTGAGACTGGTAGGATTTAGGGCATGCTCTTGCTAGCTTTTCAGCTGTTTTTCAGATACCTGATACCCCATGCATAAAACTTGAGGAAGATACACTCCCCATATTTTTTTAACATAGTCTTTCCTGTCCTGTTCTCTCCCAGTGGAGTCAGTTGGAGGACCTCTATGTGAGGGGTGTGAAATGGTTGGCAGGAGTGCCTTGCTGGGAGCCTCCAGGAGCAGACAGCGGGATGCTGCAGGGAAAAACATCTGGACCCCACGGT